>NC_136954.1:59904962-60132462 GCF_032717465.1 Coenobita brevimanus | reverse complement strand
AGAGGCAAAGTATTAAAATGGCGGCACCCGTAGCAACAGCTGACCGTGCGCTACTGCCAAATGCCCCACTATAAACAATCGCTGAGATGCCACGTCTTCCCTTAATATCCCACTTTTACCCCTCGTATTAAATTTTTATATTACCTGTACTGGCGATTATTATTATTTATTTTTATTATTGTTACTGATGCACACTTTATTTTGCATAGTTTACTTAGTTGGACTCTAATAATGTAAATAAAGTACTATTTACCTTGCTCTCAACTCAGCATCCCATTTTCTTTCGCATTTTCTTTTTATATATATCGCTCTATTGTACTTTCTCTTTGCGGTTCCTATTAACGTATCTTCTCGAATTTCTAATCTAACAGTTCTATTTTTCTTCTTTTTTATTTCTTGTATTTATTTTTTGCATTGTTCGAGTGTTTTGTTGTTTGGTTATAGCTGCCCAAAATTTTCTCCACTCATTCTTTTTTTATTTACTCGCTCGTTTCTGGCGCAATCACCCTATCCTTTAGAATTTTCCCTTTATTCTTTCTGCTTGATAATTTTCTTTTATTTGGGTTATATTTACAGTATCCTCATATTTCCTTTCGTACTCTTCATTTACCCATCTTCTTTTATCATATCATGTCTTCATATTCCCCCCCTCCTTTTCCTTATGTGAGTTTTCTTATATTTCTGTACAGTAATTCTACCGTTTTAGTTTCCCTTCCTTCCTATCGATCTTAATTTTGTATATAATTATGTAACTCGTCTGTATTTCTTTTTTTTTACAGCCCTGGCAGACTTTGACCATCCCTCTCCCCATCCCACCTCAATCTCTCTCTCTCTCTCTCTCTCTCTCTCTCTCTCTCTCTCTCTCTCTCTCTCTCTCTCTCTCTCTCTCTCACACACACACACACACATTCCCTCCACGCCCACACTGTCCTTTACGCCCCTCCCGTCTCCCCATAACAATTTTAAGGGCTGGTATCTTCCACGCATCTCGGTTTTTCTTATGGCTATGGCCGAGAGAGAGAGAGAGAGAGAGAGAGAGAGAGAGAGAGAGAGAGAGAGAATGGGAGGATTTGTTAATTATGTTATTTTGCCGTTTTTTTTTTTTTTTTTACTGTTGTTTTCCAAATCACTGGTGTGTATTTTCATGTGTTATTTGTTCATCATTGTTTTGTTGCCGGTCATGACTCTACACTTTTTATAATTTTGCTCTTGGTGTTATTGTTTCTGTTGATTTTTACTATCACTGTCATTTATACTACTACTATTACAACAACTACTACTACTACTATTATTATCATTATTATCATCACTATTTGGTCAATTATCACGAAATATTCACTATCACTGTCATTTATACTACTATTACTACTACTACTACTACTACTACTATTATTATCATTATTATCATCACTATTTGGTCAATTATCACGAAATATTTACTATCACTGTCATTTATACTACTATTACTACTACTACTACTACTACTACTACTATTATCATTATTATCATCACTATTTGGTCAATTATCACGAAATATTCACTATCACTGTCATTTATACTACTATTACTACTACTACTACTACTATTATCATTATTATCATCACTATTTGGTCAATTATCACGAAATATTCACTATCACTGTCATTTATACTACTATTACTACTACTACTACTACTACTACTACTATTATTATTATTATTATCATCACTATTTAGTCAATTATCACGAAATATTCACTATCACTGTCATTTATACTACTATTACTACTACTACTACTACTACTACTACTATTATTATTATTATTATCATCACTATTTAGTCAATTATCACGAAATATTCACTATCACTGTCATTTATACTACTATTACTACTACTACTACTACTACTACTATTATTATCATTATTATCATCACTATTTGGTCAATTATCACGAAATATTCACTATCACTGTCATTTATACTACTATTACTACTACTACTATTATCATTATTATCATCACTATTTGGTCAATTATCACGAAATATTCACTATCACTGTCATTTATACTACTATTACTACTACTACTACTATTATTATCATTATTATCATAACTATTTGGTCAATTATCACGAAATATTCACTATCACTGTCATTTATACTATTACTACTACTACTACTACTATTATTATCATTATTATCATAACTATTTGGTCAATTATCACGAAATATTCACTATCACTGTCATTTATACTATTACTACTACTACTACTACTATTATTATCATTATTATCATAACTATTTGGTCAATTATCACGAAATATTCATTGTGCTTAGGGTGACACACGTAATTAGAGAAGAGTCCATCTGAGAAAATGAAAAATAATAGCCAATCCATTTTCTGTCTTTTCTTCCTTCTATCCTTCAATCCACCTTCACTATCCATCTAGTTGTTTCATTTAACCATCCTCCTATCCAGACTTTCCCCTATCCATCCACCACCTACAATATTCTTCTACCCATCCATCAATCCATCCACCTTCAACCATTAAATCCTTCCACTTATCCACACACACATCACCTAGTTCATCTATCTTATCAAGTCCTTTTCCTTTTTTCTCTACGACACCTCTCCTTACACCTATCTATCCATCTATCCCACAAACACATCAGTTTATATTTCTCCACTCTCTCTCTCTTTACTTCTCTCTTTTTATTTCCTTCCTTCCATCCACCCATCCACTCTTCCATCCACCGTCCATCCATCTGTCCATATCTTTTCAATCCTCTCTCCTTCCCCCCTTCTCTTTTTTCTCTCTCCTTCCTTCCATCCATCCACCATCCATCCTTCCATCTAAGCTTATCTTCTCAACCTTCCTTCCTTCCCTCCCTTTGTTTTGTCTTACTCCTGCCTCCCTTCCTTCCATCCATCCAACCATCCATCCATCCGTCTATCCTCCATGCGTCCCTCTAGCAAAGCATATCTTCTCAAAACTCTTTTTACTTTCCTCCCTTTGTTCTGTCCCCATCCATCCATTCATCCATCCATCTTTCCTTCCCTCCTTTCTTCCTTCCTTCCATCCATTCTTCCATCCATCCATCTACCCATCCTTCCTTCCTTCCTTCCTTCCTTTCTTCCCTCCTTCCATCCATCCATCCACCCCTGCAGCCAACTTCCTCGGCAAGCTACGCACTGTGAAGAGACATTAGCATGACTCTCACGCTTGGCTTATGGTGAAGGAGGTAAGCAGGCAAGGAGGCAGAGAAGGAAGGAAGGAAGGAAGGAAGGAAGGAAGGATGGAAGGAAGGAAGAAAGAAAAGAAAAAAGAATGAAAGAAAGAAAGGAAGGAAGGATGAAGGGAAGGGTGAAGAAGGAAATATAAAGGGTGAAGGAAAAATGAAAGAAGACTATATTGATAGAGAAATGCAGGAATGTAAGGAATGAAGAGAAGAAGGAGGGAGGAAGGAAGAAAGAGTGCAGTGAAGGAGGCAGGGAAAGAGGAGGGGAAGACGGGGGAAAAGGGAAGAAGAAAAGAAAATGGAAAGAAGGAAGAAAGGATGCATGTGGAAGGAGAGCGGGGGAAAGGAAGAAAAGAGAATGAAAGGAAGGAAGGTAGGAGGGAAGAAAAGAGAGAAAAGAAGGAAAGAGGATCAAAATGAAGACAGAGGATGAACAGGAAAGAAAAAAATGTATAAAATAAGAAAGACAGAATGAATGAATGAAGGAAGGAAGGAAAAGAGGAAAGGACGAAGGAAGAAGACAGTGAGGGTAAAGTCATCAGTCAAGTGAAGGAAGGAAGGAAAGAGAAGTAATAGGAGTCATTAAATCCAGGGCATGCAAATGAGAGAGAGAGAGAGAGAGAGAGAGAGAGAGAGAGAGAGAGAGAGAGAGAGAGAGAGAGAGAGAGAGAGAGAGAGAGAGAGAGAGAGAGAGAGAGAGAGAGAGAGAGAGAGAGAGAACTCCTTAGATAGATAGACAGATATAATTATATAGGCAAACAGACAGAATGACAGAGAAATAGACAGACACAGATAAATGTAGACATCTATTTGTACAAACATACATACATACACAAATGGAAAGTACTGATTAGATACGGATATAGGGAGACAGAAAGGTAGGTAGGTAGGTAGGTAGACAGACAGATAGACAGACAGACAGAAAGGCGGATGGAGACACATAAATATACAGACAGACAGACAGGTGGACAGACGGACACAGACAGATACACAGACATACGAACATACAGAGAGAGAGAGAGAGAGAGAGAGAGAGACTGTGATTGCTGCCTAGGGGAAGATTAATGTTGACTTAGGGAGAGAAGGAAGGAAAGAAGGAGGGATGGAAGGAGGGAGGCGTAGAGAGGAAGGGAAGAAAGGAAAGGAGAGAAGGAAGGAGAGAGAGCGAGAGAAGGAAAGAAAGTAGAGGTGGAGAGATAGAAGAAAGGAAAAATGCTGGGAGGGAGGGAGGGAGGGAGGAAGGGAGTGAAAGAAGGATAAATGGAAAGAGGGAAAGGTAGAGAGGAAATGTAGAACGATGGAGGGAAAGCAGCAGGAAGGAAATAAGGAAGGAAGGAAATGAAAGGAGTAGGTAAAGGAAGGAAGGAAAGTGGGAGAGTGAAGGAAAAAAAAAAAAAGCTGGGGAGGAAAGGGATGTAAATAAAAAGAAAGAAAAAAAAGGGAAAGAGAAAGAAAGTGATAGAAAAGATATAAAAAATGAGGGAAAATGAATGACAGAAACAGGGGGAGAAAAGAGAAAGACGGAGGAAAGAATGAGGAAGGGGGAAGGAAGGAAAAGAAGAGAGGGAAGAGAGGAAGACGAGGATCAGGGAAGACAAGGAAGGAGGCAAGACAGGAAGAGGGAGAAGTGAAAGAAAGAGGAGAAAGATGGAAGAGAGAATATAAAAGGAAAAGGAGAAAAAAAAGATAAATGAGAGAGAGAGAGAACCGGTAGGTAGGTTGAAAAGTAGGTAGGTAGGCAGGTAGGTGACTGGGCGGGTGGGTCGACGGGCGGGTTAGTGAGTGGATGGGTAGGTAGGTAGGTAGGTAGGTAGAAAGGTAGGTAGGTAGGTCGGTAGGTAGGCAGGTGGAGGGTGGGTTGGTAGGTAGATAGACAGATCTGTAATTAACTGCGTTCTTTCATTATCTCTCTCTCTATCTATCTATCTATCTTCCTGTCTATCTACTAATGCCATCTTTCTCTCCCTCGTTTCCCTCTTCCTTCCTTTCGTCTCTCATCCCTCCCTTTCTCTTCCTCCTCTCCCTCCCGCCCTTCCTTCCTGACCCCATCTTCTCCCTTCTCATATTTCCTACGTCATTATCTTGCCATTTCCTCTCTCTCTCTCTCTCTCTCTCTCTCTCTCTCTCTCCAAAGAAACAGGACTTCAAAGATAGCTCACTATCTCAATGGTCTTGCCTACCAGCTGACTGATAAGGATGGATGGACGGATGGATGGATAGATGGATGAGAGAAAGAAAGAGAGAAAGAGAAAAAGAAAGGATGGATGGATGGATGGATGGATGGATGGACGGATGGATGGATGGATGCATGGATGGACGGATGGGTGGAAGGAAGGAAGGAAGGACCAAAACTGAATGAACAGAGGGAGAGATGGATGGATGGATGGGTGATGGAAAGAAGAATGGATGGAAGGATGGATGGCTGCAAATGCTACCACCACCGCTACTTAACTACCAACAACACAACCACCGTTATTACCACTACCACCATCGCCATTATCACCATCACAACTACCACAACTACATTCACAACTACCTACCTACCTACCTACACCATCACTACCACAACTACCACCACCACGATCACTACCACAATTACCACACTTTCCGCACTCTTACAACTACCATACATACACTACCACTACTACCACAACTACCACCATCGCTCTCACCACTGCTACTGCAACTATCAAAACTACCAACATTACCAGAGTGACTCCCTTTCTTTTCCCATTTCCTTAATCACCTCTCTCTCTCTCTCTCTCTCTCTCTCTCACTCTCCATAAATAAGAGAAAGTTTCCTCCTCCCTCCAGTATCTCACTAGATCTGAAATTACTGGAGAGAAATTGTGGTAGTTGTGGTAGAGATGGTGGTAGCTGTGGTTGTGATGGTGGTAGTTGTGGTAGTGATGGTAGCAGTTGTGGTAGTGATGCTGGTAGCTGTGGCAGTGATGGTGGTAGTTGTGGTAGTGATGGTGGTAGTTGTGGTAGCGATGGTGCAACTGCAGTAGCGATGGAGATGGCTGTGGTAGTGATGGTGGTAGATGTAATGGTAATGGTGGCAGCTGTGGTGGTAATGGTGGTAGTTGTGGTAATGATGGTGGTTGCAGTACAGGGAATAGGGGAAGAAAATGAAGTTAGCTAATATAAAGACATTTCATATTTTCTCATTTTCTCACACTCGCTCACATCGACTCTCTCCCCCCCCATCCCCCTCTCTCTCTCTCTCTCTCTCTCTCTCTCTCTCACTAATCCAAGTCGTTCTCCTTCACGAATTCTATTTTTCCTTTCATCATTAATCTCTGTCTTTCCTCAATATAAAGAAAGGCGAAATGAAGAAAAAGAATAAGGAAGAGAGAGAGAGAGAGAGAGAGAGAGAGAGAGAGAGGAGGGAGTGAAGGAGGAGAGGAAGACCAATAATCCATGAAGGACGTAAATCATATTAACGTGTTTGTCCTGCCCTGCCACCACCTGCCCTGCCTTGCCACCACCTGCCCTGACCTGCCACCACCTGTCCTGCCCTGCCACCATCTGCCCTGCCTTGCCACCAACTGTTCTGCCCTGCCACCAGCTGCTCTGCCTTGCCACCACCTGTCCTGTCCTGCCCCGCCACCACCTGCCGTGCCCTGCCTGCCACCACCTGCCCTGTCCTGTCCTGCCACCAAATGCCCTACCTCCACCTGTTCTGCCACCAATTTACCTTGCCATCACCTGCCCTCCACAGCGAGAGAGAGAGAGAGAGAGAGAGAGAGAGAGAGACCACGCAACATTGCAATATTGGATTCGGTCAATACCTCTATCCTGCCCCGCCTACACCCACGCCCACTCCCACAACCACACATACTCCCACACCTAAATCCACACCCACACCCACACCCACATTCACCTTCACCCAAGATCTTACCCACCTTCTTACCCTCTCAAACCTACATCCTCCTCACCCTAACGAAGCCCACACCCACAGCCACACCCACGCCCACACCAACACCCACACCAGCACTCTAACTTATACCGACAGTCACATCCACACCCACACCGTCATTCATATCCACACTCTTACCCATACTGTCATCCACACTCACAACTACACACTTCCAACTTCATACTCACACCCACGTCCATACCCACATCCACACCCTCAACCTAACCCACACTCACACTTACACACGGATTCCTCTCTCTCTCTCTCTCTCTCTCTCTCTCTCTCTCTCTCTCTCTCTCTCTCTCTCACATACACACACACACACACACACACACCACAAGCAGCCTGGCGTACATTAGCATTTATAGCGAGGCATCAGCTGTAAACCCAATAACATAGGGCATCCTGGCATTTTTACTTCCTCACATACATTCATTACACCGGCATTTCCCTCCATTACCATATACTTCGCCTCTCACCACACGAATACCCTACATTTTCGGCCTTTACCCAGTCCCCCTTCAAAAGTTCTTAGCATTTACATCTGCTTTTAGAAGCTGATATGAGGCTTGAATGGATGACAATTTTATTATTATTATTATTATTATTATTGACATAAGTTAATATCCGAAGTCTGCAGTTCTATTTGGATTTTCTGTTTAAAAAAAGTAACAAATATTTTAGAAATGACACACACACACACACACACACACACACACACACACACACACACACACACAAGCGTTTGTAGACTCCCAGACCTTATTCCTCAGCCCCCCAGCGAGGCAGAAGGAGGAGGATCCAACACCAACAGGAATAAAAATGTGCCGGGGAGTAGATTACATCCAGCGGGAGATTAATGGTGTCTTATATACCGGCGTCTATACTTTTGTCTGCCCGCCCCCCACACGCACTTAATGGGATGCGATTCTTTTTATTTAGGATTCTGCCTCTATAAGGGATCTAAGGGTTGGGGAAAGAATGATAGTTGGAGATAAGACATAGGATGCGATAGTTTTTCCGTGCTGGGAATAGAGTCACAGTAACAGATCTAAGTAGGGTAGAATTCCTTTTACTTGGGATTCTGACAGCAAAGGATAAAACAGTGGTAAGCGATTCTTCATACTTAGGGTACTCTTTAAATGGGATCCGATGTTTGGAAATAAGGGATAAAACAGTGGGATAGGAACGTTCTTATTTGCAATTCAGGCTCTGGGATCGAAAGGATGGAAAAATGGGATTATGAGCAGGAGACAAAGGAATGGGATACGGTTCTCTTTATCTAGGATTCCGTCTAAATAGGTTTACTTAAGTTCTACCTTTAATTTACTGTAGAACAATAACAACAACAACAACAACAACAACAAAACACACACACACACACACACACACACACACACACACACACACACACACACACACACACACACACACACACAGTGTGTGTGTGTGTGTGTGTGTGTGTGTGTGTGTGTGTGTGGAGAAACCAAATCCTATATAGGGGAATCCAGGCCTGTTAAATTCTCACACTCAGTCCTATCATTATTCTCACTTAAGCTTATTTCAACCCTGCTTTTTATATCCCCCTGATCCCCTATAAAACACAAGGAAACGTAAACTGAATCCTAAATAAAAAGAATCGAATCTCATTACCAGCCCCCGAACCAATCCCATTAGCATTTCTTTGGATCCTCTTCTGTCTTTTCCAGTTCTGGTGTCCCAAAATAAAGAATCGGAGAGAGAGAGAGAGAGAGAGAGAGAGAGAGAGAGAGAGAGAGAGAGAGAGAGAGAGAGAGATTAATATCGTCTGGAGGCAGCGAGAACTATATTAAAAATGGGAATCAAAATTTTAGAGGAATTTTTTGTGTGCTACTGTTTTTATTCATTCGAAACGTCTATCTCGGGCTTTAAAAAAATCGACTGGCAATACAAAGAACATAATAAAAAAAAAATGCCAAACCAAAGTAGATGTTCTGAGAGGTTATAACAGATAAGGCTAGTGGCGTGTGTGTGTGTGTGTGTGTGTGTGTGTGTGTGTGTGTGTGTGTGTGTGTGTGTGTGTGTGTGTGTGTGTGTGTGTGTGTGTGTGTGTCTTGTGAGCAAAAACAGGTGGATCAAGATGACTGTGGATCGTACAACCACGAGTTCAAATCCCGTTCGTAGCAGGGAACAGCTTGATTTTTAGAATTTAAGTAGGTAGGCAAGTAAGGCAGGAAGGAAGGAAGGAAGAAAGAAAGGAAGGAAGGGAGGGAGGAAGGAGGGAAGCACGTAAGTTCCGCTGATGTCACCTTAAGGTCGCACCGATACGTCAATAACTCCTCCAATACGGTGACATTTTTACCAATGTACACCTGCAAATAATTACACGATTTGGGAAAGACACCTCATACTTGAAGAGAATTAGCTAATGGAGGATTTATTTAACCTCATCCCCAGTTAAAAAAAAAAAAATTATATTCCAGTCTTAATAAAATCGCCGGGGGATTGCAAGAATACAAATAAATAAATAAATGGACGTTATTATGGTGAAATGGTTTGCAACGGCCCCGCTACTGCCACTGAAAATGAGTGAGATATCCCTAGCATATCTCAGAATAGTTTAGACGGTGGGTATTGGTATCCACGTGGTGGTATGTGAGGGTGCATTGCTGCCTAGGTGCACTGCAGAAAAAAATGGGAACAGCAACTGCCTCCGCCCCTCTTCTCTCTCTCTCTCTCTCTCTCTCTCTCTCACACACACACACACACACACAAACAGGAAACAATGGTGTGGTATTCGATGCACCTGCGCAAAATTTAAAACATTTCTCGTCACATAAAGGATTAAAAAAAACAAGGACTGTGACTGAAGGGAAAGCACACACACACACACACACACACACACACACACACACACACACACACACACACACACACACACACACACACACACACACACACACACACACACACACAGTTCAAAAAGTCTCTCGTAAGCTGAATAAAGTCGTCTGAAGGCATATAAAAATAAGGAAAATAAACACCCGATGCTCCGATACTCCTTGTTCAGCAGGTAAAAGAAAATAGTGGATAGGATTCGCTTATAGAGGATTCAAAACCCTTATCTCTTCCCCCATAAAGGATTCCGACGTGGGAGAGCGAGGGAGAAGATCAAGGGGTATGCTAATGGGCTTGGCTGGGGCTTGTGAATAGGATCCGACGCCACTACATGGGATCCAACGATATTATATTGGCTCCACACCAAAATATTGGATCGGATTCCACTGAACTGGATCCGATGCTGTTTAATACGATCCAGTGCAATCATATATTATCTAATGGCATTATTATCGGTCCCATATTATTACGTAAAATAAAATGTCATTATAGAGAATTCAACACCCTTATATAGGATCCAATGCCATTATATCGGATCCCACGAAATTGTATATGATCTGATGCCATGATATATTGCATTCATTACCATTTTAAAGACTCCATCACCATTATATAGGATTCAGTGCCATTACATAAGCTCCAATGGCACTATGTAGGATCCACTGTTATTTAGTATCATCAAATTAGACCCAAATGCCGTTATAAAGGACCGAATGCTGTTATATGGGATCCTGCGCGTGTCACCAGTTTACATAAGGGATCAAAGCCTTTAAGAAATGGACTGTATGGAGAATTTACCTGAGCGAGACTTTGATGTTTTAAAAGGACTTGAATCTATGTTTGCCTGGGTTATTCTGGGATTGAGTGCTTTAAGATGAAATGCGGAAAATATGGATGTGATAACAGAAAGGATGAGTACATAAAGAACACACACACACACACACACACACACACACACACACACACACACACACACACACACACACACACACACACACACAATTTATTTATTTATTTACCGTACACAAGTACCATAGATAATAAATGCTTTATATCTTGTTTGTGTGTATATATGCATGAATGAATATTATGTATGGATATAAGACAGACGGACAGACAGACAGGCAGACAGACACACAGAGACAGACAGACAGACAGACAAACAGACAGACATTGACAGATACACAGACAGACAGACATAGATAAACAGACAGGTATTTGGGTAAGTAGGCAGGTTAGATGAGTGCGTAGGTAGGTGGGTAAAACAGAGTGCCGGCAGGGGGTAGGTAGGCACGTAGGTAAGTAGAAAGACAAGTAGGTAGATATGAAGGTTTGTGAAGTGGAAAGATGGGTAGATAGATATGTGGGAACGTGGGTGAATTGGAGGGTATGTAAGTATGATAGATAATAGGTAGATAAACAGACGGACGAGCAAAATGACAGACGGGGAGAGAGAGTGATGACTGAGAAATAAGGAAAGGAAGAAAGTTAAACAAAGACTGAGAGAGAGAGAGAGAGAGAGAGAGAGAGAGAGAGAGAGAGAGAAACAGACACAGACAGACAGACTTAAAGAGGAAGGAAGGGGAGGGGAAAGGAGGGGAGAGAGGGAGGGAGAGGGGAGTCAAGGAGAGGGGGAGGGAGCGAGGGTTAAAGAGGATGAGAGAGAAGGGAGGGAATGCGTTGTCTCCGGGTGGGGAGAGAAAGAGAGAGAGAGAGAGAGAGAGAGAGAGAGAGAGAGAGAGAATGCTCTTTTTAGTGTTACCCTCTTCTTTCTATCTTTCCTCTTTTATGCTCCTCTCACTTTCAGTCTTCCTCCCCTCCTAGTCCCTTCTTCCTCCATATTACACCATTTAGTCTCTCTCTCTCTCTCTCTCTCTCTCTCTCTTTCATCCAAAGTTTTCATATAAAAGCCAGCAAACGTTTTACGGGCGGAAACGTTTGCATAATGGCTTAAAAAACGTTCATGATTTTTTTACCCGACACTTAGAGGTCACAAACGTTTTCGGGGTAAAAGAAACATTTTTGGTACACGAGAAAAAAGGCTTTATTGGCAGGACAGGTGTTTAAGAGGTAAGGGAAACGTTTCAGAGGCCAGTTAACTTTTTAGGGATAAGGAAACCTTTTAGATATATGATGAACGTTCGAGGAGTAAAGGCAACGTTTATGCAGTCATATATATAAACATTTCAGAGGCTAGAGGAAAGTTTTAGAAGGATAATGAAACGTCTTAAGGATAAAAGAAATGCTTCGGGAAGATAAGGAATAGTTTTAGCGAGAAGAAAAACTTTGGGGGACTACAGAAACGTGAAAGAATAAAGCAAACACACTCAAGGGACCAAGAGAGATCCAGAAACGTTTAAGGATCAGAGAAACGCTGCTGGAAATTGAAGAATATTGTTTGGGTTAAAGGTAGGTTTCATGTGACATGCTTTCCAAGGGGTATATTAAACGTTTTCAGAACCCCCGCAACGTTATAAGGTCGAGAAACGATTGGCGAGAGAGAAATGTTTTATGGGCATTGTAGGAGCCGGAGAACCGTCTGCGTAAAAGGAAAATTTTAAAGGAATGAGAGAAACTATTCAAAGGATCAAAGAAACGTTTTTAGTGAAGCTCTTCGGGTGGCAAAAAATATTTTTGGAGCTAAAATAACAAGCTAAGTAAAAGAATAACAATTAAACGCTTAAAATCAGGCATGAATCCCTAAACAGACAGCAGAAACGTTTAGTAAGATTAAAAATATTGTTTAAAATACCAAGCCATCAATTAGGTAGCAGGAACGTTTAAAATGCCGCTCTATTAATAAGGTAGCATAAACGTTTAAGTCTCCCTAAAACGTTTGCACTGCCACAAAATCGTTTACCACTATTTTGAAGTGTCCGACTCTGAGCACAGACATAACAGTCCGTTCCCTATGGCTCACCAGTCCTCCTGCGTGCCACACTCCTTCACATGTCACCATTTCGGCGCTAATACATGCTAGGGCTCCCTCATTCAGGGCTGGTGTTGCGGTACTGGTGATGGTATTTTTATGGCAAATCGGTGGCTGTTGTGAAAGATCTGCAGAGTCTATTTTAACGAAACTTAGATAATCACACTGTAACCTACTCCAGTCTGGGATCGAACTCACAACCTTTCAAACAGCAGGCAACATCCCTACCCACTCGACCACCACCCTCCCCCTGCTCTTGACTGCCAGGCAAAAGGAGAAACCCTTTAATAAGTCAAGAACGCGTTTAAAAATTAACTCTACGACCGACTACACAGCTTACAATTACCTACCTATAAAAGTTTACAACTAACAAATCGTTGAAAATATTCAACTCTTAACTACCAGCGCAAAAAATACGTTCATTATGCCAGATAAACGCAAAAAAAAAAAAAAAAATCCTACGAACAAGACAGCATAATATTTAAATCACTTGCAAGACAATTAAAGAGCCATCAGATTTTGAAATGTCCAACTTCTGTTATGCAAAGAGAAATAATAACATAAGAAAAATAATAACAGAAACATCTTACGAACTCAGAAAAACGTCTACAAAATCGACCTCAATTGCTATCCGGCTAGCACGAACGTTTATCACCACAGCCTTTAAAATACCACCGAAACATTTTGACATTTTATATTGAACATCACCTTGGAGAAAACGTACACTGAGCCAGAAAAACGTTTTAAATAAGCCACCCCATTACTGACAGGAGACCATAAACGCTTAAAGTGCTTCCGAAACGTTTAAAAAAGCCCCAAATCTTAAAGACCATCGTGGAGAAAACGTTTATTAGAGCCACTTACGCCTGAAGGTGCAAAAAACGTCCACCTCGCTCTCTTTAAACGTCGGGGGGTCCACCTTCTTGATATGCCTGTCTGTCTGTCCATCCCGGTTCATCTGTATTTCTGTTGTCTTATGTCTGTCTATTTATTGCTTTACCGAACTACCTGCCAATCAATTTATCACTGACCCACTGTCTATCAAACTATATATCTATCTGTGCTTATCTGTCTCTATCTACCTATTTATCAATCAATCTGTCTATCTATCTATATCTACCTATTTATCAATCAATCTGTCTATCTATCTATCTACGTTCCTGTCTGTTTCCTATATCTGCCAAATCATCTTTCTGTCATGTTCCGTATTTTCTGTCTTCCTATTTACTTTATACTATAAATAAATAAACATATATATATCCTACCAATCTAATCTAATCCTCTATATTATTCTACCTATATCTTTATACCAACTTTTTTTCTTCTGTTTGTCTCTTCCTTCTGTCCTTCCTCCTCCTCCTCCTTCCTCCCTTTCTCCCCTTTCTCTCCCTCTCCGATTTTTCCCCCTCTCCCCCTCCCTCTGACTCTAATAAGTAAACTTTTCCTCAGTTTTTTCCTTCCTCTTAATGTCACCCCACCTCTCTCTCTCTCTCTCTCTCTCTCTCTCTCTCTCTCTCTCTCTCTCTCTCGATTACAGAATTTCTCTTTTCCTCCTTAACTTTATTGCTTTTTCCTTCCTCCCTATCCTTCGTCCTCCTTCCTCTCTTTCCTCTTATTATTCTGCATTCCTCTTCTTTCTTTCTCTCTTTCCCTCCTCCGTTCTCTACTTTGCTCCATTTCTTTTCTTCCCTTCCCCTCTTACTCTCCTTCCCTCATTCTCTCTTTCTCCCATTCCTTCCACCTTTCCTCCTCATTCCCTACATACCTCCACTTTTTCTTCTCTCCTAAGTTTTTCCTTCTTCAAAGCCTACCTCTCAAACTCCCTTCCTACCTCCCTCCCTCCCTCTCTTCCTTTTTCCCTCACCTACCCCTCCCTTCTGCCCTCCCTTCCTGTCCCTTCCTTCTTCCCTCCCTTCCCCCCCTCCCCTCTTTCTTCTTTTCCTCTAGCCTCTCCTTCTTCCTCTTCCTATTTTTCTTTCCTCCCTCTTCCTCCCCTCTTTTCCTTTTTTTTTTTTTCCTCCTTTTCTTCCTTTCCTCCCATCCCTCTTTTATTCTTCTCCCTCTCTGCCTTTCCTCCTCTCTCTCTTTTATTCTCCTCCATCTCCTTCTTTTCCTTTCCTCTCTCTTCCTCTTCTCACTTCCTCCCTTTTCCTCTTTTCCTTTCCTCTCACTCCCTCTTTCTCACTCTCCGCTCTTTCCTCCTTCTCTTCCTCTCTGATTTCTTAATTTTTGTAACTCACTTTCTAGTTTTATTCTAGTTTTATGTTTTTTTCCGTAATCCTCTCTCTCTCTCTCTCTCTCTCTCTCTCTCTCTCTCTCTCTCTCTCTTTCGCTTTATATTTCCTTCATTTTAAAATCTTTCTCTTATTTCTTTCTTTTTCTCACGTTTTCTTCCCTCTTTCCCTCCCACTTTCCTCAATCTTTCTCTCCTTTCAGCCTTTACCACAATGCCTTCTCTCTCTCTCTCTCTCTCTCTCTCTCTCTCCACCCGAGAGACAATTCCACTCTCGCCTTCCTCGTCCATTTGTTTGTTTACCATTTTTACTGCTCCTTAGTGGAGAGAGAGAGAGAGAGAGAGAGAGAGAGAGAGGGGGAGGGGAGTGTATGTATGAATGTATGTAAAAGTATATGTATGGATTTATGTAAGAATGTGTATAGGAGAGAGAGAGAGAGAGAGAGAGAGAGAGAGAGAGAGAGACATTACAGCCAAGGATGGAGCAAAATGTGTAAATGTGTAAAACTCCCTGGAGAGGTTTTTCCCGTGTATCTTAAAAGGCAAGGGGAGATGGGGACTCTATCCTCTGATTCACGTCTCAGAAGATGTAATAAAAGCAAAATAGTATGTTATGTATCTCCTCACCCAACGAAGATGTCGATAGTAATACATTCATAATATAAATCATGAATGTATTAGTGGAGACGAGACAGCGCGTGAGTAGTTATGGTGGAAAAGAGGTAAGATGCTGCTGCTGCTGCTGCTGTTGATGATGATGATGATGATGATGATAATGATGATGATGATGATATGGAGGAGGAGGAGGACAAATAACTGAAGAAGAAACAGCAAGTATTTCTGGTGTGACATAGTTATGACGATGATGATGATGATAATGATGTCAGCTTCAAAATCTCTGTGAATATAACTTAGGTCCAATATCACAAAGGACTATCATAAAAAAAAAAAAAAAAAAAGAATGAATCTTAGTTTAATTCGGTTTGGCGGGAAATATCTAGCTCCATTATATGAGAGGATGGTGCTACAGAGGGATGCCTTCACGCGGTGGCACCAATATAACCAACGATCAATTATGCAAACCTTCCACAGCTTCCTCCCCGTCAACCGAGAGACGGAGGGTGGACTGCAAATAAAATGCCAGTTTCAGCCTACAGTCTACCGCGTTCCGAATCCGGACAAGGAGGGGGCAGCATCACCCAAAGTCTCCCCTAAGCTGAATAAAATCGTCTGGCGTTTACAACAATACATTCCCCACCAGGATATAATTTCCTTAAACATACATTAAAGTCCCCTAAGCGATAATTCCCTAGGCAATAATTTTCCCATACACGATAATCTCCTCGGACGATAAATTCCCCACCAGACGATAATTTCCCTAGAAGACATTAATTTCCCCCGGGTGATAATTTCCCTAGACAATAATTTTCCCCCGCACGATAATACCCTGCCAAGCGATAATTTCCCTGCCGGAGAGGGTGTTTTTCCCCCATATCGATTATCTTCGTCTTGTTGGCACCGTTCGTTTCTTCCATCACGCTTTTACACTGTTTACTCCCTTTTCTTTATTGTATTCTTTCTTTCTATCCATATTTTGATTTTCTTGTGTTCCTTCTTTTTCTTCTGCTTGTCGTCTTTTCTTCTTCTCGTGTTCCTCCTCCTCCTCCTCCTTTTTTCTCTTCTTGTTCTTGTCTTCCTCATTTTTCTTCTACTCCGCTTCTCCTCCTCCTCTTCTTCTCTTTCTCCTTCCTCTTTCCTGTTGCTCTTCTTCTTTTAGCTCTCCACCTCCTCTCTCTCTCTCTCTCTCTCTCTCTCTCTCTCTATCTATCTATCTATCTATCTCTCGTCTTTTCACTGTTTATTTCTCTTTCTACCACACCTTTCTTCACCCCCTGCCTCTGTCTCTCAGCTGACAAGGCACAAATTTTCCTTTTCCCTTCTTCTTTATCTATTTCCAATCGTTCTCTTACCTCTCTTACTCTTCCTACTCCTCTCCTTTTCTCTTCCTTTCTTTCATTTTCTCATTATCCTACCGATTATTTTTCATTTCCATTTTTTCCATCCCTCACGTCCTTTTCTCTCTCCTTTTCCTTCTCATTCCTTCCGTCCCTCCATTTCCTTATTATCTTATTTTCCTTCCTATATTATTCGTATTTCCTCTTTCCTCTTCTTTCCTCTTTTCCTTCATTTGGGCATTTTTTACCCCTAATTTTCATTCTTTTTCCTCTCCATTACCTTCCTTTCCTGCCTTTAATCTTCCTATCTCCTATTCCTCTTTTATTTTCTGATTCCTTCTTTTTTTCACCTTATTTTCCCCCTTCCCTTCCTTTTTTCCCTCGATGTCATTTTTTTCCCTCCATCCCCTCTACTTTTTCGACCCTCTCTCTCTCTCTCTCTCTCTCTCTCTCTCTCTCTCTCTCTCTCTCTCTCTCTCTAACCCAATAAAATCCTCCTTCCCTCCCTCATAACTTTCCTTTCCTCTCACACTTTCACTCCGGTAGAGACACGTTCTTCTTTTCTCCCCCCCACCGTTCCCCCCTCCCCTCTCTCTCTCTCTCTCTCACACACACACACACACACACACACACACATGAACACAACACGTATACATGCCTTACATTCTTTTCCTACCTGTTCCTCTCTCTCTCTCTCTCTCTCATTCCTATTCTTACTCTCCCTTCTCTTTCACCCCCTCCCTGACTCATTTTTTCTTCATGCTGTCTCCTTCCTCTTTCCTTTCTTTTCTTCTCACTCTCTCCCTCCTCACCCTCTTTCCCTCCCTCCCTCCCTCCCTCCCTCCCTCCCCCTGATTTATCTCCCTCCCTTTTGGAACTTTCTTACGAATCCCAATTTATTCCAATATTGATCCAGGGAGGGAGAAAGGGAGGGAGGGTGAAAGGCGAGGTAGAAAAGGAAGGAATACGAGGGGGGAGAGAGAGAGAGAGAGAGAGAGAGAGAGAGAGAGAGAGAGAAGAATATTCAGCACGTGAAACAACCTAACCATACCTAGTCTTAATTAAACCAACTGTCCTAATTTAACCTCACCTACCTTCATCTACACTCTTCATCTAACCTCAACTGATAACCAAACATGACCTAATTCAACCTAACAATCTATACTCTTAACCTTACCACACCTAACAACCTAACACGAACTAGCCTAACCAAACCTAAAGTGAATTAATCTGCCTTAATTTAACTTTAACCTAACTATTCTAACATACCCTAATTCCACCTGACATCCTGAACACCTAATCTAACTCAACCTAAAATAATCTACCCTAATTCAACCTAACTTCCTTTAATAATCTACCCTAATCCAACCTACCTTCCTTCCTCTCAGCTACCCTAATCCACCATAACCCAGACTACTCTACCATAATTCACCTTCATCTGACCCTACTTAATATGACATCAGTTCGACCTGTACTCCCTAGCCTGTCCAACTTCCGGGTCTAAATGTTTCAAGTGACCTGACCTGACCTTTCATGACCTGTGTGGGTGGTCACTCACACCTCCTCGCCTTACAAACACTACACTGACACATTTCTATACGATATGATGATGATGATGATAGTAGTAGTAGTAGCAGTAGTAGTAGTAAAAATAATAATGATAATAATGATAATAATAATAATAATAATAATAATAATAATAATAATAATATCCCCATCACCATAACAATGTCATCATGAAAATATACTCGTAAAAAGAGCATATTCAACTTCATACATTAACAGCAATACACACACACACACACACACACACACACACACACACACACACACACACACACACACACACACACACACACACACACACACACACACACACCACACACACACACACACACACACACACACACACACACACACACACACAACGATAGCATAAAAAAAAAAATATAAATTCTACGTGCGATTAAATTTGAGTACAGAGGAAGAGAGTATGGGGCTGAAACCACACACACGTATTCACTCTATGTCCTAGAATTTAAGAAAGAACGATAAAACAATGCTCTGTCCACTTTAACTTGGCGTAAAACTGACATCTTACCATCTTCAATTCTAAGCTGAAATATTATGCCAATCACGAAGAAGTGCTATGGAAAAGGTGAAAGGCCACATTACGGGAATAAAGAAGAATAAGGACTGAAATCTCCGCCTAACTGAAGTGCTAAGTAATACAGGAATCGGAAAATAAATAAATAAATAAATAAATAAAATAGATAAATATACAGGTAAATAAATAAAATCCCGTATCGCACCCCCGGGGATACACTAATCAGGTAATTTCTCTGCGATATATGGCCCTGTTCATCCATTACTGCATAGGGTTGATGCGTGTGGGGTTTTGTGGTGGAGGTAGGTATTATGCTACCCTTCGCCTACTGGCTTATAGTTGCCAAGCTCATACTTCCACACTTCAGGGCTTCTCGTGTACTTTCGAAAACGCCCAACACTATCCTTTATTTTTAAAAAATAATAATAAGATAAAGCAAAGGATATTGGTACAGTTTAAGTTTCTTTCCTCCTCCTGAATTTAAAATATATTTGTTTAAGTAAGCTTCACGTAGTCATTATAATTTCCTTGGTTAGTTAAACAGTTAGCTTTACCAGACTATCATTTAAACCATTCAAACTAACCTACTGTTATGGATTATTAAAAGACAAGAGAACGCACGGAAATTTAAGGCAACTCTAAGTATGGTAAACATTTTTTCAAGTTCTATTTCCTTCAAATTTGACTACAAAGCCACTTTTCATTTTCTTTCCTCGGCTGCTAGTATTTCGTCTTCTCAGTTTCCTTCTCCCTGGTTTTTCCCTCCAGTTGATACCATTTCGTCTTTCTTTTATTCAAATTTCCCCTCCCCCCGTCAGCAGCCGGTATAAATATCCCTAGGTGCCATAAATCTTCGCCTCTCCACCCATTTATTAACGCTCAGATAGTGGGAAATGTGTAGAGGGGGTTATGGTGGATGGAGGCATCTGGCAACCCTACGTGTACTTTTTTTTTTTTTTTTTTGCGGGGGAGGGGGGTAACTTAGGTATGGATGTGAATTTGTTATTGTGTTCATTTGTGTTATAGGTGGTGGTGGTAGTAGTAAGAGTAATAGTAGTACCGACAATAATAATAATATTATTATGATTATTATGAGGATGATGATTATTATTATCATCATTAGTAGTAGCAGTATCATCATCATCATCATCATCATTATTAAAATATTACATTAGCATTTCTCGTGACAGGAACAGTAAATTACCCTGAAGGCCTAGTTAAGATATTCATTTATCAACATCCTTATTACAGTTTATTTATTTTCATTATGGCACCGTCTTTACCGATTTACTGTTCAATAAAGTCCTAGGATATTACCGAACGCAAAAATAATACTTAACCCCTTGCAGCTATCAGGCGGTTTTATTGAGCATCGGTGAACACTTTACTTGTATTAATGAAGGACATATTTAACACCTCCAGCTGTAATGGTTTCTCCTGGGTTGATGAGAGAGAGAGAGAGAGAGAGAGAGAGAGAGAGTAAAATGAGACGCCACAGAGCTGGGGGTGTTAAAAGCCTTACTCTAATTCCGAACGATAAAATAAACCACAAAACCCTATTACCAGAAGAAGAAAAGAAGAAAATGAAGGTAAGAAGCAGAAGAAGACCACGAAGTTAATAAGGAAACTAGAAAAGGAAAAGAAGAGGAAATAGAAGAAAAGACAAAAAAAGGCTAAGAAGAAAGGAACACGAACAAGAAGAAAGGTGAAGAAAGAGGAAGAAAGTATCACCAAAAGGCATCAAGTAAAAAAAAAAAAATTATATACAAAAAAATAATAATAATAAAGGCCCAACATATGGCCTCAGCAGCGGGCCGCCCTTCCTCCCCATTCCGCCACAAATTACCTTCCTAAATCATCGGGATATTTCTTTTGCCTTGCTCCGGCCAATTTACGGCTTCAGTTTTCCGCCCTAATTTCCTTGCTTTCCTGGCTCCCTCGTCCGGACAGGAAATGGGGGAAAATGGAGGGAAGGAGGGAAGAGAAGTGGGAGCAGGAGCGAAAGTTAGAATGAGGGAACGTGTATGTGAGTTCAGCCATTTTTTTTTTTTTTACCATAATAATAGTTGTTCAGCCATATTTATTGTTTTTTCACCTGGTTCTCAAAAATGTTCTTCTCTGCTCCTTAGTTACTGCTGTAGACGGTTGGAAATGGACGTACATTACGATATAAAGGTAGGATGAACTCTGTGAGAAGGTGGAGCAGTCGTGGTGAAGGTTAGGGCAAGGGCGCATTGATGTAAGACCGCCTTTCTCCTTTAAAAAATTTATAGTTACAATGCCTCAAGGGAAGGGCAGCGTAAACAGTTTTAATTCGATTTAAACCAAACTTTGTGGAAAGGCTGGGGATGAGGCAAGAATAAAAGAGTTCAATTAGAACAATCAGTCAAAGGTCAAGGTAACAGGGAAAGAAATAATGCCAAGGTTACACAAGGTCAGTCAAACAATTCTGACCTGATCTGAACCCAACTCGGTGGAAAGATTAAGAGTCATTCAAGAACAATGTGATTCAGTTCTGAGAACAATCAGTCCGAAGTCAAGGTCACAAAGGAATGTTAAAGTTCAACCTGCTTGTCTAGGTGGAAAAAAAAAAAAAAAAAAAAAAAACAGCTCTGATCTCACTGGATCGAACATGGAGGATGAGATGACGATCACCTAAAAGGCTAACCAATTGTTTTTGTGAAGAAACGATCAAAGGAAATGGTTAACTCAAACAAATCTTATTTGATTTGAACCAAAGTTGGTGGAACGGTTAATGCTTCACCAAGAATGAAAACACTCGATTTTGAGAGTCGTCCATCGAAGGTCAAGGTCACTGGGAGGGGTCAAATATTGTTACACACCAAGTGCCCTTTTTTGTTTCCTTTGTAATTCAGTTTTCGTAAATCTTCTCAGTTCCTTCTCCGCCACAGCAAGGTATAGGAATTACTGCATGTGGCACTACAAAATACAAATCTCGTAAACGGAAGATTTCATTTAGTTCAGCCAATTCTCCCATCCAGAAAACAAACAAGCTTCCAAAATGTTTTTTAAATCTTTCTTTAATATTCTCCTTAACTCATCATTACTAGAAATGACAGAAAATGGAAGTAACAGGCGAGGAAGAAGGGTGGTGGGGTTGAGCTAAGCCTTCCTGCTCTTCGACATTTCCAGCCAAAAATACCCAACGCATAATCGCTTATTCCTTACCTTTATTATCCCATTTTCTCGTGGTTTTCTCTCGTTCCCGTGCCTGACTGCCGCACCACGGGGGGCCGGTTGCCTCCTTTTATGCCACCCAATCGATGTGGTTGAAGAATAGGCGGTAGATAAATTACACAAGAGAGCTCCGTAACTCTGTACTCTAACGTGTCAATAATGCTGCGTCCGACACCTTGCTCCCGGCCTTGGCTTCGATAGTTATTACTCTTTTACTTTTATTCCTTATTTTTACCTTACCATAATATGACAAATTTATTCTTTTCTATGTGTTATACTGAAGTGCCTGAGTGCATAAATAGCCTGGGTATCTTTAAAAACGTGCGATTTAGGAGATGCGTCCGTGGAATCGAAGGCAATGTTTTTCTACCTTCCGTGGTTATGTCCGTCTCACGTATTGGTGAATTTCTCTCTCTTAAAACCATTCCCCGGTAGTGCTGCACCGCTCCTCCCGTCACCACTGCTTCCGCGAACCATTTTTTATTCAAAATTCCATCGCAGGAGCCAGAAAAGTGCGGGAAATATCAAAATAAATTGTTTGAGGGAGGCGCTTGAACAGCCATTATGGGAGAAGGTTTTATGTCAAGGAATTCAAGTGTCGGAATGGGCCTGGTTGTGTATGTATTCCAGACGTATCGATGCCCTACTTACACATGAACGTATGCTGTATGTATGAGTGTGTATGTGTGAATATAAGTGTAGCGTGTGCGTCTGTCTTCACTAGTGTACACATTTGAATTTATGGTTATGGCTGTGTATATCTCGTGGTGAATGTTCGTTTGTGTACGTATCTGTGTGTGTATTTGTGTGTGTGTGTATATGTATCAATTTTGGGTAATGGTGTGCGTATGAAAAATGTACGTTTTGTGTGTTTTAGCTGAGAGAGAGAGAGAGAGAGAGAGAGAGAGAGAGAGAGAGAGAGAGAGACAGAGAGAGAGAAGGGAAAATGAGGAAGGAAACAGAAAGACAAAAATGAACGAAAAGGGAATGAGAGAGAGAGAGAGAGAGAGAGAGAGAGAGAGAGAGAGAGAGAGAGAGAGAGAGAGAGAGAGAGAGAGAGAGAGAGAGAGAGAGAGAGAGAGAGAGAGAGAGAAGGGAAAATGAGGAAGGAAACAGAAAGACAAAAATGAACGAAAAGGGAATGAGAGAGAGAGAGAGAGAGAGAGAGAGAGAGAGAGAGAGAGAGAGAGAGAGAGAGAGAGAGAGAGGATGAGTAATGGGTTATGTGCGTGTTAGGCCACTAAGTCCATACCGACCCTCACCCACCTACACCCACCTATGCTTACACCCACCTATAATCAACTACACTACATCCACCTATGCTCACACCCACCTATAATCAACTACACTATACCCACCTACACGTACACCCACCTATAATCAACTACACTATACCCACCTACACGTACACCCACCTATGCTCACACCCACCTATAATCAACTACACTACAAGCACTTGCACCAACACCCACCCATGCTCAAACCCACCTACACCTACACTCACGTGGGCTCACACCTACCTATAAGCAACTACTGTACACTACACCCACCTGCACATACAATCCATCTGCAATCAATTATACTACACCCACCTACACCTACATCCACCTATGTGTACACACTCATATGATCAACTACTCTTCACCCATCGACACTAACACTTACATTCACCTACTCCCACACCCAGTAACCTAATCCTGTTCTCAATATAATAATGAGAGTATTATACTATTCAATATATATATATATATATATATATATATATATATATATATATATATATATATATATATATATATATATATATATAGTACAGAGAGAGAGAGAGAGAGAGAGAGCATACAAATATTCAAGCAGCAACAACAGGAAGATCATGCTATGTGTGTGTCTGTCATCATTACAATTCATACTGTCAGCATGACTCTGTGTGTGTGTGTGTGTGTGTGTGTGTGTGTGTGTGTGTGTGTGTGTGTGTGTGTGTGTGTGTGTGTGTGTGTGTGTGTGTACTGTAAAGACTCTGAGGTACGTACAAAACGCCTTCATATTGTGTACATAATACTACAACCCCTGACTGCCTGCTTCTCTCTCTCTCTCTCTCTCTCTCTCTCTCTCTCTCTCTCTCTCTCTCTCTCTCTCCATATTTCCCAACCTTTTCTTTTCCTCCTTTTTCCTTTTCTCTTATTTTTATCCTCATCAACTTTCCTCTTTTACACTCTCTATGTCCTTCTCCCCTCCTTCATGCCTTCCTTCCTTTCTTCTTTCCTTCATACACTTCTTCCCTCTCCCTTCCTTCACTCTCTGTGTTCTTTCCTTCCATCACTTTTTCCATTCTTTCCTTCCTTCCCTTCTTCACGTCCTACTGCCCTTCCTTCCTCTCTTTCTTCGCTCCTTACCTTCCTTCCTTCTTTCCTTCACCATCTTCCTTTGTTTCCTTCCTATTACAACACATTCCTTACTTCCTTCACTTGCTTTCTTTGTTCTTCCCTTCATTTTTCATTCACACTCTTTTCTCTTCCTTCCTTCATATTTCCTTTTCCTTCACCTCCTCTCCATCCTCTTCCTTCACACAATTTTCCTTCCTTCCTTCCTTTACATTCTCTTCCGACCTCCCCTCGTTTCTTCACAGTATCTTTACCTTCCTTCCCCCTCTCCTTCCTTCCATTCCTCCACTGTTCTCTCTCTCTCTCTCTCTCTCTCTCTCTCTCTCTCTCTCTCTCTCTATCTATCTATCTATCTATCTATCTATCTATATACCTATCTATCTATCTATATTGTTTCCCACCTTATTTTCGTCCTTCTCTTCATTTTCTTCTCCCCTCTTTTCCCTTCCTTCCCTCCCTCCCTCCCTCCTTCCCTCCATTACCTCAGGGCGCTAACTCAAGGGAGAAAATGTGAAGAGGGAGGAAGGGAGAGAAAGAGGGAGGGAGGGAGGGAGGGGGATGGATGGAGAGAGGGCGGGAGGGGCTTAATGTGGGCTAGTCACGCTGGGAGAGAATGAGGGAGGGAGGGAAGGAGGGGGAGAGCGAGGGGATAGACAGGGTGAGTGGGAGGAAATGAGGGAGAAAGATAAAAAGTTGATGCAGCGAAGGACGGGAGAAAAAATAGATAGATAGACAGATAGACAGACAGACAGACAAATAAACTAATGGAGAGAAAGAATGGATGACCATCACATCGTACAACAATCATCTTCAATATTCGACTGGATATGAGGGGCAGAGAGGCAGATAGATAGAAAGATAAACAGATAGACAGACAGTAGGCAGACAAATAGATGGACAGAGATGGAGGGAGGCAAATATACAGAGAAAGTAAGAGTGAAAAAGTAAGTGAAACGTGGGTAATGATAACCGTACATTTTTGTCATTTTTCAACACCCTTATGTTTTCTTCTGATCCTTCACCACCACCACCACGCCCTCCCGCTACCTTAACCCACACTGTAATCCTCTTCATTACTCTTACTGCATCTATTCTGAACTACGATGGACAGACAGACGAACAGATAGACAGAAAAATATAGACAGATTTAGAAAGACTGATGGGCACTGATAGACTGGTTTATAAATAGATACACGCAGAAAAACAAATAGACATATAGACAGAAAACAAGCAGACAGGTAAACAACATAGCGACTGATAGAAACAGAGACAGAGAATAAATTAATTGTACTCGTACTGTACAGTACAGTATATGTACAATTAGGTATCAGTAAGTTAAACGTGGGTAGCAATGTCCGTAGAGTTTTTCACAGTAGTAACACGTTAATATCTTAATTCTTCTTCCCTACA
The DNA here is from genome assembly GCF_032717465.1 of Coenobita brevimanus. NCBI lineage: Eukaryota > Metazoa > Arthropoda > Malacostraca > Decapoda > Coenobitidae > Coenobita > Coenobita brevimanus. Next base: position 60,106,234 of record NC_136954.1, on the reverse strand, counting down.
ATACCTTCACGCCACCCCAGGCCTCACTACATACCTCTTCACGACTCATATTACACCTAAATTTGACCTGGGAGACAGAGGGATAGGTGGATAGACAGGCAGAACAGGCAAACAGTGAATAGTTGGATAACATGTGTACTGAAACACTGATAAACAGATGGATAAATAAATGAATAGATACTGATGGATAAATATAGACAAACAGACAGACAGACATACAGACACGTATTGATAAGCAGATCGGTGCACAGATATGATGTACTATATACTTTAAATAGACAGATACAGTAGATAAACAGATGAAACAGAAAGCGGTGAGCACAGATTGACTGGTAGACAGTGAGGGATGAAGAAATCACAGATGAAAACACGAATTCCACACACATTAAAAATCTAAAATCAATACTTCAAGCATAAAAAATATATATCCTAACTAAGACAACCAGGAATTTATTCAGGTATATCTGTATGTAAAAATATACCGTATATAAATTGTTTACTATTTTTATATCTAAGAGTAATGAAGTGTTTACGTCCCTTTAATAATCTCACGCTCCTACAGCACCCGCAGCTGAATAAAATCGTCCGGTGTTGATAATTGACGTCACTATGGGAGGGTTATTGAAGACAGTATGAACACTTCTAGGCTAGTTTAACTCACCCTTCCTTGCATATAATCGTTTAGTGTTCGTCAATATTTAATACTACAGTTGACACGATCATGAGAGGGTTAGTTCACGATGTATTTACCATCTTATTTCCGTGTCATACTCCTTAACACTCCAATTTTCTGTGTCACACTCTTTAAAACTTTCAAATTATTGTGTCATACTCTTTAACATTTTCAAATTATTGTGTCATACTCTTTAACATTTTCAAATTTTGTGTCATACTCTTTAACATTTTCAAATTTTGTGTCATACTCTCTAACACTTTCAAATTTGGTGTCATACTCTTTAAAACTTTCAAATTTGGTGTCATACTCTCTAACACTTTCAAATTTGGTGTCATACTCTTTAAAACTTTCAAATTTGGTGTCATACTCTTTAAAACTTTCAAATTTGGTGTCATACTCTTTAAAACTTTCAAATTTGGTGTCATACTCTCTAACACTTTCAAATTATTGTGTCATACTCTCTAACATTTTCAAATTTGGTGTCATACTCTTTAAGACTCTCAGATTGTTTCATACTCTTTAACACTTCCAATATTATTCATCTTATTTCTCTGTCACACTCTTCATTTCTCCTCCTCCCAATTCTTCTTCTACTTACACCTGTTTTCCTTACTTATTTCCCTCATTCGCAACCATTTCCTTTCATTTATCGTAACACTAATTTCTCTCCTCTCCTTCTCACTTTCCTCCCTAGCTCCCTCCTTTCCTCCATTTCGTCGTACATTTCTTTTCCTCCTTCCTTCCCTTCTTTCTTTCCCTCCCTTTCAGAACCACCAAAATCCTCCCTTCTCCATCTCTCACCCAATGTACCTCTCCCTTTCCTCCCTTCTTCCCTCCCTCCACCTCTCCCTTTGTCACCCGATACCGGTATTTCTCCCTTTTTTCCCTCCATCCCTCCATCACCCAATATCCCTCCCTCTCCCCTACCTCCCTTTCCCCGTTCTTCAATATTCTTCCAACCTTCCTCCCTCCCTCTTCTTCACCCAATATTTCTCCCTTTTTGCCTCCTTCCTTCCATCCGCCCTTCCTTCTCTCTTTCTCACCCAATATCCTTCCCTATTTCCCTCCCTCCCCCTCCAAATTCCTCACCCAATATTCCTTCCTCCCTCCCTCCCTCCTAATTTCTCACCCAATATTCCTCCCTCCCTTCCTCCCCTCTATCTCTCCCTCCTGCTTTTCTTCTCTCTCTCTCTCTCTCTCTCTCTCTCTCTCACCATAGCATCTATAGGGCGGAAAATCACATAATTACTTTGTGATAATCCTCGTTCATGAGGGTGACAGCTCTCTCTCTCTCTCTCTCTCTCTCTCTCTCTCTCTCTCTCACCATAGCAACCAGTTCATCAATACGGCCAATTATCCTCAATATGGAGGTGTCAACATGAGAGAGAGAGAGAGAGAGAGAGAGAGAGAGAGAGAGGAATATTGTGTCAAAGGGAAAAGGCACCTCTGATTGGGTACATCAGAGAGAGAGAGAGAGAGAGAGAGAGAAGGGAACGAGAGGGAGGAGGTGGAGGGGAGCGGATTGGGGGAGAGAAAGAGAGGAGTCAGAGGAAGAAGATGAGAGAGAGAGAGAGAGAGAGAGAGAGAAGGGAACGAGAGGGAGGAGGTGGAGGGGAGCGGATTGGGGGAGAGAAAGAGAGGAGTCGGAGGAAGAAGATGAGAGAGAGAGAGAGAGAGAGGGGGGGGAGGACAGGAGAAACTGCCATGTAGATATGTACAGTAGGAAGACAGGTAAACAGATGGGCAAGTAGACACATAAGGGGTGGGTAGGTAGGTAGGTAGGTAGGTAGGTAGGTAGGTAGGTAGCTGGATAAGCAGGTAGGTAGGTAGGCAGACGGTGATGAAGAGAGAAAGGAGGCTTAGTAAGGAAGATATATGGGAGGGTAGGAGGGAGGTAGAGACTAGAGTGAAGAAGAAGGAAGAAAGGGAGAGAACGGAGAAGTTTAAGGAAGGAACAGAAGAGAGAGAGAGAGAGAGAGAGAGAGAGAGTTCCCAGTCTTTGATCTCAACAAATATAATTTACATGGCAGGGAAACGCAGCAGAGAGAGAGAGACAGGAGGGAGGGAGGGAGGGAGGAAAGGAGGGAGGGAGGGAAGGAGGGAAGGAGAGAGAGGGGGGACAGTGAGAGAGGAGGAGGGAGAGAGGAAGGGAAATGAGAGATGTAGCGAGGGTGGGAGGAATGTGATAGACAATTTGCGCTTGTAAAGGTGAGAGAGAGAGAGAGAGAGAGAGAGAGAGAGAGAGAGAGAGAGAAGGGGAAAGAGTATGGGAAGGGAAAGAAAGATGGAAGAGAGAGGATGCAGGCGGGGAACTTAAGAATAAATGGAGTAAAAAAGACACAAAAGATATGATGGAACGAGGAAAGAGGGAAGTAAGGAAAGAGGGAGGGAGGGAGAGTCTTTCGTGAGAAGTGGTGTAAAAGGAGGGAAAGAGAGAGGAAGGAAAGAAGGATGGAGTCTATGCTCGGCAAGAGGAAAGAATGAGGGAAGTTAGGTGGTCTGTACTTAAGTATGGAGGACGCGAGACAGAATGGAAGGAGAAATGAAAGGAATGAGGGAAGGAAGGGAGGATGTAAATAAGAATGTCTGTCTTTAGCAGGAAGGATAATGTATGTAAGGAAGTCTGTCTTAAGTAGGAAGGAAGGAAGGAAGGAAGGAAGGAAGGATGTGAGGAAGGAAGGAAGGAAGGAAGGAAATCTGTCTTTAGTAGGATGGAAGGAAGGATGTCTTTGGCAGGAAGGAAGGAAGGATGTAAGGAAGGAAGTCTGTCTGTCTTTAGTAGGAAGGAAGGAAGGGAGGATGTAAGTAAGGAAGGAAGTCTGCCTTTGGTATGAAGGAAGGAGGGGAAGATGTAAGTAAGGAAGGAAGTCTGTCTGTCTTTAGTAAGAAGGATGGATGGGAGGATGTCAGTAAAGAAGGAAGTCTGCCTTTGGTATGAAGGAAGGAAGGGAAGATGTAAGGAAGGAAGGAAGTCTGTCTTTAGTAGGAAGGGAGGACGCAAGTAAGGATGGATGTCTGTCTTCAGTAGGATGGAAGGAAGGATGGACTGAGAAGCCTACCGTGTCTATAAGTTGGAAGGAAGGATGAAGGAAGGAAAGAAGAATGGCATGAAGGAGGTTCAGTCTTTAATATGAAGGAAGGAAGGAGCCTACCGTGGAAAGAAGGAATGAAAGAAGATGTTTTTAGTAAGAAGGAAGGAAGGAAAGAACTCTGTATACAGAGAGGGAAAAAAAAGGAAGGATGTTTGCTATTAAGGAGAAAGAATGAATGAAAAAGAGACAGAAATAGGTCTGTCATTAAGTCAGGATGAAAGATGTAAAAAAAAAAATGAAGGAAGAAAGGAGAGTAATACCGAAGAAAAAACGAAGGATGGAAGGAATATGGAAGAAATTGGATGGAAGGAAGGAAATAGAATTAAGTTCTATATTTAAATCAAAAGAGAGAGAGAGAGAGGAGAAGGAAGAAAAGAAGAAGGATATAGGATAGAACGATGGAAAGAAAAAAAAAGGAAAGATGAAAGAGGAGAAAGATAAATAAAATGTTGGAAGGAAGAAAGGAAGGAACGCTAGAAGAAATAAGGAGCAAAGTCTGTCTTTTAGGAGTAGGATGGAAAAAAGAAAAGTAAGACGGAAGGAAGGATGGAAAGTGGGAAGGAATTAAAGAAGGAAAAAATAGAGGAACGGAATGAAGAAAGGAAGGAAAGAGGGAAGGAGTATCACACGGAAAGAATGAATGACGACAGTGACTGAAGGATGGAGAGAAGTAAGAAAATGAAAGAAGGAATGAAAGAAGAAGGGAGGGAAGGAAGGTGGTGTGTCTTTACGAAGGAGTGAGGCGGAAAATGACTAGGATATTAATTTTCTGACACAGAGGATATGGAGGAGGAGGAGGAGGAGGAGGAGGAGGAGGAGGAGGAGGAACAGACACTGAAGATGATAATAATAGTAATAAAGAGGTGGAAGAGAAGGAGGAAGATAATATAAAAAAAATGATGATGATGATGATGATGAGAAAAATAACAATGTAAGAAAGGAGGAAGGAAAGAAGGGAGGGAGATTATAAAATGGCACACAGAGGAAGAGTAAGGGATAGAAGGCAAAGTGAGGAGCAGTATTAAATGAAAAGAGGGACAAAAAGAAGAGGGGACAGAGAAAAGAACAAACAATGGGGGAGGGGCAAAAGAAAAAGGGGGAAGGAAATGAATTAAGAAATAGGGAGAATGAAAGATGTGGGTGTGTGTGTGTGTGTGTGTATATATATATATATATATATATATATATATATATATATATATATATATATATATATATATATATATATATATATATATATATATATATAATAAAGATAACAAAAAGTCATCCTCTCAAAACAGCGTCAGTTAACCTTATCCTTTTCAGTGGGTTTTCTCAACAAAGTTCCACGCCATTCCTCTTCACATCGCAACTACTGCCTCGAAGCTTAGAAATAATGTACATAAAAGACAACCTCGTACTCACGTTTTTTCGGTGATGAGGATTTATATTACATGATATCAGCTTATTATGGATCTCAGATTTCCTTTAATCGTGCAGTTTAGTTAGTCCAAAGATGTTTTGGCAATCTACACATTTGCCATTAACCAATTTGCTCCCGGAGTTCCTGTGCGAGGGATTTTGCTGGAAAGGTGCTAGGCATTCCACCCTCCGCCTGTCGGCTCATAGTCACCAAGCTATTAGTCCCTAACCAGGGGTTCCCTTCTTTACTAAATTTTGAAAAAAGCCCAGTTCCGTCCTATATTGCGGACACTGGCCGCTAATGCGTTAAGTCGAAATTTCAGACAAAAATTAAAACTCAAGGGGTGAAGACAGTGGATAATAACAAAACATAGGAGTAATGATTGAGAGTAGAGTTGGTAAAGTTTCGTTCTCGATGGCCTATAGAGAACGAAGAATAGAAAGAAATATATACATAAATATATAGACTAATAAATAAAAAAACGAACTTTGCTTTATCTGAAGTATGCATCATGAAAAAGTCATCAAATCACAAACAACAAAGATATGCGGCAAAGGCAATTATGTTTATCATCACCCTTCACTTACACTCATTAGTGAAGAAACATTTTAATATCTTATTCTGACTACTACAAACAGCCTTACTAAAAGTCTTTATATAACGTAGTTACTCTTAAAGAACCGATAAGAGAAAATGGTAGTTCTAAGCAGTACCTTAACTAAAAATGATACTCTATTCAGAAGAGCCAAAACAATTGCTCCGTCTTGTTTGAAAGTTCTACAAAAATAATAATGATAATAATAGTTTGCTCTGTATACCACAAAAACTTCATGCACCACAGTAAGCATGTAAACTTCCAAATACACCAGGACAAGACAGAACTTTAAACAGAAAAAAATATTACAACTGCATACAGTATGAATTTTGCTTTGTCGTTTACGCAACAGAACTGCTTTTTTTAAGAAGAGAACCTAAGACAGGATGGATATAACTGTAGCTGAAGCATAATTGGGCTGATGAGTTTACAATGGAATGTGAAATGCGATGTACTGAAGAATGACAGCACCTCTTCCTTAGCGATTTATTTTTACACATTTTACCTCACTACAGTATTGCACCTCTTCCTTAGCGATTTATCTTGCATATTACACCCTACTACTTTACTGTACCTCTTCCACAGCGATTTATTTTGCATATTACACCTTAATACTTTACTGCATCTCTTCCTTGGCGATTTATTTTGCATATTACACCTTACTAATGTATTGCACCTCTTCCTTAGCGATTTATTTTGCATTTTACACCTTACTGCTTTTTTGCATCTCTTTCTTAGTGATTTATTTTGCATATTACACATCTTACTACCCTATTCAACCTCTTCCACTACGATTTATTTTGCATATTACACGTTACTACTCTATCGTATGTTAAGTTTATCTTTCTAAAATCGACATAATTCACAACGATAACGTAAAACGGGATTTAAGGTGAGCTATGCTAAAATATGTAGTTCATGAAAAGTTGCTAAGCCTAAGGTAACGAAAACACATCCTGATGGGTGTGCGGAATGGAACGATGAGTTGAGCCAGAATTAGGTGGAAGAGTATGTGGTGGAATGAGCCAGAATTTGGTGGAGGAGTATGTGGTGGAATGGGCCAGATATAGGTGGAAGAGTAAGTGCTGGAAGTGACAAAATTAGGTGGAAAAGTATGTGGTGGAATGAGCCAGGATTGGGTGAAAGAGTAAGTGCTGGAAGTGACAGAATAATGTGGAAAAGTATGTGGTGGAATGAAGCCGAATTAGGTGGAGGAGTGTGTGTTGCAAAGTGGGGTGAAACAAAACGAAGGCCTGTGATTTACTTAGGATAAATCATAATTCAGAGAGAGAGAGAGAGAGAGAGAGAGAGAGAGAGAGAGAGAGAGCATGATAAGAAAGATACCATGTGATAACGATAGATAAGGTGACGGAAGTGCAAGCCATCGAGGGTAAAGTTGTGCTGTGTGAAAGAAGAGTGAATATAAGTGTGCGTTTAAGAAGTGATGAAGCAGTGACAAATGCTGGTCATGGTGGTGGTGGTGGTAGTGGTAGAAGTGGGGGCGGATAAAGCGGTGGTGGAGGTCGAAGTGTTGGTGGAAGAAAATAATGGTGATGGTTGTGGTGTAATGGTGGCGGCAGTGGTGATGATAAGGGTTGTGGTGATACGGTGGTGATCGTAGTGGTGATGGTGAGAGTATTGGTGGTGATGGTAAGGGTAGTGGTGGTAGGGCAGTGTGATGACAGTTGTGGTGACAGCCAATGCGAAGGTGTGACAGAACCATGGTAGGGGTAAGTGTGGTGAAACAAAAGATCAGTTAGGCTACTAACTAGCCTATCATCATCAACAATATCATCACCCATAACATCAGCAGCAGCAGCAGCAGCAATAACATCACCACAATCATAATCATAATCATCATCATCATCATCATAAATCATATTCTCAGTTCTCATTCCCAATACTGTAATGGAGTGGCAAACTGGAAATCTGTCTTTAATGCTTAGCGACTGGAATCTTATATTCATTCGCTCATTATTCAACCTTCGAAATACCCAGCTGCGTCCCACAAAACCATCCATGCAACGTGTTTCCGCTTTAGTCCCTTCAGTAATGCAACGCCTTTACGTATTTTATTCTCTTTCTTCACGCATTTTTATTTCTATTGCGAGAGGCATTTCAGACAGTAACATTCATTAACCCCTTCACTATCAAGAACTTCTTTCTACGTCCATTAAAATCGTCATGCATGGCAAGAACAAACTATATGGGGCATCATTATAGCAAAGATGTTACCTCGCTCTTGTTAAAAAAAAAAAAAAAAAAAAAAAAAAAAACAGGACGTACCCCTTTCCTAGTGCATCTCCATACATACCTGTGCTTTACCCAACACCTCTGTCCCTTGTCATATTCTTCGTGACAGAATTATCCACAAATCGCCTTTTAATACGTTCACCTACTAGCTACAGTGGTCATCTTCTTGGTCGTCTATATCTCCCCCTACCTACTCACAAATCCACATACATATGTATACTCCATATGGCCATACGGTACCATTTAAATACACTTTCTTCGACTCTTTAACAAGAGACAAAATATTTGATAACTGTTCACGGCAGTAATAATTAACAATGCCTTTGTAATAGTTCCACAGAATATTACCTTCATGTTGCGTAAAAACTATTTTGAAAAACTATGTGAGCACAGTATTATAATGTAGAGTATTACTGTGTTATAAACAAATGTTAATACAGAATCATGATTCATTCCACCAGTCTTGCCGGGCTTTATCTAGCCCAGAACGTGATCGCAGTATTTACGACATACGATATACCTCTCAAACACATAGTGATTCTTTTGTGTTTCAAACCACAAACCGAGTCATAAAGAAGGGGTTACCAACCATGCCATGCTTCAAGTCACAACCGAGTCATAAAGGAGTGGCCGTGTCATGATATACGGCCATTCTATACCACTGGTATCGACGATGAAAATCGCCGAGTAAGTGAGACTGAAACCCGTTATTTAGTTTATACCGTAACTAATGCCCAGCGCATTTCACTAATTTCCATTTACTACGGTACTCTGAACTTTACTAACAATAACAATGTGACCTCGCTCGTAAAACTCATAGATAGCATTAAACTATGTCAATATACATAACGTTTTAAAACACGGTGTCTCAAATAAACGAAATTAAGTCCATTACGAACCCCTCGCCAGGGTGACATAATCATTAACATAGGAGTAATTACATCTGGCTTTGGTGGGTCCGCTCTTTGCCACTTCTTACTTGATTACGCTGTTTTCAAACTGCATGCAATTTTGTCAACACTTCTTAGAAACCGTTCGAATATCTGAAACCTCAAAATGAACCTGCTAAGTGCTAAATATCCACGCCTGTGGTGAGCAAGGCTACCAACATACTGTTCAGGCGAAGGCTACTTTCCAATATTGGTTTGACTTCATTTCATTGTGCTACACACACCTCGTGTAGAGATCATTCTTTTACCAAGTGTACAGTAGCAATAAAAACGCTATAATACTATTCTGCTTCATTCATCTTTCAGGTTCAATAACACAATATGCAATTCAAGGGCAACCTACCCAACTTCAACTACCTGCTCTTCGCCAAATACCTTCTCCTGTGCACGTCAGTCTCATGGATAGAGAGCAACTATGGGTTTATTTGTGTCATCCTGGCGGCCGCTCTCTACACGGTATACAAGAGTGACGGATACGAGGAAGAGGGTGTGGCCGTGAGGCTTGATAAACTAGTGCAAGCGAATCAACAAACCAGCCTGCCACTGCCAAGGGTGCTGGCTGAGGTGAGTTTTATTTTCTTTTTTCCCTTCTTTCCCCCTCTCCCTTACCCGCTGGGTATAAAAATGTCATCTTGTATTTTATTTTGAGCAACAACAACGACAACAACTACTGTAGAAGCATTCAGAGATGCAAACCTTCGCCAACGCAAATAAAATTTATGATATACTGCTGTAATTTCTCTTTCCTACAACACGAATATTTTACGGTCGTCATTCATTTCTGCATCCGGATCCGATCCACCTCAAAATCTAATCATCTCTTCCTTGACCCACTGTCCACCTATTAAACATATCTACCGGGTAACTGAAATTCAATAATAACCTTTTGAGATATTTTGTACACAAATAGACAGTCAGACAGACACAGGTGCATGCGTAACTCCCTCCAACTTCGCTGGCAGAGGTAACAAAACTTAGCTGGGGTGAGAATATTTTTTTTCCTCCTTGATACTTCCATAATTCAATGACGATCCAAATTTCATCATCATCAAACCAGTAACTGTAATCAAAATAAGTAATTCCTTCTCCCACTCTCTTTCAGGACACAGGCGATGACGAGAAAGTGAAGTGGGTGAATCAGGTAGGTGTTGTGCAGAATATGTGCCTGAACCCCTTCCCCTCCGGTGACTTGTTTCCCAATTTACTTTTGCTCTCCCCAGAAGATTTTATTCAGCTTAGGGGGGCACCGTAGTAGTTCACAGGTAAATGAAAGCTACATCTCACCCCTCCAGTTCGAAAAATCTCTCAAGTCGAATAAAGTCTCCTTAAAGTAGCAAGTATTAAAAAAAAAAAAAAAAGTCGTTTTAGCACCATTACTCTCATACATACATACATACATACAGATAGATACAGACAGATATTAGATACAGATATAGAAGCAGATATATTGCACCCCAATCCCTTCACTACCACGACCACTTTTCCGCTTTCCGCTTTACCGTGACTACTACCACATGTTTTTCGTCAGTTTAGGGGACACCTCAGAAATGGAAATGTTATAGCAGACTCCAGCAACCTATTCAGCATGAAAGGTCTCCCGCTAAGCCGAACAAAGTCGCTGGCGGTAGCAAAAATAAAGTGTAACAGTCACCATTTTACTGTTCTGAAAAAAATGGAAATGCAGTTCAGTCCCTAATATTTTCTATATAATTACCTCTGGAAGACTTGTGAGAATAAGATATACGATAGTTAGCTTCTGTCTATCTACCTACTTGTCTATCAATCGAGGCTATCTATCAATCTGTCTATCTCTGTCCACCTATCAACAGCTGCTGCATCACCTGTGGCCGTACGCCTGTCACTACCTCAACGACTACATCCAGTACGTCATCCAGCCCCACCTCAAGTACGACCGTGGCTACAGCAAGTACGTCACTTTCTTCCTGGAGAGGGTCAACCTGGGGGAAGCCTCGCCTACGGTTTCCGCCATAAGGGTTCATGAGCAGAGGACCAGGGGAGGATGTGTGGTGGTGGAGGCGGAATTTGAGTGAGTCTCTCTCTCTCTCTCTCTCTCTCTCTCTCTCTCTCTCTCTCTCTCTCATCATGATTCCCTGCTGACCCCACTACTGAGTGAACTCTTTATCTGGTACTCTAAAAACAAAGCAGATCATGACTTCACCAGGTTAGGTCAGTTATGTGGCAGTCATAGGCTAGGTAATCACAGGCAACGATATTTCACTGAAACACACACACACACACACACACACACACACACACACACACACACACACACACCTTTCTTAGCTGAATAAATATCGTTCGGGGTAGCAAGAATAAAACAGAAAATGCATATATACAAGTGCTGAAGGACAATTCTTACATTGTTGCTAAAAAGAGTACTTCTCATGTGTGAAACGATGTACCATGTTCACTGGTATTAACCAGACCTAACATAACAAAGCATAAATTCCTTGAAAATGCACAATCAAAACGACAAGCTACCGGTATATTTCCGTCATCAGATGTGTCAAATAAATTGTATTCAACTAAACTGTCAGATAACGGCAGCTACTATTAATTTATATCATCCAGTATTCATCAAAAATGTAAGAAATTATTGCTCAGTTTCGCAGTTTTAAGAGAAATAATGACAAAATAATTACTGTACCCGTTCTCAAAGCTAATTTTCTCAAGGAAGTTTATGAAAAGCCTTTACATAATAACCGATCAGTTAATTAAGATTTGAAAAGAGATGGTAGTACAGTATTTTCTAAAAACCTTTAAAAATTTGTTTCTTGACAAAAGAATAAAAGTTCACAAAACAAAGAAAACTCTAAGAAAGCTCTCATTCCTAGAATGAAAAAGATTATGACATGGATTAAGTCTCGTCGCTGTGTATTCCATCTGACACCTAAATTCTGCTGAAATAACCAATATAACAGAAGGGTTGACACCCACCAATGTTCAGTGTTGCTTTCAGGGTTAGGTTAGATTTCATTGGGATAGGTCAGTGTGCACGACTGTTGAGATTCTGTACTTAATAACTTTTAAAATAGCGTATTTCCGCAACTTTTTAAACATATGACTTTGATAATCAGATAATATTTTATGTGGGAAAAAAAAGCACAGTACTGTTGCGCAAGAGTGAAAGCCCTCCTGTTATATTTTCACCAAAACATACTCTAGGTTACTTTACCTTAAACACTCGGTGAGGTTCTCCAGATGATAGTAGATGCCTTATCCGGTGATGAAACCATTCCTTTTACAGGGTGGCTGGTGCTGTCTGTGGCTGTCTTTATATCTTGAAGTAGATCTCACACGAACACCTTTCCGACAATCATTTGGTCAGTTGTTTACATCAGGGCGAAGAATGTCACCATCCAGCCTAATAAAAAAAAAGTGTTAATATCCAGCAGTCACTGCAATTCAATCTTTGCGTACAATGTGCTTTTCACTTATTTTCTTAGCAGGGAACAGTTCTACTTAATTGGTTCACACTTGCACCAGATTCTGAAGCCACAATAAGAACACGTTTGTTGACTTGGACTGTCAACATATCCATTCTTTCCACCTTGACGGCTCATTCTTGGATCAAGTCTTATGGACTGAGTGAACTGAAAAGGCGGACAATAAGTCAGCCCTGTGGAACCACCAGCACAAGTCGCACAAGCCGCACAAGAATAAGAAATACGGTCAACGTCGCAGGCCACGCCATTTTTCCCGAACGTTCTTCTTCTTCGTAGGGTAACTGCGGGGTGGTTTGTCAGCTAGCGCTTGGGAAAGGCTTTGATTTCGTAGTGCTTTTTTCTCAGAGGTTATTATACTTATTTCACCGCAATATTCTCTCCGGCGATGTTGTATATTCCTAGTATCAAAACAGGTTGCCTCAATGGTGTACATGATGGTAAAAATACCGGTATACTGTTTGTGAAATAAATCTTTCAGGAACAGGCGTGACGAAATCTCCGGAACCAGCTGACAACATGGCCAAGCTGAACGTAACCTAACCAAATCTAACTCGAACCTAACACTACCGGCACCTAACATTGACTAACTCTACCTCATTCCAGCCCACTAACAGCACTTCTAACCCCCAGATACGACGGTGAGGCGACGTTTGCAGTGAGTGCTTCTAAAACGGAGCGGAAAGCTGTAAAAATATTCGACTTGAGGGTGCGTTTTCTCACCACTTGTTTACTTTTCGTCATTCATACTGTACAGAATGTCTGAACAATAATGCATAGGCTTTTTTCACTGGGACTTTAAATAAACACTTCGGATCCTTTTTCAGTTCAAGTTTTATTACTGTGGACATAAATAATCACAATACTCAGTAAAGGACTGAGTAAAAGGGAAGTTATCAACGCTTGCAACCAAAACTAAGATATATCCAATAACCTTCCGTTGAAGTATGCGTGGCCAGTGACTGGATCATGATAGATGGCTAGGCTTCATCTCGTCACTCAAAAAAATTTTTTTAAAAATGGGAGGGGGGGGGAAGAATATTTCCCCGGTATCCCTGCTTGTCGTAAGAGACGACTAAATGGGGCCTTTTTATCTCCAGTCTTTCTCCTTACTGTCCTCTTCTGCCCAACCTCTTTTCTTGATATTTCCGTGTTTCTTCCGGTTTTTGTTTTCCCTCTTCTACACTGCCATTTAGCCATATTATGGCTTAGTGCTAATTCTTCATTATTCCATTTTCGTCTTTAAAAAAAACTGAATAAGTAGTACCTACCAATATATTTCAGATGCAAGATGGACTAACACTCGAATTTGGTTCGTAAGAAAAGCCCCAGGGTATGCTCCTAGCCATCATCCCCCCCTTTGTATCTATATATCTACCTATCTACCTGTCTGTCTTTCTAACACTACCTACACATTTCAGATGCAAGGTGAACTAACACTGGAACTCGGGCCGTTATTAAGACATGCCCCTCTGGTGGAAGAAGCCAGTGTCTGCTTCTCCTCACTCCCCGCCCTTCAAATCACTCCAAAGGGCGCCATTACGTGGGTATTCTGGGACTCAGTCAGGTTAGTCGTGAGAGAGAGAGAGAGAGAGAGAGAGAGAGAGAGAGAGAGAGAGAGAGAGAGAGAATACGCCTCAGCATCATTGGTGGGATAAGTCACGTCAGTCAGTTGGCAGACAAAGCAAGACAAAGCACACCTTTGATAGCCGTACCCACCTCTGCAATATTCTAGGAAAGAAGTAATTGTTTACTCTGGAGACCCCAAATGATACCACTCTGGGGAAAACCTGGTCCTCGTGAAGGTCTACCACCATATAAAATTTCGTGTTCCAAAGTGAAAAGCTATGATGTCCTCTCCTCCCACGGGGCCCTCGCTAAAGCCCGGTCCGGGCGTTGATCTACCACTGAGTTTTAATTTCGTTTTCCTAGCTCCCCTCATTAAAGCCTGGACCCCATCCTTCAAAAACGTACAGTAACTCAGTAAGCAAAATAGTCAATGTGAGAAAATAAGTGAATGAGTGAATGACACAGTTAGGGACACACAAACCCCTGTAGATGCTTCAATAATGACAAAAACTAATGGCCGTACTTCAGCTGACAGGAAGCTTCGCAACACTTCTTCCTTAGTGTTTTGTTTTGCATGTTGAACCTTAATCATCTTCTGTTTTTATCTATATTTTTTAATGTCAACATAGTCCGCATCAGTAACATATAAGCAAGCCATTAGGATCATAAATGGAGACAGACTGATATAATTAGATAAATACACAGACAGGTAGATGGATCCATGGATGTATAAATAGACTGATATAGGTAGATAGATGGCTGGACAGATAAACAGACCGAAAGATAGACAGACAGATAGAAATAATAAGATCAGTGCCTAATGAAGCGTTTCTTTCTACTTGCAGGGAGAAGATAACAAAGACTCTAACAAGGCAGTTAATGGAGCACCTGGTTCACCCTAACTACTACCGTCTTCCACTACTTCAGAAAACGGGGAGACGATGAGAGAGAGAGAGAGAGAGAGAGAGAGAGAGAGAGAGAGAGAGAGAGAGAGAGAGAGAGGGGGGGGGAAGAAGGGGGAAGGGGATGAGCTGTATTTCTTGGATTAAATGGAAGAAACTAATTGAGAGAGAGAAAGGAAGGTGGAGGGGGGATAATCTGTATTTCGTGGATTAACTAGAAGAAATTAACAAAGAGAGAGAGAGAGAGAGAGAGAGAGAGAGAGAGAGAGATGAATGCGTTAAAGGAAAAATGATCGTTGCTTACATATTATCCATCACCTTGTTGATAAAATAAATAAATAAATAAATAAATAAATAAAAAAATAAAAATGAGAACATGACCGACACAAGACACCGATAATAACGATAATGATAACGTGATTACATTGATAAAGAGGCTAATGATGAGTTTAGTTACTAGGGGCACGAGGATCATTACCCCTTCACCACGATGATGTATTATTGTCTTGCTACCAAAGGACGATTTTACTCAGCTTGGGGGACGATTTTTGGTACTGAGATTAACGAAGGAGTCCTAGGGCTAAAGGGGTTGATGATGATGATGATGAAAATAATAATAATAATAATAATAATTCATTCATTCATTCATTGCCAGACGCCATGTATCCCAAACGGGGTGGCCAACGGCTTAGAGTTAATTGTTTTACAGGGAGGGGCACAATAATAATAACAGTAGTAGTAGTAGTAGTAGTAATAGTAGTAGTAGCACTAGTAGTAGTAGTGTTTGTAATAGTAGTAGTATTAGCAGCAGTGGCCACCTGTGATCATTCGATATTTTTTACCCAAGAAAATGAAATATATTGATGGTACAAGTGACTTTCATTTCCCCACCTTATATTACTACCATTTCCTCCAACCCTTTCACCACGAAGACGCCATATGTATCTTTTTTTTTTTTTTAATTCTTACTCCTACCAGACGATTTTATTCGGCTCAGGAAATAAATCTTACAGTGAGGGAATGAAACTGATGTAGTGCCTGTCCTATTCTTTATCTTTTTATTTCTTTATTTATTTTATTCTGCTTGAAGGTGATCTTCCGAACTCGAGGGGTTAGATATAAAATTCCTTAACCCCTTCAGTACGAGAATAACATCGTCTGGGGATAACAAGAATGAGCTAAAAATGCGTCATCGGAGTGAAGGGGTTAACGAAATTGTGTTGGGGTGGCAAGGATGAAGTGAAAAAGATGCATCAAAGTGGTGAAAGGGTTGAGAGAGAGAGAGAGAGAGAGAGAGAGAGAGAGAGAGAGAGAGAGAGAGGTGGGGGGGGAGGGAGGAAGAAACACAGTGATAAGATAGCTACCGGATGATATAACCAAGACTGTTTATCTCTTCTGCGTCTTCAGTACCCTCTCACTAACCCCACCAACCACACTCTCTCTCCCACGTAAACCACCTATACCCTTCCATTCACCCACTAAAACCACTCTGTTCAACCACTAAAACCACCTAGACCACTAAAACCACCTATTATAAATCCCACCAAAATGTCCATCTACTTCCACTTTCCCAAATTTGACCTCTGGGTGCTGTTCAAATATATCTTGGTTTATAAATTCCTCGACTGGGTCCTTGGCCTTTCTCAGTACACCTGGATGGTGGTGGTGGTGTGCGTGTACGTGGTGTGTGAGGGCTGGGGTGAGAAAATACGTACAACAACAATAATAACAAAAACCGGGAGGGATCGGCTGCGAGGGAAGACTTCGGCACCAGGGAGGGATCATTCGGTGCTGGAAGGGAAGTCGGGACTGGAAAAGAAATTGGAGGCAGAAAAGAAAACGGTGATCGGCAAAGATTCGGCGCCTGGAAAATACTCAAAATATTCACTCCAGGAAGACGCGTCAGTAACGGAGATGAGCTCGGTACAGGAGAGAGTGTGGCAGCTGGAGAAGGATGCGTCTGCACTCGGCAAGGATTGGGTGGTCCTTCAGAAACAGAAATCTAGCTCTTCATTGCCTGCCGAAGTCACTGGGGTAAGGACAAAGTCTTGAACATTCATAATCTTTTTCATCTGTGTGTGTGTGTGTTTTTTTTTTTTTTTTTTTTTATGTATCCGACTCTGGGCATAGGCTTCACAGCCTACTATCAAGGCCCAGCAGTCCTCCTACATACCATACACCTCTACATGTCACCACTTCGGCGTTGACCCACCGTCCATATTGAATACATGCTAGGGCTGTCTCATACAGGACTGATGTATTGGTATTAGCGGGGGTATTTTTACGACATGTCGGTGGGTCTTTTGGTAGATCAGTAAAGCCTGATTTAATGAAATTCAAATCCTTAAACTATTCCCTGCTCCAGCGGGGATTTGAACGTGGGTCTGTTAGAACGGCAGGCCACCTCTCTACCGATTGTGTGTGTGTGTGTGTGTGTGTGTGTGTGTGTGTGTGTGTGTGTGTGTGTGTGTGTGTGTGTGTGTGTGTGCGTCCCGGGTCTCCCCAGGTGAGGATAATCAGACACTGACACATCGCTATCAGTTTGTTTGTTTGTGTGATTTTTTAATCTCAACTTCCAGATAATAAGACACTGACACTAAACAATGATTAGTGTGTGTGTGTGTGTGTGTGTGTGTGTGTGTGTGCGCGCGTGCTCGAAGCGCCTTCTTGAATGAGGATATCAGCATTTCAAAGAGAGAGAGAGAGAGAGAGAGAGAGAGAGATGCGTCTAAGCCTACCTGTTATCCACGAACCTCCCCAGAACGAGATGGTACGATCAGGTGATAAGGAGTACATGATGGGAGGGAGGGGGGAGGGCGGCTTGACGGCGGGAAGGGTTGTGACATGAGAGATAACAGAGATACTTAGGGCTGTATTCTCGTTGGTTAAGAATGCTCCCCAGCACCTCTTCCTAAGCGATTTATTTTGCATATTACACCTTACTGTCCTTTTCTGCTTATAAAAATCCAATATAGTCACAATCTATATATGCAACGCACAAAAGGATATTAACCACCCAGATCTAATACCCATTACAGTCTTTTTCTATTATTTACTATATACTCTAAGTAAATGTTAATATAGGCAACCGAATAATTAGACTGATTTGCTAATGAAGTAAGGAAACTAATGACAACACAATACGGTATATAAATAAGGATAAAATAGAGCAGGCAAGTCTTAAACAAGTGAATAATATAATAAAAATGCTAATACAAAAATGAGTTCAATAATGTTAAAAATAAACAATAAAAAAGCCGAATAAATTTGGAGAGACATATTTAGACGGCAGACGAATAAACTAAAGAACTTGATAAAATACGTTAAATAATCTGGTTAAAAAAAATAATAAATAACGAAGAAATTTAGAGACAGATTTAGACTCCGACAATACAGAAAATTGAAGAGACATGGGTCAGTATTAAGCGACCCTCCTTAGTATGATTCAAATATTTAGTGAAGATTGCAATGTCCCGTTTTGCTTATAATTGTTTATGCTCTTTTCAGGTCTCGGCGAAAACGGGAAGTGAGTGGTTATAAAAGGTGAGTGTGGGTGGGGGTGGGAATGGGGGTGTGGGTTTGTGGGTGGAGTGAGGGTGTGGGTGGGAGTATGTGGGAGTGGGTGCGGATGTGTGGGTGAGGGTAAGAATGAGAGTGGATGTAAAAGTGTGGGTGTAGAGTGTGTGTGTGTGTGTGTGTGTGTGTGTGTGTGTGTGTGTGTGTGTGTGTGTGTGTGTGTGTGTGTGTGTGTGTGTGTGTGTGTGTGTGTGTGTGTGTGTGTGTGTGTGTGTGTGTGTGTGTGTGTGTGTGTGTGTGTGTGTGTGTGTGTGTGTGTGTGTAGGAGGTGGTGGGTGGAGAAAGACAACCAATCAGCAATCACAGGCAGTACACACACACACACACACACACACACACACACACACACACGCTACTTTAGGTACACAGTCGCCCACAACTCACTCTCTCTCTCTCTCTCTCTCTCTCTCTCTCTCTCTCTCTCTCTCTTCACTTAAATTACGCTGCAATCAACTAAAGTGCCAACAAAAGCAAAGAAAATAACAGCACCCTCCATATTGCTTCAGAAGAGCGTTCCTTGATTCCTGCTCAGCTTTTACGTCATACACAGTTGAGAGAGAGAGAGAGAGAGAGAGAGAGAGAGAGAGAGAGAGAGAGAGAGGGTCCTTGTAATTTACCTTGATTGTTAATTGGTGTTAGGTAGGCCCATGGGACGAATGGATTCAGGAAACGTCTGTTAAAAAGTTCGACAAATGATTTTTAGCCTGTAAAATCGAAACAGGCACGTAATTCAGATTGCTAAGGGTGACAAAAATAATAATAAATTACATATGAAAGTAAAATAGCCACCGGTATGAGAGAATTATAGGTAAAGGAGTAAATCGCCGACTTGTTTTGTTGACATCCGAGTCCTCCAGGCCTAATGAAGGGTCCCGTGTATAAAGGAGCGAAATTTTTGGCTAACATCTCACACAGTTCATCCTCCCTATGGCGGTAACACGAGCGTTGGTGGTAGTTGTGGTGGTGATGGTGTTTGCTGTAGGAGGTGAGGCAGCAGTGACTCAGGCAGGAAGGCAAGCAGTGAGGCAGGAGAGAAGTGCTAGTGATGGCTGTGGACCCAACCCGATTGTGAGACTAGCCCAAGTGATAACTCAGGTGACAGGAGGTAAGGCAGTTGTATACAGGTAATAATAATAATAATAATAATAATAATATATTTGCTACGTGTAAGCCAGTCCTGTTTGTTCTACTTGCTTTTCTGTCGATGCCTCGTTAAATAAATAAATAAATAAATAAATAAATGCAATCACACCAACTTTATCGACCCCTACCCACTCCCTCTCACAATTTCTCATCTTTGTTGCTTCATCGCTTTTCTTGAGGTCAATGTTCGTATAATGGCGTTCTCCGGTACCGAACTTTCACCAGGAAGGAGAGTGATAGCTTAAATTTACCCTACCCAATGCTCGCCAAGTGCGAATTGGAAGGTGCATATATATCGGTAAGGATAGTATAGTCCATATAACGGTAGAGCAGTTCATATGAAAGTAAAGTAGAGCATATGAGAGTAGAATAGTAATGTACAGCGATGGCTTTACACTTCGGAAGAGGAGGGGGGACTTGGGCAGGAGAGGGGGGTCCTCCAGCACAACTTTTGATTTTCATATCCTGACCTTAAAATACCAGTAGCTTAATCACAGAATAGTCCAGGTTCTAAAATATTTGTACTTACTTGCGGTTTAGTGAAAGAATAAAACTAAAATTGTATTAAAACATCTATCATTAATATTATGATACTGTACTATCCAAAATTTGGTGGCCCAGTTTGTGGGGGGGACCTGAGCAATTTACCCAGCCGTAAAACCACCCCTGGCAGTGCAAATAAAGGCAGAGTAGTGTATATAAAAGTGGCCTTGTTTTACTGGTTGTGTTTGTATCGGTATGAGTTGTCAGTCTGTATATAAATTGATAAGAACCAATAGAGATCCACTCGATGTAATGCTGCCTTCAGGTGACTCTACACTGAGGGGCAAGCCAAATAGTTTCTCGTAGCCCAGAAAATCATATATTACGTTGGGCAGGAACCGTGTAACCAACTGGACGCCTGTTGGTCTAGTGGGTTAAGGCGCTACAATGAGACGTGGCTCATTATGGTTTACAGTGGTTGGGGTTAATTACTGACACTCAGGGAAAGCGACGGATTACTCTCGTCTTTAATGTGTGAACTAAGCAGCCTGGTCCCGTCTCCAATACTGCTGATGGGGTAATAAAGGATGACAGATAACAAGACATATAACTAGGACGACAGATAACTAGATACATAACTAGCAAGATATATAACTAGATCAGCCAACAGGATGCGAGGCCACACTACCAGCGGATACTACCACCACTCACACCAGATGTCTGCCTTGCTCCGATTTACAACATGCCCTACCAGCTCCCATTTTGATGTCCTCTGTGGCTGAGTTTCGAGCCCATCATTTAAACAAAAAATAATCTTCACCAGTCTAATGCCATGCCATCTATACTAATGACACTGATGTGTATATGTCCAGTATGTACAGTATGTAACAGACCTTCAAACCCTGACAATCATTTTTAAAGGAACTGGCTTACTCGACAGATGACTTGATGAGTTTGGTCCATATTGGTGTCGTCTGTGGGCCACCGTCTGCCACAGAAAGAGAACTTGTGGAGCATGATGTATGGTTACCTAAGATTTTTCGATTCTCTTGTCCATCTACAAACTATTGACATGTATGTATTCATGTATGTACGTAGCGCACTCGAAACTATATTTTGCACACGCAAGGACGACCCATAGACTTTAAGTTGTGCCGCAGGTGGTGGCAAAGTTGTCACGTTTCTGTCAGGGCAAGGGGCAGCAAGGGAAGTGAGCAAAGGTGCTTGTTTTTCACTCTACTTGCCCTTCTCTTTGTGTAACTTTAAAAATATTTGTGTTCCAGAGCCCGTGACAGTGGAGGAGGTGGCGTGGCGAATACAGCAGAACCCCAGTGCATGGCAGGACTCCCTCTCGCTGCTGCAGATGGGGCGCTACCACGCCTGCGTCACCGCTGGGGAGGGCGCCAGGTTCTGACCGCCTTGGAAAACAGACCAACATCAGCATACACTTGGATGAACCTGGAATTATTCTTCATATGGTGTGGAGTTTTCTATCAATCTTGGAAAGGGACGGGGACTACCATGTTCTTCCTTTAAGTTTATACGTGTATACCCATTTTCTGAACAATGTCTTCATCATCTTTCAGACTGCATGTATTTTTCAATGCCTTTTGGTCTAGAACAGATTCTTTGATTCTCACTATCTCATAAACATAAATCTAATCCTTCTTTCTCATCATCGTCATCATTGGCATCAGCATCTTCTTCTTCTTCTTCTTCTTCCT
Organism: Coenobita brevimanus; assembly: GCF_032717465.1. Taxonomy (NCBI): domain Eukaryota; kingdom Metazoa; phylum Arthropoda; class Malacostraca; order Decapoda; family Coenobitidae; genus Coenobita; species Coenobita brevimanus. The sequence goes on along the minus strand of NC_136954.1, from coordinate 60,084,402 downwards.
CCTCCTCCTCCTCCTCCTTTTCTTCTTCTTCTTCTTCTTCTTCCTCCTTCTCCTCCTCCTCCTCCTCTTCTTGCTTAAAACGTATTTTGCCTTCATCGGTTTCTTTAGCTTGTCTTCTCTCTTCCATCTCCAGCAATAAGTATGCAGTCCCCATATTTTAAATAATGAAAATATAATCCTAATCCACTTCGTGTAGCTCTCCTTTTCTTTACACAACTCAAGTTTTCTGCATCTATCTCCCATTTCCTTCCCTAACTACAGCAAAAATAAATGCCTTCTGAATATATTAAACTCGCAAAAGTAATAATTCACTCCATTAATCTCTTAAACTTTAAGGACATCATAATGGCAAAAATATATATTATCACAAATACTATTAATAATAATAATAATAATAATAATAATAATAATAATAAAACTTCATATATAATCAACACTTAATATACTGCAGAGTCAAGCAAAATATAACTCTCTTTATAACCTCTAAATGAGTTAAATGAGAACTTATTAGGAAATTAGAACACTGTAGCCATGTTAATTGGTGATTGGGGTGGTTAATGAATATATGCAACTACGCCCGCAAAAAAGTACTGACAAAAATAAAAGAAACAAAGCAAATAATATTATCTTATTTCACCTGATCAAATCATCAAAAGGATCTATACAAATTCAAGGTTCTGTGCTGTGTGTGTGTGTGTGTGTGTGTGTGTGTGTGTGTGTGTGTGTGTGTGTGTGTGTGTGTATTCGTTTTTCTGTGTCTGTCTTTTTTTATGCCTGGAAAAAGGAACCAAAGACTAGAATCCCGCAAGATTTTCCCCTCCAAGTAAAGAAAAAAAAAAGTCTGCTTAACCTGTCTATATTTCTGTCTGTGTCTGCCTACTTTTCTGTCTGTCTCTGTGTCTGCCTGTATTTCTGTTGTTCTGTCTGTGTTTGTCTATATTCTTGTATCTGTCCATTTATAACCCTTAAATATCCAGACTGACAAGCCTAGTCGAGGCCCCCTACGCTCCCGATGAGGCGTGAGGTGTTATCGTAATGAAGGGTAAAGATTAGGGAGGGTTAATCTAGACCACAAATTTTATCTAATCATCTATAGTGCTTTTACTCAGACTTGGCCTAAAAATTGCCATCTTTCCATCTTGACTACTGAGTTGTAGAAAGAGATGGCACTAAAAATTATACTAGTCACGAGGAAGTGCCTTGGAAAGACTGTATAGTATTGTCTTCTGCCACTGAGCTACATCAAATACGTTGCAAAAGGATGAAAATCTGGACCAAGCTGCGGTGAAAAGAGTATAGTTGATGCCCTAAGTCAAACTAAGATATTCTAAGTTCTATTTCACCCTTGTATGCCTTTGGAGTCGCGAGGATGTTTGTAATATATGTATTGGGCAATGTGGGGAGGGGGCAGTGGGGGGTGGCAATGTGGGGGGGGGGCGCATATTAAAGCCAGTATGCGGTGCAGGGAGAGGATTCCAGCTCATTCTTTTTTTCATAAATCCCTTCAAGTATGATACGCTGGGAATACGTGGGTGGCCTTCTTCCTCCCGTGCCCTAAGTCTGGCTGATGCAAATGCGTAAAGAAGAAGACAAAAAAGAGGAAAAGAAAAAGGAAAAAAAAGAGAGGAGAGGAGAGGAAAAGAAAAACGAAAACGAAAAAGAAGAAACAAGATGAAAAAGAAGAAAACAAAAAGGAAAAAGAAGAAGGAAGCTTTTTATTTTTTTGTTCCTGTCCTATTGGCCCCGGATTTCTTTGATTTCACGTAGGCAGTTGAAGTACCTCTCAGCTTGTTAGTCTCTCTCTCTCTCTCTCTCTCTCTCTCTGGAGTATATAAAGAAGAGAAGACCGCATTGAACTGGACTTTTTCGCAAGACAGGCATGGTGAGTACGAACCGCACCCCCCCCCTCTCTCTCTTTCTCAGTATTTTCTTGCCGATTTCCCCACATGATACTGAGAACAAGGTGTGTGTGTGTGTGTGTGTGTGTGTGTGTGTGTGTGTGTGTGTGTGTGTGTGTGTGTGTGTGTTCCAGCTGTATACATAAAGCTCGTATTATAACTGTAACAGGAAGCATCACAGCACTTCTTCCTTTGCCACTTATTTTCCCCATTACACCTACAGGACACATTCTCCTGTACGTTATTTCTTTCTTTATAACATGAATATAATTTGCATCACACAAAAAGGATACTGAGGTGTAATGTGTACAATAAATCGCTATGGAATAGGTGTTACGGAATTTCTGAAGCCATTCAAAAAACGACCTTAACACTTACATCTCGACAGGGAAAGAACGCAATCATTTTTAAACGATTTATGGAGCATGGGACAAAAATGGAGAGAGAGAGAGAGAGAGAGAGAGAGAGAGAGAGAGAGAGAGAGAGAGAGAGAAAGAAAATCCATATAGCTGGTGGGGTTTTGGATGGGGGTTGGTGTTTTTAAGCCCCCCTCACCCCCCCCCCGTGAAAATTTTATGCTCTTGATCAATATCAAAAATTTTGAGGCCATATACAGTGATAGTTTTTTTTTGTTTTCCTGTACTAAATATTTCATGCATACTGGAACAGAAGATGAATTCTATAAACCATGATACTAATAATCAGTCTGATGCACCATTACCCACAATTCCTTACATTTAACGATACAATAAATAAATGAATAATAAATAAATGTTAGCAAATAAACAGACAAATACATAAAACTGTTAGGAAATAAAGAGATAAACGTTACGATCAGAACTCACCGATTTCCTCATATGTTTCCTCATCCTTCAGGCGCTCTTTGGCGTGTGGGCGGCGTTGTGGGCGGGTTTGGGCGTGATGATGACGATGGGCGTGAGGGGGTCGGAAGAGTGTGGCCCCAACCCTCTGACGGTGGTAGTGGCTGCAGGGATTAATCTAGGTAAGCATATCATGTTTTTTTTTTTATATTCTCTCTCTCTCTCTCTCTCTCTCTCAATAAAATCCAATCCTAACTTTCACTTTTGAGTCAGGTGGTCACTCTAAAACGGAAATATCAGTGTTTATCGTTTTGTTTCAGTCGCGGGAGTAGAAAGAATATGCACATAATAATTAAATATAAATTATCAAAAAGACGGCAGAATATATTTGCAGACTGGAAGCCAAGAAAGCGAAACGGAAGTTAAACGAACGTTAAAATATATGCAGAGGTACCTTGATTTTTGGCTAAAGTTTCTTGAAATTAGCTTCTTGATTTCCTGTGCATGCTCTCAAGGAATTTTCACCCTCAGGTCAACACGAAGTTATATTAATTCAAGACATATTTATTCACGCTTCACTAAAACAATATGCCAAGCTATTAGTTAATGGCAGTGGAAGTTTTAGCCATGTTAAAAGTTGACCCTGACTAATCTGAGATACAATACTGACCTAAAATAAGTTATGATGTAATACTAACCTAAGATGAGATGAAATAATGTGCTGCAGGAGAGTTAGAGGCAGTGGAGGTGTTGGCCATGCTGGAGGCTGACCCTGACACCTGGGGCGAGTTCCTGGCGCTGGTCCACGCTTATGACGATTGTGTCAGAACGTCTCATCTCAGGTACTGTACTTCTCCCTTGACATTTCTTCAACTATATCCACTATTAAAAAAAAAAAGAAAAAAATCGTTTGCTTCTCAAAATACAAATCTTTAGCTATATATACATTTTGCTTATATGTTCATTCTCCCTTCACATTTCTTCAATTACATGAACTTTTGTTTGTTCCCGACTCAGGACACAGACTGTATCCCATTTCACCAAGTCTGGCATCATCAGTGACGTCCTCATCGCCTGTAGTGTTCATGTAAATGCTCTGCACTGGGTTAACCTCTATTTATTACCATGAGAACCAATATAAAAAGGCAATACAAAAAGGTATATCCAGTACTGAGGACCTTTATCAGTGCTACAGGTGTTAAGGACATCACGGATAGTGCCAGACTCGGTGAAATTGGCTAGTAGAGAATCAATTTCCTGCAGCCCTTATAAGCTTTGCAATACTCGTACGCATCCCACACCTTTACATGTCATCACTTCGGCGTCAGTACTGTACCTGCTGAATACATATTAGATACTGAATACATATTAAGTTTGTCCTATCGAGGACTGGTTTTGGTATAACTTTAGAAGTAACCAACGTTACCGATTTTCATTATATTACGTCCCTGAACTATTCTAACCAAGACTTACCTTTTAAGCCTAGTTTGAGTTGGGGGAGCTAATTTTATAGGGGTTGTCATGTAGTGGCTTAGGCTCTCTCTCAGTAGCGGATGAATGTTGTGCCACATTGGCTGGTGCAGGCGTGTGCACTCGGTTTATGTGAGGCCCTAGGTTAGGTTAGATTGCGTTAGTTTAATGCAGATTAGTATGTTTTCAATTAATTTTGATCTTGATTTGAGGGGATAAACCCACTTTTGGAAATTACTCAAAATTACAAAAGGGGGATTTTCCCCCAAAAATGAAGGTCAAAACTAATTAAAACACGGTATTTTGCATTGGAAACCATAAAAATAATAATAAAAGAAAACGTTGGTTACTTGTAAAAATTTACCCTGATTTTTTTTTAATGACCTGTTGGTGGGCCCTGTGGCAGAGCAGTAGAGTTTGCTTTAACGATGTCTGATTCCACAAAGTATTTCCCGTCATAGTCTGGTACCGACCCCCCGTCGTTTCGGACAGCTTCACCACCACCAACCTATATAATACCTGCTAACACTACATTCTTTTCACTCTAACATGGTGTAAAACTGTCATCTCTCCAACTTGCCTACAGCTAGCAATGGATTGTCAAGATATGACGGTAGTCACGAAGGCGCCCACCTATAATAAACTCAGGATCTCAATTGTGGTACATAAGCAACACAGATAGTTAGCTGTTCCACTGTGAGTGCAAGAAGTGGTTGGAAAAAGACAAATATACCTACTTTGGGGTATGTAAAAAAGCGGACGCTCAATGTTTGCCTACCATTCTCTCCGACTGGCCGCGTTCAGTTGACTTTGGCCCCGTTGTTTACCAACCACCACTCCGACTGGACGCGTTAGTGATTTTCCGTGTCAATGCAATGGGAAACGTAATAATTAAACCAAACCTAACCTAACCAAACAAAACCTATTCCAACCTAACCTCACTTGTTTGACAGCCAGCATTCAAATTTAAAAATGCGCATTAGGAACATCAAAATACATGGCCAGCAACTGGGAGACGTTTCAGAGGTAAGTTTATAAAATTCCCCATACAGTAGCTGTGGTAATGTTATGCTGAATGTTTTTAGGGCGACTTCTCGTACCATCGACTGAGCGGGGTCCTCTTTCTAGAACTAGAACACTTACAAAGGAATAGGGCATAAAAACTCGGCAGGACACCTCAACACATATACTGCCTTAATCCAATTTCCCTTACAATATACATACAATGATATACATGATGTGGAACAGGAATAGTGACAGGCTAGTTAACAATAGGACATCACGTCACACATACACTGTGATAACACCTGAGTATTGTACAGCAGAATAATACAGAGTGATGGTGACAGTTCATAATCCTATCTCCTCAGTCTTTATATAATATAGTGTACTGGTCTGTTGAACTTGGATATCGCCACGACACTGGTATATCATTCTAGTCCCGGGAACTTAGGCACTGACACAGTATATGGCTACGTTAAGTTAGAGACACTTTCACTGGTGATATCCCTGTCTCATTGTATTTCAAATACACGGGCACTGTCACTTTCAAGTCTTTGATACAACAGTGGGATCTCACTGTGTCGTCACTGGGCTGCCGATGTCTGGGCTTAGCGTCCGGGAGTCGGAGGGAGCCCTACAGGTGAGCTCTCCCGCGGTAGGCACGGGACTGCTGCTGGGGGAGTCACAGCCCGGGCGCGTTTCTGGTCTGGGGTGCAGAGAGGCTCTCTCTTGTCAGGGCCTTGACCTGGTGAGGGGCCCTCGGGGCTGGGGCCAAACAGCGTCAGGAGCCGGGCCTGCCGCTTCTTACTCCGGGCGGAGGGCCGATGGTGAGTGGGGCCAGGGCGGTCCCGCCCTGGGGTCCGAGGGGTGTCCCTGGGAGTCCTGGGACTGCGGTTGCCTCTAGGCTGGGGCACTGCCAGGGGCTGGTTGCGGCACCTCGTCCGTAGGGCGTCCGTCAGGACCAGGCGTCGTTCAGGGGCAGGCTGGAGGGCATGGATTCTGCTTTCAGCTATCGGACCTCGCCACCACTCCTGGAACGGCAGCATCTCCAGGGAACCACACCAGGAGGGAGAGACAGAAAGGCGTCCCGCACGGCCGCCAGGTGAAGAGTGGGCCGCTCAAGGGACCTTCTCCTCAGAACCCTCGGGACTGTGGACGAGGGGCGTACAGTGGCCGTCCCTTCCCCGACACATACAGTGCCCATTGCTGCGGTTCCACAGGCCCTTGGGAGAGCAGCAGGATGTACAGTGGCCGTTACTGCAGTGCTGCTTCGGGAGGAAGAGGCAGATGAGAGACGTACAGTGACCGTTCCCTCCCTAGCGCGTACAGTGGCCGTCGCCGCGGGTCTGCCTGCCCGACGGGAAGAAGCTGAGGGACGTACAGTGGCCGTTACCACGATGCTACTCCCGTAGAAGAAGGAGGAGGTGAATGAGGGACATACAGTTACCGTTCCCTCCCTGATGCGTACAGTGGCTGTTGTCGTGGTTCCACCTCTCCCGCCTTTGCCTGTTGGTGTGCATACAGTGGCCGTCACACTGAGGCGGGCTCCAGGTGTGGCTGCAGCATAAGGCGTACAGTGGCCGTCACACTGAGGCGGGCTCCAGGTGTGGCTGCAGCAGAAAGGCGTACAGTGGCCGTCCCTTCCCCGGTACGTACAGTGGCCATTACCGCGGTGCTGCAGGGGGAAACAGCTGAGGGACATACAGTGGCCGTTCCCTCCCCAGTAAGTACAGTGGCCATTACCGTGGTGATGCCTGGGACTGTATCTGGAGCAGTCCCACCCCGATCCTGGCGAAGGCTGGTCCAGTCGAGATGTAGTCTCCCATCACTGCGACGTCGTGGCTGGGCGGGCTGAGGGGAAAAGGGACAAAAGGTCGGGGTGCACCTGAGCACGTCTCGTTTTGGGCCGGCATCATGTCCACCTGGCCCACTGGTGTCTTCCTGGGGTGGGAGTGGGGCTGTGGCTCGGTAGTGGGGTGGGGGGTTTGGCGGCGGGAGCGCGCATTTCAGTTACAGTGATCCAGGAATAACAACAAGTAGCCTGTGAAAGACTCATTTCAACAGAAAATATGGAAAGGCTGCGTCCGTTTGGTAAAATAAGTATGAAAAAAAATGTAGAGCTGTAGCATTCTTTCATTTGCCACTGAGCTACTTGAATATGTAGCTGCAAAGAGGGCGCAAATATAGGCCAAGTAGAGGTAAGGAAAGTATATTGTGGACCTTCCTATGTACACACACAAAGTAAACACTCCACTTCAGTGCACAACTGTACTTACTTAAATTTGTATTAAATTGTATAGATAAGCATGGTGATAGAAGGACCCTTAAGATTGGACTACTAATCTTAAATTTTTTTTCTCAGGTACAGACGCATGGCCTCAGGGATCCAGATTGACGCTCACACCTCGGTTCTAGAACAGCTGATGGACAAGATTGAGGGAAAAAAGTCGAGACGGGACCGTCTTTCACCTGTCCCACACCTTCTGTCCCATTTTGTACCACAGGCCAACAGCAAACTGTCCCACAAACCACTTCCCCATTCAGATCATCAGCACTTACACCTGTCTGGCAGCTCGAATCAGTAACTCGCAAAGCTTATTCTGAATTTACGAAAATGACTTGGAATTACAGGTGGAAAGGAATCAAACGCACTCACTATTGAGGGTGGTCCATATATAATGCTCTTTTACTCCACGGGGACAATTTTTCATTTATTCTTGGATGGCTCAGTCAGCCTTCCTCCTTTTCGTTAGGTAGTGGGAGAAAGAAAGCTGCCCACGTATTCACACTGTGTTGTACTGATGGGATTTAAAAGAACTTTGGGCTGTAACCCTCTCCTTGCAGCATTTACAGGTGATAGGAAGCGTTGTGAGGAACACACTGAGGTGGTTTGGCCATGTGGAGAGGATGGAGGGTGAAAGACTGACGAAGAGAGTGTATGTGAGTGAGGTGGAGGGTGGAAGAGGGAGGGGGAGACCGAGGATGAGATGGAGGGATGGGGTGGAGAGGTATATGAGAGAGGGGGGTGTGAGTTGGGAGCAGGGTAGTGAAATGGCGGGGGACAGGGCGACTTGGAGGCGATTTGTTTGTGGCCACCCCAAATGGGATTGAGGCGTCTGGCAATAGATAGATAGATAGAATATTAATTCCCTATTCATACTGCCACTTCCACACCCACACCAGCAGACTGAGCTGTCCCCACAACGCCTACCCCCGTGTTTCCACTGGAGTGCTATTTACGGACCACATATTACTTATGTGACATAACTTAGACTTTGGTTTAGCAGGAAGAACTAGAATCTTGAGAGGACTGTGCATGCCCTTATAGGAGTTCTTCCTGCAGAAGAAATACAGCCTACGATAATTTCTCTAAGGAAAAAAGGAAGCAGGGTAATTACAAAGGAAACCAATAACTCACCGATATGGCAGCGTAAATATGTTATACTCCTTTTATTCTAGCTTGGCCTATAATTACCACCTCTTCTGACTAAATGCTGGTTTGTCGCAGTACATTAGCACCAGAATTTCATGTTTGTCACGAAGTGCTATATAGGATGTACAGCCGTAGTACTGTCTTTGTCACTAAGCTGAGTGAAATCAACAGCAAAAAGAAAAAAAATAATCTGGGTCAAGTTAAGGTTAAACAACTATATTCTGATGAATGACAGATAAATTATAGCAGCTTCTTGCATGCATGTAGGCAAATAAATATAAAATGAATAAACTTGTCTTTAAAAAAACAAAAAAATAAAAGTCATAAAGATTAATTCGCTATGTGGTATATGTATTCTCCTTACACATATGGGCTCATATTCTTGTCGGGAAGCTACTCCCTAACACCTCTTCCACTACGATATTTTTTTGGATGTGGCTGGTATATATCCTTTTGTACACATTTTATGCAAAGTATGACAATATTGAAAGTATTTGTGCAACACAGAAGAAGACAGAAATGTGTAACAAACAAATCGCTGAAGAAAAGGAGTTAGGGAACTTCCTTAATCGACAAGAATACAGGTAATGGTCACATCAAGGGCCATCTTGTAGGTGGCACAAACTGATTCGTAGCACCTCATCCCTGATGATTTATTTTGTACATTACACCTTAATGTCCTCCTGTATGTATCCGTATCGTTTTACCATCGACTCAGCTTACATCAATTGCATGTGAAAGGATAATGAAGTGTGATGCACTGAATAAATAGCCAGCTCGATCTCTTGTCACTCCGCACACTCATCCACCATATCTCTCCACTTTCTCGGCTTACCTCACCTCCAACCTTCAAATTCGCTCACATATACCTTTATCACCACGCTACTGTCGTCCATTCTCTCCACATGACAATACCATCTCAGTACACTCTCTTTGATTCTGGTGTCCACAGACTTCCTCACTCCGCATCTGTCATGCATCACATTACTCTGTATCCTACCCACTCTCTGTACTCTACATACATTCCTCAACAGTCTCATCTCCACTGATCTTACTCTTGACTTTTCATTTTCATGCCATACCATAGTCTCACACCCATATGTTAAAATTGGCACTAACACTCCTTCATGCAAGCCTCGTGCAGCTGCAACACTCAATCCTCTGTTTCTTTAACAAGGCCATCATAGCACCAGCTACTTTCCTCCCTAGTCTCACTTCTTTTGCACATCTTCCTCTTTTTTTTTTTTTTTCCACTGTACCCAGGTATTTCAACACTCATCAATTTCAGTCTCACTCCAATCACTGTAACATCACACTGGGAGTCACCTTCTCTCTCAATAACATCACTTTACTCATTTCTACATTTACTCTCAAGGCACAGTGCTCACAGACATCCACAACATCCTGCACTAGTCTACCAAGGTCTCGTCCGGTACTTGCAAGTATGTAGTACTGCATCATCAGCATACATAAAATTTGAGATTTTTCATCCATCACCATTCATTACTAACGGCATCCCTCTCTCCATAGCTCTTGTTTTTACTTCATTCATCACCCCATCCATATATATGCTGAACAACCATGGGAACATTGCCCAACCTTGTCGCACGCCCAAACTGATTGTGAACCGCTCACTTAGATGTCCATTCACCCTTACAAATGCCTATCATCATAAAAACTCTTAACGGCACCTAGCAGCTTACCATCTACACCATACATATGCAAAGCCTTCCACAATCCTTCTCTGTCTAATCTGTTGTATGCTTTTTCCAGATTCATCAATGTCGTAAACACACAGTCCTTCTCATAAGCCTTCTCTACTATCTGTCTCTCTGCAAATATTTGGTCCATAAATTCTCTTGCACTCCTAAAGCCTCCCTGTTCGTCACTCACTGGGTCTTCCGATATTCCTCTTACTTTTTCTATGATAATTTTTCCATATACCTTCCCTACAACACTCAATAGACTTATGCCACAATAATTCTTGCACTCACTTCACTCACCTTTATTTTTGTACAGGGGTACAATTACAGCCTTTTTCCACTCTAGTGGCACAGTTTCACTCATCCATGCCTTCTTACATATCTCCAGCAAGCACTTTATTCCACTTTCTCCACTACACTTAATCATCTCTGCATACACCTCATCAACACCGGCTGCCTTCCCATTTTTTTTAAACCGTTTCACAACATGCTTCACTTCTGCGAGAGTCACATTTCCTGGCACTGCATTCCTTCTCTGCACACTCCCCAAACCAATCATGCTTACAGCTGCTCTGCTCTCTCCATTCCCATTCACCAAACTTTCAACCCCTTCAGGTTGCAAATAGGTCTGTGCGTCCGGTCTCAAAAATCGCATTTTTGAGACAGGACTGTTAGCAAGTGCAAATCCCCCCATGCTGTTTCTCACCACTGATGCCAACATTTGGTGAGTACATACACTATATACATTACTGTATTACTGTATTGTATCATTACTGTGTTGCTTTTACATGCTTAGTTTTCATCTTTTACTCATGGTAAAGTTTTTAGGATTGAGGGTCGAGACGGACAGAATCATAATATCCAGCCCAAAGCCGAATGCTGCACAGGATATGCTATATCTGGCATTTTACTTTAACTGGCATAGGGCTTGGCTGAATTACAATGGATAATTGAGAGTTCACTGTACTTGGAGCTTGAACAGTTGTACTGCAGTGTTAGAAAGAGGATGATGTAGCTGAGGGATGGTGAGAAAATTTTACCATCGGCAGGTCTGGTAGTAGCTAATACAATAAAGGCACTACAGTACATACTTCCTGACAAAAGAGACTGTAATGATGATGATGATGGTGATGATGATGATACAGTGTACTTGTCTGAGCATGAACAAAACACAAATGAAATTCAACTGAGTTAACACTTGCATGTGACTGTTTTAACTAGGCAGTACTTGTATACTGGTATACAGAAATAGAAATGCTCTCCTTTAAGTTTATTTATGTTTTTTGAATTTCTTTTTACTGTTATTCTTGTTCTTAATGCGGTTCCGGACCCCCATGCTCTCCTCCCCGTCTTCTTCCACTTCTCTCTTCTTTCCACGTTTCCCAGACCTTTCATCCAGCCTGGCCATCTCCTGCAAGGGTACACATGGATGTTAGGGACAAATATAAATGAGGGAGGCAGGGTTAGACTGGCAGGAGGGAGCAGTGACAGCAGGGCTTGTAAGGTGTTTTCACTGCAGCCACTCTGCAACTAATTGATGCTCCGACATCTGGTAAGGAACAGCAACACAAACATTAAAGAAAGGGGTAACTTGATGAATATGGTGCTCAATGATGATGATGAGAGGAAGATTAAGAACAAAACAGAGGGGCATGCATTAACCCATCAGTCTGATTACATCATCATCATCATCATCTGGACCTCCTTTCCCACCCCAGGGCAGAGTGAGGAGTAGCAGCATCTAGACAGCCAAAGTTTGCCCAATTCAATGGGCCATCTTCCATTTACTCATCATTCAAGCCCACAGAATCCTGGCCCCATCTGATAGGCCACAATGTTTCACCATGTACAGTACTGTAGCTTCATATATACCTATCCAATATTCAATCCTAACACCGTCACGTTAAAATGGGGTGCCATATCCTTGGTAATGCACTTCGCACAAAATTCATCCAGCCAGCTTGATCTCTTGTCAGTCCTTTCACCTCACCAACTTCCATATCTCTTTTCCTCACACACTCATCCATCAGATCTCCCCACCTTCTTCTTGGTCTAACTTGCCTCCTCCCTCCTTCAAACTGACTTGGATATCCCTTTTTCACCACTCTATTGTCATCCATTTTCTCCACATGAGCATACCATCTCAGTGGACTCTCTTTGATTCCGGTGTCCACAGAATTCCTCACTCCGCAGCTTTCACGAATCACATTACTCAATATCCTATCCACTCTTTGTACTCCACATACAGTACATTCCTCAACAGTCCCATCTCCACTGCTCTTACTCTTGACTTTTCATTTTCATGTCACATCATAGTCTCACACCTGCATGTTAAAGTTGAGACTAACACTCCTTCAATTAAGCCTTGCGCTGCTGCAGCACTCAAGCCTCTGTTTCTTATCCAGGCCTTCACAGCACCAGCTACTTTCCTTCCTACTGTCACTCTACTTTTCACTACTTCAGCACATTTTCCTCTCTTTTCTATCACTGTACACAGGTATTTGAACTCTCTCACCAATTCAAGTCTTTCTCTCCATTCACTGTAACATCACACTGGGATTTACCTTCTCTCAATAACCATCACTTTAGTCTTTTCTACATTTGTTCTCATAGCATGATGCTCAGAGACATCCACAAATTTCTGCACTTATCTACCAAGCACTTGTTCGGTATTTGTAAGTGGCACTGCATCATCAGCATACATCAAATTTGAGATAATCCATCCATCACTATTCATTACCAATGCCATCTCTTTATCAGTTACCCATGTTTTTACTTCTCGCATCATCTCATCCATACATATATATACTGAACAACCATGGGGACGTCGCACAACCTTGTCACACACCCACAATGATTGTGAACCATTCACTCAGATGCCCATTTACTCTTAAACATGCCACATAACCATCATAAAAACTCTTGACAGCACCTAGCAGCTTACCATCTATACTGTACATGTGCATATCCTTCCAAAATCTTTCTCTGTCTGCTTTGTCGTATGCTTTTTCCAGATCCATAAATGCTGTAAACATATAGTCCTTCTCATAAGCCTTCTCCACTATCTGTCTCACTGCAATATTTGATCCACACAGCCTCTGCCACTCCTAAAGACACCCTGTTTGTCAATCACTGGGACTTCTGACAGCTGTCTTACTTTCTCTATGATAATTCTTCCATATACCTTCCCTACAACACTCAACAGACTTATGCCACAATTTTCTTGCACTCTACGCCCCTCAAACCAATCATGTTAAATATCGCTTTGCTCTCTCCATTCCCATTCATCAGACTTTCAAAATATTCTTTCCATCTGGTCCTTACTTCATCCCCATGGGTTAATAATCTACCACTTACATGCTTCACACTTTCACATTTCTTTCCACTGTCACTTCTACATTTCTGCACCTCTTTCCAGACTAACTTCCTATTTTCAGAGTAATTTGCATTCATTTTTCTTCTTAGATCATCATTTTGAGTTTGGGAGAGTGTGTATGAAAAGGAATATAAAGGTGAAGGTAGGGAACAGAAAAGTTATGGTCTTCGAAAGAAGTAAAGTCAGTGAATGTACAGTGAGGTTGGATGAGGAGGAAATGTAAAATGTGAGTGCGTTTAAGTACTTGGGTAGTGTGATGAGTAAGGATGAAAGTTTAGAGGGTGAAGTGCTTGAAAGGGTACAACAAGGAAGAAAGGTTGCTGGTTCCTTGAGAGCATTGATAAGAAACAAGAAGGTGAGCATGGAAGTGAAAAAGTTACTTCATGACAGTACTGTGATACCAACTTTAATGCATGGAAGTGAAGCTTGGACCTTGCTGGAGAGACAGAAGTCAAGAGTGGGAGCAGTGGAAATGAGCTGAGAGGTGCCTGTGGGGTCACATGAAGAGACAGACTGACAAATGAGGATGTGCAGGAACATCGTGGTGTGGAGGTGGATGGGATAGGAAGGGTTAGGAGAAACACACTGAGGTGGTTTGGCCATGTGGAGAGGATGGAGAGTGAGAGACTGATGAGAAGAGTGTATGTGAGTGAGGTGGAGGGGGGGAGAGGGAGGGGGAGGCCAAGGATGAGATGGAGAGATGGAGTGAAGAGGGATATGAGAGAGGGGGTTGTGAGCTGGTAGCAGGACAGTGAAATGGCGGGGGACAGGGCGACATGGAGGCGATTTGTTTGTGGCCACCCCTTACGGGATTAAGGTGTCTGGCAATAGACAGACAGACAGATCATCATTTACCTCCTCCTTTTTCCTCTCACTAGTCACGATGTACTGCTGCCTACTTCTTTCTAAGCCTTTATCATTCTTTTTCTGTGCCTGCCCTCCTCTCTTCCTATTTCTCCCATCTTTCCTGTCACTTCTTATTGCTTTTCTTTTCTTTACAGGTGGCTTTACATTGAGTGACAAGCCAAATGGTTTCCTGTAGGCCAAGAAACCATTTACAACGATGGGTGGTAACCTTGTAACCAAACCATACGTGCTCCCTACGTGTCAACAAGTGGGTTGGTGGAGGGTTAGTGCCCCTCCCTGAAAAACATATAACTCAAAGTCAAATGGCCACGCCTTACGGGATTATGGTGTCTGGCAATAGATAAATAGTCTCTTTACATGCTTCTTGCTCTCAATATATTCATTTCTTATTTCAACAGAACCCCTGTTCTGTATCCACTCTAGCCACTTCCTCTTTTCCTCCATTGCACTCTTAACTTCTTCATCCCACCATGCCGTACATTTCTTCTTTGTTGCTACTCTTGCCACATCACACACTGCTTTAGCATTCCTAACTATGCAATCCCTATATGTATTCCAAAGGCTGTCCAGATCCATTTCATTCCAATTCACTGATTCTAACTCCTCCCCTACTTAGGTTCTGTACTCATCTGCCATTTCTTTGTTCCTCAGCTTCTCAATTTTCAGTCTTTCTCCCTGACTGCTCCTCTCTCTCCTGGTCCACCTCACTCCTCTCAGCTTAATCTTGCATACCACAATCATATGATCTGACACACCTCACATCATCCTCTCACTGTCCTCGTATCAGCAACACTTCCCGGCACCGATTTCTCAACAAGCACGTAATCAATCAGGCTCCTTTCAGCACAATCTCAATTCCTTCTGTACCATGTATATTTATGTGCGTCTTTATGCTTGAAGTAAGAATTACAAATGCACAATCTCCTTTCCTGACACAAGTCCTTCAATCACTTCCCATTATCATTCTCTCCTGGTACTCTATTACTACCCATTATATCATTCACAGGACCAGTGCCTACTCTCCCATTCATATGCCCGATTACAAACACTTTACAACTCCTGGGCAAGTCTCCTACTACTACATTCAACTCATCTCAAAACCTGTCTTTCTCTGTCTCATTCCTGTCATCACACGGTGCATACAGTACAATCACCACCACTTTCACCTTCTCAAACTTGAACTTGACATACATACATCTCATACTGACACATTTGTAATCTCTCACTCCACTCTGCCACACTTCATTCATCAAAAAAGCAACTCCTTCCCTGCATCTTCCTCGCCTATTCATGCCTGACCTTACACATTTCACACCCTCCCACTCCTCAGCTTCATACCCCTTCATCTTTGCTTCACACAATGCCATCACATCATATCTCGCAATCTTGAACACATTCACTACTTACACTCTCTTGCTTTTCTCATTCAAACCTCTCACATTCCACATGGCCATGCAAACCTGCCCATTTGGCTGGGGCCCTGGGCAGGTATTGGGCCCTCCAAGGCTCTCTGAAAACGTCTAGCATACTTTCATGATTTTTAGATAGGGGAATCATGAGGACACTTAACCCAGCCAAAACCCCCGGTTATATGGGTATCACCCAGTGTAGTAAATGGTTTCTGCTTAGGAGAGATCTCTAGAAAAGAAAAAGTAAAATTTTAAACTTCTACCCACAGCTAAATATAATAATCTGGGGATAGCATAAGTAAAATGCTAAAGAAAGTAAGTCACTGGACTAAAGGTGTTAAGACACATAGTTTGGAAGGTAGCTTGACATAAATGCAGGCCAACAGCTGGGTGGACGTCTGTTTGTCACGGTCACCTCAGACATAATACTGTAATAGGATAAAATATCACACATTTGATAAACAGAAAAGTGCAGTTTACAGCAGGGAGATAAGGTGGACTGAAGCTGAAACGGGACATGGGTGATGAGTGTATGCAGAAACACTAGAGCTGGGCCAATGTAAGGGTGATGAGTGTATGTAGAAAGGTGTGGACAAGCCCCTGGTATTTTTTACAATAATTTATGGAGCATGTGCTGATAACAGAACATATTTGACATTTCTGTATCACTGCCAACGGCTGGTCACTTTACAATGTGGGATGCAGGCTGATCACAGTAACAATAACATGTGTTTCATTAATGACTGTCAAAAATTAAGGGCTTACTACCTCTGCACACTAAGTTTTATGTTAGTCCATACATGGTAACCACGAAAGAACTAACTAAACTGACCATTTTGGCAAACCTCTCGGCTTCTGCAATTCTTTCCTCTAGAACCAAGGCCTCCTCCTTCACAGTTGGGTAAACTTCCAACTTCATGTTCAGAAGCTGCTCAATCCTCTGATACACCTCAACCTCATACTGAAAAGAGAATGGAAAATAAAACATCATCTTTCCAATTGATTAACTCTGTCGGATATGTTTATGTCAAGTTACAGAATGTGGTGAAAGTTTTTGACATATCAGATACAGCCAGGATTCCAGGGGCTTGAATGATGAGTGAATGGTAGCATGGCCCATTGGAGTGGGCAAACATGGGCTGTCTGGACATTGCTATACCTCACCCTGCCCTAGGATGAGAAAGGAGGTCCGGATGATGATGACGATCATGATCATCATCATTCCAATTCTTTAATTCCCACCTCAGACATGAAGCGTAGAAATAGCAAATCATCATCATCCTAACCATTTTTCCCACCAACAGATGGAGTGCGGTAGGATCCAGAAACAATGAAAGATGAAGTGCAAGAGTGGAAGAACTATCAGCAGCATGTTCAGTGAAATGGGCTACACAACCATTTGCATATAAATCAAACCCCTACAAATACTGGCCTCACCTCACAGGTCTAATCATCTGCACTATTCTGGGGAAAATTTTCTTTACAGATGCACTTTACATATGCAGTACCAATACTAATAAAGACAAAGTATCATAACCACTGCGATCATGTCGTATCATCAAGTAGATACATGACTTGACTCTGGAAAAACTGTAAAAATACAAATTTTCAACCAGCAACTAATATGGCTTGCCCCACTCTATAAAGCAAACAGGCTCTACTCCAATTTCCACCTTCACAAAGTGACCTCATTGTCAGTGCTGGGCAGGTGCGCAAACACTTGTGCAAAGCGCAACTGCGCACCGTTGCGCTCCGGTGAATATCGTTTGCGCATTGCGCACCGCATGAGACCATGCGCAATATTGCACTTTCGCACATGAAAAGACAGGTGTGCAAGTGCAAATTTAGTTGTGCTTACACAACTAAATTTGCACTCACACACCTGCCTTGCACACCTGCCCTGTGGATTGCGCACTGTGCAATCCAAGGGACATGTGGTCTTGGGAGCCTCCCGTATGTCTGGACAAGGGATGGGGGAGGCTCGGGCAGGTCACGAGGGTTCTGGTGGGAGGCGGGAGGGACAGAGGGTAGTAGCGTTTCTTAAAATGCTTCAACAGGGACAATGTATTTTAATATTTTTTAAATTATTATTATTAGCAGTAAATAATAATAAATTAAAAATACATTATTTATTAAAGGTAGCATATGCAATTCCTTACAAAAATCATTAAAACATTATTTAAATCATATATACTATCTATCTATCTACTGTATAGCCTGATGCCCTGATCCAGCAAAGGGTGGCCGCAGACAAATCGCCTCCAAGTCGCTCTGTCACCCACCATTTGACTACCCTCCCCCCAACTCACTCCCCCCTCCCTCATATACCTCTCAGCTCCATCTCTCCACCTCATCCTCGGTCTTCCCCTCCCGCCACCTCACCTACATACACCCTCTTAGTCAGTCTTTCATTCTCCATTCTCTCCACATGTCCAAACCACCTCAGTGTACTTCTAATCTTCTCAACCACATCCACATCCACCCCACAACATTCTTTCACTTCTTCATTCGTCAACCTGTCCCTCCATGTCACTCCACATACTCCTCTCAAGTAGCTCATTTCCACTGCTCTCACTCTTGATTTGTTCCCCTCTTGCAAGGTTCATGCCTCGCTTCCATATCAAATATCCACAACCTAATAATTTCTTAGGCTGTGGATATTTGGCTTAAATAATATGTTTTAATGATTTTGTAAGGAATTACACATGCTATTGTATATCTATACTGAATTATTAAATAAAACGTCTTGCGAAAATGCAGATAAAAGTAAAACTGGCAACATCACATTTCCCTGTCCCTCCACTTCGCAGCCCGCTCACTCCTCTGTTTGAACTTCACGAATGATAAAGTTACTACAGTACGTGACAGTACTGTGATACCAGCTCTAATGTATGGAAGCGAAGCTTTGACCTTGTTGGAGGGACAGAAGTCAAGAGTAAGAGCTCTGGAAATAAATGAGTTATTTGAGAGGAGCATGTGGAGTTACATGGAGAGACAGACTGGCAAATGAGGAAGTGAAGGATCGTTCTGGTGTGGATATGGATGTGATAGGAAGCGTTAGGAGAAACACACTGAGGTGGTTTGGTCATATGGAGAGGATGGAGAGTGAGAGACTAATGAGGAGAGTGTATGTGAGTGAGGTGGAGGGGGAAGAGGGAGGGGGAGGTCAAGGATGAGATGGAGGGATGGAGTAAAGTATATGAGAGCAGGGGGTGTGAGCTGGGAGCAGGGCAGTGAATTGTCAGGGGACACGGCGGCATGGAGGTGATTTGTTGCTTGTTTGTGGCCAATGGCCACACCTTAGGGGATTAAGGCGTCTGGCAATAGATAGATTGATAGAATAATAATAAATAAAAGTAAGTATGCTAATTCATTTAAATATCTCCATTTTTTACAGTATTTCCCACAAGTATATGCAAATGGTTTGCGCTAGCACTTAGCGACATTGCGCAAGCTAAATATTAGATTGCGCACTTGCACAAATTACAAATAATAGAAAATAATAATAATAAATAAAAGTAAGTATGCTATTTTATTTAAATATCTCAATATTTAACAGTAATTCTCACAAATATATGCAAGTGGTTTGCGCTTGCGCTTTGCAACATTGCGCAAGCTAAATATTTGTCAGATTGTGCACTTGCGCTTGCGCACTGAACTGTGGCTTGCGCATTGAACTGTGGATTGCGCAGTGCGCTTGTGAAAGGTCTCTCTTCATTTGCGCTGCCCACCACTGCTCATTGTAACATCATCATCATCACCATCATCTAATCCTGTGTTGTCCCATGAGGAGCATAGGAGCCCGGAGCTAGGCAAGTTGGTTCTGACAGTTAAGATGAGTGTGACCAGCGTCACTCATTCCTGGGTGGCCTTACATAAACAATAAAAACCCCAATCATCCCTTGGATATAAATCTGCACTGGCTAAATCCAATTGGAGAACCGTAGTTACCCACTAAACCACCGACTGCCATAATTTGGTTATATGGTTACCACCCAGCATAGTACATGGTTTCCTGGTGTACAGGAAACCATTTGGTTGTCACTCACTGTAGTCACCCACAGGCAGAAAGAAGAGGAAAGAGTGAAGGAAAAAAAAGACACAAGAGGGAGTGTCGAGTCACCCATAGGCACAAGGAAGAGGAAAGAATGAAGGAAAAAAGAAAGAAGAGGGGGGAAGGAAAGAAGGAAGGAAGAGAGGAAAGGGCAGTCAACCAACAGCAGCACTACATCGAGTGAGTGGTTGATGAGCGACCCCACCTACCACTAACCTCATTGTAATAACAGCCTTTAATATTTTTATAAATTATATGATTTATTACAGTAGGCTTGCTGTAATGTACCCCAATATAGCAGATATCAGATTTAACGGATGCCACAATGCCACCTGAACTTTTATTGGCTATAACAAGCAATGACTTAAATGGGGCACAATACATGTGTTTCCTACCCTTTTTACTCCAACCTGGCCTGAAACTGCCCTCTCCCCATTGTGAATGCTGAGTTGTAATAACAGACAATGGTAATGCTGTACCAGTCATATAGCAGTGTTATGACATGAATGTGGAATTAGCTACAAAAGGGCATGGGTCAAGTTTGTGTAAAATGGGTGTAGTTTACATTTTTAGAACTAGAACCATATAACCAACTCAAACGTTCCCTACATGGCAACATGTGGGTTGGTGGAGGGTTAGTGCCCTTTCCTGTAAAACTACCAACTCAAAGACAAATGGCTACCCGTTACGGGATTATGGCACCTGGCTATGGACAGATAGTACTAGAATATGCTATTGTATTCATTTATTTTCAACTACTGTACTATATGCACTTGAAATCCTACCTCCGAAGGGACCCTTTAGATATAACGGACTATTGGATTAAACAGATCTGGCTTTCCACAATTAGTCTGTTATAGAGAGAGTCTACTGTATTATTGTTTTCTAAAGGTCGTACTGAAGGGAAGAAGCAGGATTATGATAATCATACACCGTATTTCTATTCAGATTTAATTTTTCAGTACATGAATCAGAATGGAAAAATCCAGTGTACCATCTCCCTACCTACAGCATGGAGCTACCAGGCTGCTTAACACCATCACTGTGACTATTCCATCCCTAAATCAGTAGTTTCAAGGTGGTACTTTCAACTCATCACTGCTGCCCTTATTTAAAAATCACATTTTGTAACTTAGGGAATCAGTTACTATAGTCGCGGCGCATGACTCTGAAGTTGTCATTAACGTGCTCTGGCAACCTACTTGTCAAAAGGCATCTGATTTTGTGTATATCATATGCCTGTGATCTGTGGATATTATGTTCGTGTATTATAATACTCATGTATAATATATTCATGTAGAATAATGTGATTTGTGTATAATACGATACGAAATCGTACACACTGTTGAAAGATAGGTTGCCAGGGTACGATAATGACAACCTCAGAGTCGTGCACCACGACTATAGCACTCTTGCTCTTCTATACCCCTCTCTTATTCAACCATACATAACCTACTCTTTCACTGCCCCATCAGGAGCATGGGGACCCAGGGCTGGGCTACATGGTTAAAAAATTTAAGGTAAGTGACCAGTCACTCTTCTCTGAATGGCATTATGTGAGCAATAAAACCCAATCATCCCCCATGATGTAAATACTTAAAGACTACATCTGGCTGGAGTGCCTAAACCCACTAGATGACCACATATGTATTTGGTTACATGATTTCCTGGGTCACACAAAACTTTTTGGCTTGTCACTCAGCGTACAACTACCTGGAGGTGGCACCATATCAAGCAAGTGGATAGTGGCCACCCCCACCTACCTATATATAGCCTCATTTCACCTGCCAATTAACTGCCAGATGCCAGAGCCTAATACTCATTCAAGAAGGCTACAAAAGAGACATTAACATAACCTTATTTTCATCTAACTGAAGTCTTTCATTCTAAATCACTTTCCTACACACACACACACTCCTCTACTTCTATATCTAGTGTCACTTTTGTTACTCTGTCTGAACTTTACAACACTGCATTATAGCATCTCCACACAATTTTTATCAGGTATGGGATTATTTTATCAGTTGAAGGGTTAACAACCACAATATCAAACTCACTCCAGTTGCACTCATCGAGAGCTACATAACAGCACACAAATCAAGTGAACTCACCTGCGAAACAAAGGTGATAGCAACTCCAGCCTTCCCTGCACGTGCTGTCCTCCCAACACGATGGATGTAGTCTTTGCTGTGCATAGGTACATCAAAGTTGATCACATAATCCACACATGGAATGTCTAGACCTCTGAAAAAAAATATATACTCTCACTCAAATATACCACACTGACAATGACCATCAACCTTATTTAATTTTATATTCATGCTTGTCCACTCTCTTCTAAACTTTTTATTAACATATTTCTTTACTCCACAGTGATCAGGAATTTGTGTTTTATATCTTCTCCACCCTTTAAAACCCAAACACTGTCCTTAAAAGTTCCATTTCCACAACTCTCACTCTGCTTTTAACACTGATGCCATATCAAAGTCTCATACCCATACATCAGTGTGGATGCTAGCACACCTTTGTGTTATCTTCTTGCAGCCTTCATATTTTAATCTACTGTTTCATATCACGGTCTGTACAGCATCAGCCATTTTTCTTCCACAAGCCATTCTACTCTTCATTTACTTTGCACATATACCACTCATTTAAATTACTACACCAAGGTATTTAAATTTCTCCACCAATTCAAATCTCTCTCCATTCACAAGCATGACATGTTAACTTCTCATGCAACAACCATCACTTTACAGTACTCTCATCTACATTACTCTAACTACGACACTCACATTCATAAAACTCTAAACAATTCTGCCAACAGCCTGTTCACTCTAGGTAAACAGCACAGCATTATCTGTATAAATAAGACAGTCCACCATTCAATATCAGCTCCCCTCCCATCTCCACAACTCCAATTGATCTTCCATAACCTCATCCATGCATGTACTCAACAAAGAGGACATAGCAAAATTAAGGAGAGTTTACTATATTTTTACAATCACAGTCCACCACCTTTTTCTTCTTACCTAGAAGCAACATCTGTAGCGAGAAGGATGGAACGTTCTTTTCCCTTGAACTTATTGAGGGCCCCTAAGCGCTTGTTCTGAGACATCTTGCCGTACAATGGGATGGCAGTGAAGCCCAGGTTACGTAGCATCAGAGCTGTCTTCAGGGTGGACAGTTGAGTGGCACAGAAGATGATTACAGATTGGTTGCCAATTTCATTTAAGACATATGCTAGGTAAATGTGCTGGAAATAAAAAATAAGAAAATTAGTACCACAGTATTTTGTTTAGTAGTTTCACAATTACCACATCCATGTGATGACATGCTTTCTTTGTTTGGGCTACTGTTCAATTTAGGAGAGACTTTTGAACTGAGGGGTAAAATACAGCCTTCAGGGTAGTCTATTCCTACACTTTCTCAACACTGCTTCAAGTGCCAAACTGAACTGCTAAGGAATCAGCACTGAACACTAAGTACACCAACACAGCTTAAAGAAATCCATTAATCTGTCAAGTAAGCATTTCATCTATTGCCAATACTGGAATGAACTACTTTTCCTTCTAGTGAAACAGAAAATCGAATAAAGATGGACTAAACCTAATCTAGTTTGCTGAAAAATAGTGTTTTTTTCCATACCTTATGTTTACAGGGGATGAAGAGCATGTACTGTTGTAGTTTACTGACAGTCTGGTACTTTGATGACACTTCCACCTTAACTGGATCCTTCAGATGTGCTCGCTGTAGTTTGTTTACCTATGGGATTGTGACACAGTTAACTAATGGTACTAATATTCAGTTATTTACATACTGTAGCTATCCAACAATGCCCTTAAAGAAAGTCCATTATATATCTCCTTTTATCAAAATTTCTGACTATCACCATCATACTCCCTTTCCCATCCCATGGTGGGATGACTACACTCAAGAAAATATATCCATCCATCATCCAATCCTACATTGCCCCATGAGGAGCGTAGGAGCCCAGGGCTAGGCAGTTGGTCAAGACATTTAAAATGAGAGTGACCAGCCTCACTCATTACTGAGTGGAATTACATGAGCAATCAACCCCAACCATCCCTTGGACATAAACCTTCACTGGCTCAATCCGACTGGAGCACAATAATTACCCACTAAACCACCAGGCGCCAAAATTTGGTTATATGGTTACCACCCGGCATAGTAAGTTTCCTGGTGTACAGGAAACCATTTGGCTTGTCACTCAGTGTAGAGTCACCCAAACACAGAAGGAAGAAGAAAGAATGAAGGAAAGAAAGACAGAAGAGGAAGCGTAAAGTCATCCGTAGGCAGAAGCCCGAGGAAAGAATGAAGGAAAGACAGACAGAAGAGGATGGAAGAAAAGAAGGATGGAGGAGATGAAAGGGAAGACATCCGAGAGCAGCACTACACTGAGTGAGTGGATGGTAAAATACAACAATTAGCCCCTTCACTACCAAGGTCTACCATAAGCTGAATAAACCTGCCTGACAGTACAGTATCTGTATCCATCCACATTAGGTCCACTGCATGGCCAGACCTTCTCAAAAGGAGAACAGTACTAGCATTAACCCTTGACCATGCTGGCAAATTATGAATGAGGTGGGGGCGCTCACAATCCACTCCTTCGATGTAGTGCTGCTCTCAGGTGTCTGCCCTTTCCTCTCCTCCCTCTTTTTCTTCCTTCCTCTTCTGTCTTTCTTTTCTTCATGCTTTCCTCATCCTTCTGCCTACAGGTGACTTTACAATCCCTCTTTTGTCTTTCTTTCCTTCATTCTTTCCTGTTCCTTCTGCCTATGGGTGACTCTACACTGAGTGACAAGCCAAATGGTTTCCTGTTCACCAGGAAACCATTTACTACACTGGGTGGTAACCATATAACCAAATTATGGCAACTGGTGGTTTAGTGGGTAATTGCTGCACTCCAATCAGATTTAGCCGGTGAAGGTTTATATCCAAGGGGTGGTTGGGGTTATTGCTCACATAATGCCATTCAGGAATGAGTTAGGCTGGTCACTCTCATCTTAAATGTCAGGACCAACTTGCCTAGCCCCGGGCTCTTACGCTCCTCATGGGGCAACGTAGGATTGGATGATGGATGGATGGATGGAAGGGGTGTCTGTCTGAGAGATGCATTTTAAAGCCAAAGCACTGTCAGGTCATGGCTATGTTTGTGTGTGTATGAGTGTGTATATGCCATCAGCACAACTGATAGGGTGTAAACATATACAAGTGTATAACAAAGTATGTTATCAGCACCCATAATAAACATTTTACTATAATGGAAGGCCAGAATGACTACCGGGAGTTCACTCTAGTTTAATGCAATGTCAAAATATTAGTGTTTTCTGTAATGCAGGTCCAGAAAACATGAATTTTCTGTTATGGTAGGCCAT
Organism: Coenobita brevimanus; assembly: GCF_032717465.1. Classification (NCBI taxonomy): domain Eukaryota; kingdom Metazoa; phylum Arthropoda; class Malacostraca; order Decapoda; family Coenobitidae; genus Coenobita; species Coenobita brevimanus. Next base: position 60,058,970 of record NC_136954.1, on the reverse strand, counting down.
AATACAGCAGTCTGCTGCAAGGGGATGACAAAACAGAACTTATAGCAATGGACGGCCAAAATATATAGTTCACTGTAATGGAAGGGCAAAATTTGGAGTTTACTTTTGTGGGAAGCCAAAATATAAAACTTACTGCAATGGGAAGCCATAAATATAGTTTGATGAAATGGGAGACCAAACAGCTCAAGAGAAGCTCTTCATACTATACGGGCTGGATACAGCCTTATTAGCCTGTTCACTATGTAAGATCTTTCCAAAGCTGAAAAAAACTGTTTGAAGACTGTTCATTTCATTATACAATTCATTCTTCAGCCAAACATTTGGAACAGCACACTCACTATATAACTGACTTCATCAAATCAGTAACTAATCCAACCCCTATATCTCCTAAGTCCTTCAACACTTCAGCAGTCAACCCAGAGCATTTCCCAACTGCATTCTGATGATCACCTTCCTCAACTGCATCCTGATGACTGCCCTGTTCACAGTAACAGCATCAATTAAATGCCATGGGCTAAGGGCCAAACACTAGATATGATGACTCCAAACCTCCCCTGTTCCAGTCAAACTCCTCATTCAGCAACTGGTTATAATGCTCTCGCCAGGCATCTTTAATATACAGTATTTATAGTTCACCACTACCTCTCCTTCATCAGTCTTCACACACTGCTCACCCATGATATCTGTTTTGCCACCTTAACCCGCACCGTTCCGGCGACGTGAATTAACGCGGCAACATTGCAAGGTCCCTAATTTGCACAATTTTCAATTTCGTGAGTGATTTCGCGAGTGATTTTTGGCACGTATACACGGGACACCTTCCTCTATTCCTCTACAAGATGCCATGCAGGAACAATGCCTTACACCGCATAACCTCTCCCCCCCCCCCTGCACGCCATTGTCTCGACAATTCATCTGTTACCAGTGACCTGGCCAATAAAGACATTCAGGGCCAGAGTGATTCCCCAATCGATGACAATGTGGAGGACAAAGTTTAGAGGAAGAAACAGTCAGAAATGATGATCATGTAATGTGGGAAAAAAAAAAGGTCATGAATGGTGATGAGTTAGTGAGTGAAACAATGCTTATAATGCCTATATTACTATTTGAAAACCAATATACTCTTGTACTACATATAAATTCGTACCAAGTAAATAAATAAATACTGTTTATGAGTGGATAAAATAGTTACCCTCCCATAGAACTCATTTTCTTTGGTGCCAGCCTGTTAGAAAACCCAGTCAGGTAAGGAAGTTCTCGCACCTAAATCCGGTATTTTAAACCTCAGGTGAGCGATTTCTCTATAAATTTTCGATGTTTCTCACCAAAAGCGGATGTTTGAGCCACACACACACACACACACACACACACACACACACACACACACACACACAAAAAAAAAGGGTCGGGATGGGGCGGGTTAAATGCCACATTCTTCCTTTTGGCACAATTAAAGCTATCCAGTAAAAATCTCTTGGAGTCAGATTTTGCCCTGTACACTTCCTTTCTGGCCCTATGCTTGGCAGCCAAATGTTCCTCTCCGTTACCAACCATTTTTCCATTCCTGGAAAAGTCTTCTTTTCTCCTTAACTGCGGCTTCTACACCCTCATCCCACCACCAAGTTACATTATGCCTTGGTAGGCCCCTTGTCCATCCACACACAGAATCAGTAATTCTTCCCGAGACTTCTGTACTGCTCATTAACGCATCTGTCTACAGCTCCCTGCTCAGCCACCACTCTACTCATCTCACAATTGACAGCATCTCTAATTGCTAGGTTTTTCATTTTTCATTCATTCATCATCTAAACCAGTGTTGTCCTATGAGGAGCATAAGAGCCCAGGGCTAGGCAAGATGGTCCTGACATTTAAGATGAGTGACCAGCCTCACTCATCCGAGTGGCATTACGTGAGCAATAAACCCCACCCCCAATCATCCCTTGGATATAAACCTGCACTGGCTCAGTCCGACTGGAGCACCTTAATTACCCAGTAAACCATCAGGTGCCAGGTGCCATAATTTTTATATGGTTATCCTGGTGTGCAGGAAACCTTTTGGCTCCTCATTTTCATCCAGAATGCATAAGTCCTTTTCTTCACAATCCACTCCTTACTACTATGTCACATATCAGTAATCTGTGCTGCTGCACACACCCTTCACCCCTTATAACTTTAACATCCTTCACTAACCTCCTATCAGTCTTCCTGACCAGGAAGGTAAGTCTGACTATTGCTCCGACTCATATGTAATCAGCCTACTCTCTCTTTTCTTGAAAAGTGTAATGCACACAATTATATTCATTGCTTCCTGGAACTCCAGCATCTTTCCCCTTCCACATTCCTCATACCATACACGCATCCCCCCGTGCACCCCTTCAGTATCTCTGAGCTGCTGATGCACATGATCATTTAAATGCCCACCCAAAATTACAATGTCATCATCCCCCATACCACCAACCAAATTATCCCAAAATCTGTCCTTTTCTTTATCATCCCAGTCAACCTGTGGAGCATATGCTGATATTACTGTAACCAGGAATTTTTCATGCAACAATTTCAGAGCAACAATCCTATTATTCATTCTCAATACATTCATTACACACTCCATCCACTTTTCAATAAGCATGCTCACATCACCATATCCATCCACACCTCCCTTCCACAATAACCGCTACCTACAGTCCTTCCCAGTAATCATCCTTGCTGACTCTCCTCTACACCTAACTTACTCCAAGCAGCAGATATCAACCCCCCACCTGTTCAAGGTCTCCACCACTCCCTCCCCCCCCTTCTACTCTTCAACCTACCCACATTCCATGATGCCATTCTGAACCGCTTGGGCAATTTGGTCTCCTCAGGCTTGCTTATAATGCTTGGTTTCAATTTAGTTATGCCAAAGAAGCAGAGGAAGAGACGGACCACATGCAGCCCCCAGGCAGGGGATCAGGGACCCATAATGACCAGCCATGGCCAATGGCTATGGCAGTGGCCTTGGAGAACACTGTTAGAACTACTATAGGAATATCCTCCAAGCATGACTCAGCACTGTAACTGCCCGGCCATTATACACTCAATGACAGGGCAGCCTTCTGGGGTGCTATTCCCGGGTTCGGGCCCGTCTCTAAAAGGAAGCAGCAGCCTGGGAAATGCGATGCCCTGTACCCTTTGGCACAGATCTAAATCCCATCCCATTCCAGTCCCAAAACCACAATGAAGGAGTGCGTGTCATGCCTTCCAAGTCTGCCACTAGGTAGTGGGGGCATGGTTTTCTGGCCACATACCCTTGCTGGCACCAACCCCTGTGGTGCAGTAGGGTACAATGTGTCTTTCTGTAAAGTTCATGTAGCATAATACACATGACAATCGGAGAAAGGTGTATGGGAGAATAGGCTGGCCTACTCCACCTGTCAGTGACACACTGGAAAATGATCAATAAAGGGGATAATCAGGATAGGCCTGAATGCTGAGAAAACAGAAGCTCTAGCTCTCCCTATCACCAGCTTTCCTACCCTCTTAAAAAAAAAAAAAAAAAAAAAAAAAAAAAAGGAACTGAAGGAGTTATGGCTTTCAATGGTTAAAGCCTAAACAGATAGAATGACAGACAGATAAAGACATGATAAAAAACAGTAAAACATTACTTCCTAGCTACAAAAGCAATTATTATGCCAGTAGAGAAAAGTGAGACATAAGAGATATGTAAGTAGTGTATTAACAAGTAAGTAATGAAGCAAGCATCAACATTCAACCAGGTCAAAGACAATATCACAACACTGCTTTATCTCAGTACAACACTACTTTTTTCAACAGGAAACAGGGTTATAATGATGACAATGATAATGATGATGGTTGTCTAGGCACCACACCTTGCTGGTCATTGTGGCAGAAAAGAGCATGGTGCGGCGGTCCCTTGGAAGCTCTTTCAAGATCCTGTCCACCTCCTCTTCAAAGTCTAGGTTCAGAATTCGGTCAGCCTCGTCCATGATCTACGGGTGTGGAATATTGTTAGCTACCTGTATGCAGAGTTGGCATTAAAAAAAATAAAAAATAAATAAATAAAAAAAATAAAAAAATAAAAATAAAAATAAAATTAAAATTTAATACAGTTAAATTTTACATACAGAAATGTAGGTTTACATCATACTGATAAATGAGGTCTACATACATACACATCCTCTCATGGAGAAACTGAGACACTAAGTATTGAGTCAGGAGTAGTCAAGCCTGCCTCATGCCGTCCATTTCCTGTACACTACAAGTTAACAGAGGCTTTGTCCAACTGGACCACCTTGTGACAAAAACAACATGTCTTAAACAAGTGTCTGCTGTTCAGATAACACTTAAAACCTTCTGTTTCACTCTAAATTACTTTTTAATTGCTTATTATAACTATCTATCTATCTATCTATTGCCGGACGCCTCAATCCCGTTTGGGGTGGCCACAAACAAATCGCCTCCACGTCGTCCTGTCCCCCGCCATTTCACTGCCCTGCTTCCAATTCACACCCCCCTCTCTCATATACCTCTCCATCCCATCCCTCCATGTCATCCTTGGTCTCCCCCTCCCTCTTCCCCCCTCCACCTCACTCACATACTCTCTTCGTCAGTCTTTCACCCTCCATCCTCTCCACACGGCCAAACCACCTCAGTGAGTTCCTCATAACGCTTCCTATCACATCCACACCCACACCACAACGCTCCTTTATATCCTCATTCATCAGCCTGTCTCTCCATGTGACTCCACAGGCTCCTCTTAAATAACTCATTTCCAATGCTCTCACTCTTGACTCGTGTCCTTCCAACAACGTCCAAGCTTCACTTCCGTATGTTAGAGTTGGTATCACAATACTGTCATGTAGTAACTTTTTCACTTCCATGCTCACTTCCCTGCTTTCAAAGAACCAGCAACCTTTCTTCCCTGCTGTACCCTTTCAAGCACTTCACCCTCCAAACCTCCATCCTTACTCATCACACTACCCAAGTACTTAAACGTACTCACATTTTCCAATTCCTCACCATCCAACCTCATTGTACATTCACTGACCACCTCTCTCAAAGACCATCACTTTACTCTTCCCTACATACACCTTTCGTTTCTTACACACTCTCCCAAACTCATCCACCAAGCCTTGCAGCTCCCCTTCATCTTCACTTAACAACATAGTATCATCTGCAAACAACAGTACAGGGAGTTTCCAAACACTACCCTCTCTCACCAGGGCCACTCCAACATCCACTGCCCTACCTTGTACTTCTTTTATTACCCCATCCATATACAGATTGAACAACCATGTAGACATGACACATCCCTGTTTCAACCCAACTTTCAAAGAGAAAAATTCACTCAGTTCACCATCCACACACACTGCAGCCTTAGCACCACCATACATACTCTTCACAGCATTCAACAACTTCCCATCTACTCCATATATTCTTAATACTTTCCACAATCCTTGTCCATCCACCCTGTCATATGCTTTCTCCATATCCATGAAAGCTGCATATAACTTCTTTCCCTTTGCTAGAAACTTTTCCACTAAAGATCTAAGAATGAATATCTGATCTACACAACCTCTTCCCTTCCTAAAGCCTCTCTGTTCTTCTCCAACTAATTCCTCTGTTCTTTCCCTAACTCTGTCAATAAGTATCCTACCATACACCTTTCCTATTATACTAAGAAGACAAATGCCCCTATGATTACCACACACTTCTTTTTCCCCTTTTCCTTTGTACAAGGGAATAATTATACCTGACTTCCAATCCTCCGGGACTCTACCTTCCTCCCTGGCCAATCTGCACATCTTCCACATCCATCCTACTACTATCTCTCCCCCATGCTTCAACATTTCACCACACACTCCATCAATTCCTGGGGTTTCCCCAATTTGACTTTCTTCATTGCTTCCACAACTTCTATCCTACTGATTTCTTCCTGTCTTCTCACCTCCCTCCTTCTCCCAGCCACTCCCCAGCCACTTATACTCCATCCATCCATCATCTAATCCTGCACTGCCCCATGAGAAGCACAGCAGGCCTAGGCTGGGCAAGTTGGTCCTGACATTTAAGATGAGACTGACCAGCCTCACTCATCCCTGAGTGGCATTACATGAGCAATATACCCCAACTACCCCCCTCGGATCTAAACCTACACAGGCTCAATCCAATTGGAGCGCCTTAATTACCTACTAAACCACCAGGCACCATAATTTGATTATAAGGTTATCACCCAACGTAGTTAATAGTTTCCTGGTGGACAGGAAACTGTTTGGCTTGTCATTCAGTGTAGAGTCACCCATAGGCAGAAGGAAGAGGAAAGAGTGAAGGAAAGAAAGACAGACTAGGGAACGTAAAGTCATCCATGGGCAGAAGAGGAAAGAATGAAGGAAAAAAAGACAGAAGTGGAAGGAAGGAAAAGAGGCAAGGGCAGACACCCACAGCAGCATTACATCGAGTGAATGGATGGTGAACTATATACATACATACATACACACACACACACACACACACACACACACACACACACACATATATATATATATATATATATATATATATATATATAAAGACATACAGTAAGACCTCACTATAACAAACTAATTGGGGACCAAACCATTCTGAAAAAAGTGAAATTCCAATAAAAGCAACATCCAGACTTCCCCCTGCTAACTTGAATTTTTTCCGATATATCAGACATTAGTCCAGATTGCACCAATGGTTTTTAAACTGTTTTCTCTACCACTGCAGTACTGATTGTATTATTTATTAACTATAATAATCAAACAGTATAATATATATAATAAAACTGTACTGTACACTGATGAACATGTCTTTTATTTACCTCATTGTGGTGAACCTAGCTGAAGTGATCAGGCAGTCCGGACTGCTTCTGGCTTTATCGGACTTTTTCCAATATACAGGAATATAGTCCAGTAGCTCCTGAATTCCGATAAAAGTGAATTCTGGTCTATTGAAGTCCGTCATATCGAGGTTTTACTGTATATATATTAATTGGCAAGAATATTCTTCGCTATCACTATATGAACCAAAAGCCATTAACATAAACAAAAGCAAGAACAATCACCCCTCTATTCCCTCATCAAGGTTCAGGTTCACAACATGGTTGGCTCTTTCCATAATCCATAAGTCTGGAATCTTTTTGGCTACCCCTACATTAGTCATGGGCCTTAACAAACAACAACAATAATGATCCACTACGTATTCTTCATTTTCAAAGTCCAGGATCAATATGCAGTTAACCCTGTCCAAGACTGGAGGTCACAGAACATTAACAGCTACATATAAAAAAATAAAAAAATAAAAAAATAATACAAAATAAAGTAGACGAGCAGTTTCTTCCTGTGCATCACGAGAAAACATGGAAACTGCATACCCAATCCTGTGATATGCATAGGAATTTGAAAGAATGATACAAAATAACATTACTGAATCGTAAAAGAAGCTTGTATCCCGATGTAAAAGCCACATGGTCACGGTGGTAACATATGTGAAACGGTACACTCAGTGATCAGTTGCAGCTGTAGCAGTTAGTGGATGAGAACTCATCATACGTGTATTAAGATATCAAAGTGATATATGCCCTTCTTCATCTATTTTGTATCCTTTACAAGCTTTCGAGGGGAGGCTGATCCCCCTAAAAATAATGGAGGGAAAATCTATTTAGTAAAACATATTATCAAGCTCCCCCTCTCTCTTCCCCCCTCCACCTCACTCACATACACTCTCTTTGTCAGTGCTAACTTTTCCCAATTTTTGATAATTTTTTATTTTTGGGAGGGGGACTGACCCCCCCATGATTCATTACGGGGCTCATCTATCTATCTATCTATTGCCAGACGCCTCAATCCCGTTTGGGGTGGCCACAAACAAATCGCCTCCAAGTCGCCCTGTCCCCCGCCATTTCACTGCCCTGCTCCCAACTCACACCCCCCTCTCTCATATACCTCTCCACCCCATCCCTCCATCTCATCCTCGGTCTCCCCCTCCCTCTTCCACCCTCCACCTCACTCACATACACTCTCTTCGTCAATCTTTCACCCTCCATCCTCTCCACATGGCCAAACCACCTCAGTGTGTTCCTCACAACGCTTCCTATCACATCCACATCCACACCACAACGCTCCTTTATATCCTCATTCGTCAGCCTGTCTCTCCACGTGACTCCACAGGCTCCTCTTAAATAACTCATTTCCACTGCTCTCACTCTTGACTTGTGTCCTTCCAACAATGTCCAAGCTTCACTTCCGTACGTTAGAGTTGGTATCACAATACTGTCATGTAGTAACTTTTTTACTTCCATGCTCACTTCCCTGTTTCTTATCACTGCTTTTAAGGAACCAGCAACCTTTCTTCCCTGCTGTACCCTTTCAAGCACTTCACCCTCCAAACCTCCATCCTTACTCATCACACTACCCAAATACTTAAACGTACTCACATTTTCCAATTCCTCACCATCCAACCTCGCTGTACATTCACTGGGGGGGCTCATGCTCCCCCAAAATCACAAAGTAGAACATGTGCTAAGATATCCAAGCCATATCTGCCCTCCTTTCTGAGATTTTTAACTAGGTAAGGGGAGGGGCTGACCCCCCTAAAAATCATGGTTGGAAAATTGTACATAGTGGAAGATCTTCAGAGTAACAAATCTCACCTCATCCAGGAAATTTCATTCAAAGCCATCAAATAGACTATGAGCAGTTAAGGCGCGCGCGCGCGCACACACACACACACACACACACACACACACACACACACAGGCTGAATCTTGCATGACGGTATAGAGCAAGTTGTAAAAAACTGTACCATTCTTCTTCACATGACTGATAACAACTCCCTCTTACATATCATTATTGTTCCCTTCTCATATTACTGTACCTGCATTTCTTACTGACAGCAACAACAACAAACACAACCCCTCCTCCATTCCCTAATTATTCTATTCTCAATGTTTCTGCCTTTCTCATAACACCAACAACTTCTAACCTTGCCATTCCTATCTGCCTATCATGCTCATTATTTACATGTGTTTCCTTAACCTGAATTCTCTACAGCCATACATTCAATCCTGATATGGTAATACAAGAGTCTATATTCACTTCCTTTTGGCCTTTCCACTACCAAGAGACACTCCCACGCTGCACAAAATCATCTAGGATGACAAGAATAAAACACAAATATTGTCACTGGAATAATGGCAAAAACTGAGACTATTTTTAATATCTATATTCTGATAGGTTCTTCATGAGGTGAATAAATCTACCCAGAGGTAGCCAGAATAAAACAAAAACATATCATTCATACTGTAAGTTATACAGCTGCTATTTATCAACTGCCTGATATCCAATCCTTTAATACCACTTATCATGTACTTCCTCACAAGGTACACCACACTGTCAGTTCTTATATTCTGCCCATGACTAAAAGATTATATTACTATTCCTATAACTATGCATAATCACTCTCTGCATTAAAAAAAAAAAAAAGTCTGGTGTTAGTCGCAATAAAACACTGTATTTGACTGCATTCAGCAGTGTGACAGTGGTGGAAGATTATTATTCTCCCTTTCCTTCTTCCTTTAAAAAACAACCTCACTCTCTCTCTCTCTCTCTTGTGCACACACGCATACAACTCTCTCTCGCTCATGCACACAAGCATACATCTCTCTCTCTCTCTCTCTCTCTCTCTCATGCATGGATGCCTCTGTCTCTCTCTCTCTCTCTCTCTCTCTCACACACACACACACACACACACATACTCTCTCTCTCTCTCAATATCTCACCAAATATTTAAGCGCCTTGAGATTAAATCCCTTAGTCTTCTCAAGATGGTCTACGAGTCGTCCAGGTGTTGCTACAATGATGTGTGGTCTCTTGCCCAGCTCCAGTGCTTGCTGAGTCATGTCCATCCCTCCTACTATCACCACACACATCACACCAACAGCTTTGCCTGAAGTGCAGAAATTATTACACCTAGAGGTACTTCACTGTGATTTCATAGCAGAGGATATAAAACCAAAAAAAGTATTTGAATGTCAAATCAATGAAGAAAAATCTGTACTGTTTTACTTTTGGAGTACAATGAAGTGTCAGGTTTTCTATTTCCATTTTGCTGTTTATGCTTCAAAATATATATACTCTAATCAATAACTTTTCTATGAAAGATGTTGGAACTACATAAGATCAAAATGGTAGGTATTAATAGCGCATAAGTTACAGTACTGGGGAGCATTATTTACAAAGTGTTAGTTGGCTGCATATTCAACAATATTACAGATTACTGTATTTTGATCAGCACTTGGGATGACAATAACACAATATGAATTAAGCAATAACATGATACCAGAAAGGGCAGTGACTGACAGAGAATAAGCACTGATATGATAAAACAAAGATGAACAAGTAATGGAAAACTTTCTGACAGCCAAAGCAAAATGAACTTTGTCTGAATTTCTTAAGGCAGTTCTGTGATGGTCATCTCCTGCTGGTGGGCTCCATGGAGGAAGCAATATGTCAGAGATGATGATAATGAAGAATATGCAGTATGGTGTTATGGAACAGAAAGATGAAGGGAAATAATACAGTATTACAGACAGGCTGATAAAGCCAATATACCGGTACAGCCTACTGTATGTCAACTGGGAATGTTTGTGGTATACACTTGGTCACGTGAAGAATGACAGGAACACTGCCAGCTAAGTAAGATACAATAAGTATATTACTGACAAGATTTACCACTAGATGTATATCAGCTGGGAGAATAAAACACAAAAGGAACGACAGTGCAATGTGGAAACTAACATCATCTCTTTCCCTATGGAAGAATTTTCAGAAAACAACAGGCCACCATGACACACAGACAGACACTCATAAAGATTCCTTAATCTAAGAAATCTGTGACAACTGTACACTTTTCACTGTGGCTGAATTTAAGAAAAATTTGAGCAGTTCCTATACATCATGATGAAGTTCCACTCCAATTCAGATGGCACCACATAAAAGGTTAACTTAGGAAAGTACTCCCAAATGGGACAACCGTATCAAGTTTTCTCTGCTGAGATTGTCCATCGTTTCGCTTCCCCATATGCACTTGTGTGAGCGGCCCAGTTCCCCAAACTTGTAGCCAACCAACAGACAAGTGAACATCACAGTTTTCGGTATTTCATCACAGTGCATGAAACATATATTTGTTTAAGCATTCATAATTAATAATATTAATACCACATTATTAGGTAATCCAGGATGGAACTACCATACCAAAGCCTGAAATACTGTAAAACAACATAAAGCATAGGCTCAAGCTTCTCTGTTGAGATCATTCGCCATACTGTTTTCCGCTGTGAATTTGGCCTGCAACGACCGACCAGCAGATGAGTGACGACACTTGGTCAAACTCTATAGAAAAAGAAGCATATCATGTTCCGATGTAAACAATGTACCTGATTTACCAGCTTTCATAGGTGGGAATCCAAACAGTCCTGGGCCGAGTCTCCTGCACTTTATCCTACCTGAACATGTACTTGAGACATGATCATCGGTGAAAGTACTCTCGTTTTCCAGACAAATCTGATTTCAGGTACTAGTGTGATATCCCCTTACATGAGATATTGCCAATACCCAAGGCTCACCAGGCACCACTTACTATCTCCAACCCCATCGTCAAACTCTGATATATCATTCATTCATCATCTAATCCTGGGTTGCCCCATGATAAGCTTAAGAGCCTGAGGCTAGGCAAGTTGGTCTTGACACTGAAGATGAGAGTGACCAGCCTCACTCATCCCTGAGTGGCATTAGTGGTATTACATGAGCAATAAACCCCAACTACCCCTTGGATATAAACCTGCACTGGCTCAAACCAACTGGAGTGCCTTAATAACCCACTAAAACCATTTGGCTTGGCACTCAGTGTAAAGTAACCCACAGAGAGAAGGAAGAAGAAAGAATGAAAGAACGACAGAAGAGGAAAGAAGGATGAAAGCAAGGAAAGGGCGGTCGCCCGAGAGCAGCACTACATCGAGTGAATGGATGGTGAGCGCCCACACCCATAATCATATTCATTCTCCTAGTTATGGACTGAACCACTAAGAAGTACTGTAGAATAGGAAACATATTCATAAAATGGTTGAAAGTATCTAGTTATCTGGTATTCAATGATCAGGCCGGGGAAAAAAAAAAAAACTTACTGTTGGTTCTCCCTTACCATAAAATATGGACTGAAACAACCAGAAAACAGGTATGAGTACAGCCAGCTCTCCTTCAACGCACAATCCTACGACACGGAAATCATAGAACTTGGGAGGCACCCGTTTGTTTCAAACTCTTACTACATGGAAAAAGAGGTATATAACACGGATTGTCACGCAATAACATATTGCCATGACGTGTCTGCGCGATATGTCGTCACAGTCCTATAGTGATCACCATCAGTGTCCTCTACTACGGTCTCCCCTGCAACCATTTCCCTTGGCAGACTCAGAGACAACACACATGCACTCCTGGCAACAACGGCAAGGGCGACCCCTGGCCGCTGTGCCCTTTTTGCCCTCAGAAGCACCTGGTCTGAATTCCCTGGCAAGGCTCGCTCTGCTCCTGAGGGCAAAAAGGGCACAGAGGCCAGGGGTCCCCTGTACCGTTGTTGCCAGGAGCCGTGGCTTGCTCTGCTCCTGCAGGCAAAAAAGACACAGTAGCCAGGGGTCCCTGTGTCGTTGTTGCCCGGAGTGCACCTGTGTTGTCTCCGAGCCCGTTAAGGGAAGTGGTTGCAGGAGAGAATGTTGTAGTGGATGATGGTGGTGGTCACTACAGTTCACTAAGCATTTCTTCTCCACTTGAGCCCACCCTCTCCCCACGCTGTGACTGTACTCGTCCTCTGTTGTGACTTCTGTTTTTTTGTTTTTTTTTGCCACCTAAACTGCCCCCACCATGCCGCTGAAGCATTCAATGTAAGGAATATTGCAGAGTTTGTATGTTATAAAGTCTTTATTAGGTAGGTAAATGTCCTGAAAAAACCATGAAAATGACTCAAAATGGTGAATCTGGGGCTGGCTTAGGTCCCATGAAACCCTTCAACATGTAAACATATGGATCGAACTACACGCGATCCTACTGAATGGTGCTTTCTGGGTACAATACTCCCGTGTTATAGGAGACGGCACCGTACATCAGACCAAACAATACAAGGAACACATTAACAACTGCAAATATAAAATACAGTACAGCATCTAATATTTTGACTCAACCGGAGATGTACCATGTAACAAAACTTACCCAAAGCCTCAAACTGCTCTTTAATCTGGAAGGCCAACTCTCGTGTAGGGGTGAGGACAAGAGCGAACAGCCTTTGTGGTCGGGATATGAGAGCCTGTAGAACAGGTAGGCCAAATGCACCAGTTTTCCCTGACCCAGTCTCAGCCAGGCCTATCACATCCTTGTCTGGGAAATAATCACATACATACATACATACATATATATATATATATATATATATACAGTATATATATCTCCAATATATCTATATCTATATCAATATATCTATCTATCTATCTATCTATATATATATATCTATATCTAAATCTCTCTCTCTCTCTCTCTCTCTCTCTATAAATCTATATATATATATACAGTACAGTATATATATATATATATATATATATATATATATATATATATGTAGCTATATATATATATATATATATATATATATATATATATACAGTACCCTCGCGTCCAACACGTGTTAGTCCAGCACGATTCGGGTCCAGCACGGAGAGCAATTAATTAGTATTATTTAATACGATTTAATTACTGCAACACGAGTGTGTTAGCATAACTCCGAGAAGTGGGTGAAATCCGCAGAGTTCACTCTAGCACGATCACCCCCGGTCCAACACGGTCATACTGGACATTCCCATGATGATGATAGCCAATGAAAACTTCTGATCAAGTAGCCTTCCCCGCCCGCTATCGTGACGTGATCATGATCCCGCCCAATTAAAAACGCTTCTGGTGTCACGTGATGTTTTGTTTAAATTTCTCCCGCCACAGCGCCACTCAGTCGCATAATTGCATTGGAAGGTGCTTTTTTCTTTCTACATTTTCTGCCCTTGTTACTGCATTTTACCCTGCTCACGATGCCTAGGAAGCCTTCTGAGAACCCCAAGAAGCGTCGGCACCTCCCTCAGGCCACCAAGCTAGAAAGCATCGAGAGGAAGAAGAAAGGGGAGAGGAAAGTTGACATTGCCAAGGCCTACGACATGAATGAAGCCAACATGATCATAATAAAAAACTTAAGACAAGATCCTGGCAGCCGAAGGCTATCACATGGCACTTCATACCAGGTTTGCCGAGGATACGATGGTAAATCGGAACGGTAACGTGGTAAAATTGCCTACGATACCACGGGCATTTGGAATTCATCTGGATGGATTCCTGCCGAGAAAACAGTGTGACCAAAACCCAGGCGACTCGACAGAGAATGTATCGTACTACAGCATTGAACATTTAGCCTGACACTGAATACATATTAATATTTTAGAATAAATATCAACCGTTTTGAAACCCTTCTCATCGGCGTGCGTACCAGTTTATAAACAAAGTTGCTTCTCCTTATTCTGTACCAAGTCAGCGACAGCGATCACTTTCCACAGTCACGAGACGGGGCTCTGGCAACAGTGTGAGAAGCATGTTTGCCAAGGATTACAGAGTGCTAGGACAGGCAGAAGCAGGACTTTCCATGGCTGTGGACGAAGATAGTGATTCTGAGTGTGATTTTGAAGGATTTATGAGGGAGGTTGAGGAGAAGCAACAGCCATTACCCGCTAGTGACGCCAGCAGCCACCCTCTGGGGACACAGTAGGACTACCTACAGCCTTGGATACCACCTTCCATTCCCAGCAAGCCCACCAACATTATCCTAAAAGGTTAGTTTTCATTCATAGCACAGCACCATTTATTATAATTACAATAGTACCAATATACGTATAGGTATATGGTAGGTATTTAGGGTGACTTTTCCGAAGGTTGCTGACATAATTCATTTTTCCCCATAAGCTCTGTTGTTAGTCCAACAGGTTTTTGGTCCAACACGTGACCCATGCATGACAATATTACCGTGCTGGACGCGAGGGTACTGTGTATGTGTATATATATATATATATATATAGTGTTGGTTGCTTTAGGGTTTGTGAGAGAAGAGGAGTTGAAAGGAGGTAGGCATAACAGTGTGAGGGAGTACACATATATAACAGAGCAGTGGTTCTTAAACTTTTTGGGCCCTGATACAGTACATATATATATATATATATATATATATATATATATATATATATATATATATATATATATATATATATATATATATATATATATATATATATATATATATATAAATATACAGTATATATATATATATATATATATATATATATATATATATATATATATATACATACATATATATATATATATATATATATATATATATATATATATATATATATATACATATATATATATATATATATATATATATATATATATATACATTATATATATATATATATATATATATATATATATATATATATATATATATATATATATATATATATATATATATATATATATATATATATATATATATATCTCCATCTATCATTCAATCCTACACTGCCCCATGAGGAGTGTAGGAGCCCGGGGCTAGGCAGTTGGTCCTGACATTTAAGTATATATTCAAATGCCCTGATCCCATAAAGGGTGGCTATTTGTCTTCAAGTTAGTTATTTTACAGGGAGAGGCACTAACCCTCTGCCAACCCACTTGTTGACACACAGGGAACACATATGGGTTGGTTATATGGTTACCACCGAGCATTATAAATGGTTTCCTGGCTTAATGGAAACCATTAGGCATGTCACTCAATGTAAAGCCACCTGAGAAGGAAAGAAGAGTAATGGAAAATGACAGGAAAGATGGGGGAAACAGGAAGAGAGGGCAGACACACAAAAAGAATGATAAAAGTGAAAGAAGTAGGAAGCATTACATCAAAAGGGTGGATGATGGTTGCCACCACCTACATATATATACTGTATATATATATATATATATATATATATATATATATATATATATATATATATATATATATATCCACTGTAAGTAGTAAAAAGTGTTAGCATAAAAATATTCAATAAGCTTACCTTTCAGTGCCAATGGTATAGCCTCCCTCTGGATGGCTGTCGGGCTCTTCCATCCCAACCGCTCGCATGCTTCACACAGTTCATCAATCACACCCTGCAGGTCAATTACATATCATCAGTGCAATTTATCACGGGAAATTACTGCCTGACAACATATTCTATTATACAGTCCCATCCCAGCTACTCACATGCCTCATACAGTTCATCAATCAAACCCCATGAACATACTAAATTATGACAGTATGGCTCTTTTAGATGGGTTTTCACCATCACAGATTTTCACTATTCATGGGCATGTTTATTCTTCTATCTATCTATTGCCAGACGCCTCAATCCCGTTTGGGGTGGCCACAAACAAATCGCCTCCAAGTCGCCCTGTCCTCCGCCATTTCACTGCCCTGCTCCCAACGCACACCCCCCTCCCTCATATACCTCTCCACCCCATCCCTCCATTTCATCCTCAGCCTCCCCCTCCCTCTTCCCCCCTCCACCTCACTCACATACACTCTCTTCGTCAGTCTTTCACCCTCCATCCTCTCCACGTGGCCAAACCACCTCAGTGTGTTCCTCATAACGCTTCCTATCACATCCACATCCACACCACAATGCTCCTTTATATCCTCATTCATCAGCCTGTCTCTCCATGTGACTCCACAGGCTCCTCTTAAGTAACTCATTTCCACTGCTCTCACTCTTGACTTGTGTCCTTCCAGCAACATCCAAACTTCACTTCCGTACGTTAGAGTTGGTATCACAATACTGTCTTGTAGGTAACTTTTTCACTTCCATGCTCACTTCCCTGTTTCTTATCATTGCTTTCAAAGAACCAGCAACCTTTCTTCCCTGCTGTACCCTTTCAAGCACTTCACCCTCCAAACCTTCATCCTTTCTCATCACACTACCCAAGTACTTAAGCGTACTCACATTTTCCAATTCCTCACCATCCAACCTCATTGTACATTCACTGATCACCTCTCTCAAAGACCATCACTTTACTCTTCCCTACATTCACCTTTAGATTCCGTTTCTTACACACTCTCCCAAACTCATCCACCAAGCTTTGCAGCTCCCCTTCGTCTTCACTTAACAACACAGTATCATCTGCAAACAACAGTACAGGGAGTTTCCAAACACTACCGTCTCTCACCACGGCCACTCCAACATCCACTGCCCTACCTTGTATCTCTCTTATTACCCCATCCATGTACAGATTGAACAACCATGGAGACATGACACATCCCTGTTTCAACCCAACCTTCAAAGAAAAAATTCACTCAGTTCACCATCCACACGCACTGCAGCCCAAGCACCATCATACATACTCTTCACAGCATTCAACAACTTCCCATCCACTCCATAATATTATATTCTTAATACTTTCCACAATCCTTGTCTATCCACCCTGTCATATGCTTTCTTCAAATCCATGAAGGCTGCATACAACTTCTTTTCCTTCTCTAGAAACTTTTCCACTATACAGGTAAAAAATTTACTTGTACATTTAGGTTTGGTAAGGTTCACTTAGGAAATCTTTATGCTGACATTCAAATTTACTTTTCCTCAACGGCTAACCTGTGTAATTTGATTGATCTTCTCTCTCTCTTTCTCTCTGGGGGAAAAAAAAAAAAAAAAAAAAAAAAAAAAAATTGACTCCCCACCCTACAAACCCTTTTCTGGAAAGGTCCTCCTCCCCAACGATAAAGTGGTAGGGTCAGGAGAGAAGGTAAATACAGTACTCCTCCTGGCAAGGATGGACAACACATACTGCCAAGGCACCTGACACTGCAGAAATTAGCCTGTGCAGCACAACTACCTTACAAAGCAGCAGTGGTTACTCAATGGAGACAGCCCAGGGACATCAATCTAAAGAGAGAGGCAAACTAATTCAAGTCCAGTATGGACCTACTGATAAATAAACTTAGGTACTGGTAATAATGCAAAAGCAGGTAATCTGCAACAGAATTGAAGGTAAATATATGAGTTAAAGCAGCAGAAAGACCTTACCAGCTCACTTCTTATTCTTACAGTTTTTTTTTTTTCTTATTATTTTTATAATGGTAAACAATTGCTTATTGGTGATTTTTATCCCCTATTGTTTTTATCTATGTTTTGTCTTCTTCCTGATGCATATTGCTTCTTTAGCATAATGGAGGACACTTAATAAAAGCTACTCAACCACACCAAAACTCTTTTGGGTTTCTATTTCAGCATGTTTGGTTAAGTTAACATTTGTTTGATTAGGTTAGGTTATAGTTAAGTTAGTTTAGACTGGGTTAGGTTAGGTTAGGATAGCTTATTTCTGGTTAGGTTAGCTTATATGTCTCATCAGGTTAGATAATCTAATTTAGGCAGGGTAAGAATTGGCTAAGAATATGTAAGACTAGGCTAGTAATAATAAATTTTGGTAGATTTGAGGGTAAAATTATAGTTCCTGGCAAAAACACAAGTGTAAAATTCTGATCTGTTTTTTCAGTATTTTATACAGTTCTATGACACTTTCCAGTCGACTTTCTGCAAATCACATTACTCAATTTCAAAACAATAAGCATTTTATCTGGTAAATTTTAATGTTATATGAATGAATTTGAGCTTCATTTTTCTCAGAAATCATTAGTTTCGGAGACAGGCATACCCAAGGCTATCTCCAAAACAAGTGAATAAAAAAATTAAGGGAAAAAAACTCAAATCACACTAAAAATGAGAAAATCACATTTCTAACTTAAACTAACCTAACCTAACCTAAACTAAACTTACCGGTACCTTAAATGTCACTAATGGGGATACTGAATCCTCTGATGACATTTAAGGTAAGATAAGATTAGGTTAGAAATGTGGTTTTCTTCAACTTCTGTTGGAATTCACTTGTTTTAGAGATAGCCTTGGGGAGGCCTATCTTCAAAATGAGTGATTTGACAAAAAATGAAGCTGAAATTCATTCAAATCACACGAAAATCGACCAGAAAAAAATATTTTTTCTTTCGATATCGAGTGATATGAACTACCGAAATGTTACTTCTAAAAACAAAGAGTGAAATCCTCATATTCCGTCTCAGTACACCAACTACAAGAGGAAGTTGTCATGCAACTGACTGAAGTAAGGGATATTTGAAATTTGAAAATGTGCAATTAATGTCAGCTATTTGACTGGTTCCCATTTTGGCCGATTTTAATCTCACTGGCCATAAGGTCAGAGCATGTGCAGTGGTCACATAATGTCACACCCGAGAGCGGCTCATGGCAGGGGGGAAAGTGCTCCATGCAAGTTTAAAATTGATGGGAGATCCAAAATAATGAATTATAGGATTTTCACGTTATACATTTCAGAAAACAAAATTATAGTGGAATAGATTCAAAAGGTGATCTACATTGTGGTTGTGTCAGATTTCCTGGATCCGCTGATGTCTATCTATCTATCTACTGTATTGCCAGACGCCTCAATCTCGTTCGGGGTGGCCACAAACAAATCGCCTCCACGTCGCCCTGTCCCCCGCCATTTCACTGCCACGCTCCCAACTCACACACCCCCTCTCTCATATGGCTGATGTGATTTACCAAAAACTGACCCACTTTCCTTCTACGGGATTTTCATTGCAAATTATTTCTATTTTACTCTTGAAGATAACCAACCTAACCTTAGAGTAAAAATAATTTGCGATGAAAATGCCATAGAAGAAAAGTGTTTTAGAATAGTCTAAAATCTCCCCAAACAGATCAAAATCTTGTAACTGTGTTCTTGACTGAAACTATAATACCGATTTGAGTATTGGTAGGTTTTAGAAAATGTTATATTATGCTTAAGAAAAACACACAAATCAAAATTAACATTTTTTTATCTATTGCCAGATGCCTTAATCCCATAAGGGGTGGCCACAAACAAATCGCCTCCATGTCGCTCTGTCCACCGCCATTTTACTGTCCTGCTCCCAGCTCAAACCCCCCTCCCTCATATACCCTTTCACTCCATCCCTCCATCTCAGTGCAGCAGAATACAATCACTGGTATTATAAGTGGCAGAAGAATCTTAACAACTCAACTGCTGCTATTCCAGTTTCTTTTCTGCATTTTTCTGTTTTCATGGTGGTAACCAATTGTTTTTTGTTGACTTTTTTCTCTCATTGTTATCATCACGTTCCTTATCGCTTACCAACGTCTGTAATAGTAGACTTGCTAGAACTTACTTGAATCTTGGTTAAGTTAGGTTAGATTAAACTGCTGGATTAGGTTAGGATAAACTACTGGGTTAGGTTGAAATGTACCAGTACACTTAAGAGATACTAAAAAGTAACCACGACATATTTTAAAAATGTCTTTTGAGAAACAGTTGATACAGTGGAAGAAACTTTCTAAAAACAAGTGGAAAAGAATAACATGAAACGTTCACCACCCAAAAAATAATCAGAAAAATATATCAAGGCGAAGTGATTTGGTGAGGTGCTTCTGCTGCTAAAAATAAAGCGTTGTTTACCCAACCATTTACCGGCGTAGAAAATGTAGAAAATATCCAGAGTGAAGTGGAAGTGAATCAGTAACGTATCTCTGCTTCTTAAACAAATGATTTATCGAACTGAATAACAAAATCAATTAAACCATACGGAAAACCAATTTAACACGTAAACACGTAAGAGCAGACATCGTTTTAATATAAACTGCCCTCTTCCAGGTGCCTTTTGTGATAAATCACTGTTTGAGAACTCTGATTATTACTTGAGCTAATCAACAGTACTTTAAATATCCACGGGACACATACCAAATCCTTAAACGATATTTCCTCCGCCGTCCCTTCCATGTTTGTTTACCTCGGACACGGGGTTTTTCTGCGGAAGAACAAATCGGAGATTCGGGAGTGGTTTTCTATGCTCGTATTACACTGAAATGGATGAATATTAACAACCGTTATGCTGAAAATGAAGGACAAATTTAGCTAACCATTTTTTAAATAAATCTTTTGATATGAGCAGGAGCATTTAATAATTTTCCATGCAGACTGACCGCTGAATTTTGTTCTTGACTTTTGCTGTTGTATTAGCACTCTGTACCTTTTACAACGATAAATATTTTGTGTTTGCATAACTATTATCAATCAGATATATGTCTGTTATGGTTGCCACCTATTTTTTTTTTTTTTTTCAGTACTTCAGTTCGGTTAATCTTTCCTATATCTAGCCAGAGTAATGCATATTATGTTTTACTCTAATGGTTGTTCTTTATTTCCACATTTTCTTAAAGGTAAAATTTTTCCTAAATGAAGCATGTGAGTTCCACGGATTTACTGTGAATCATCATGAATCAGCGATAATTTTCCTCAAGGTTGCTTCATTTTCTTATTAAAAAAAAAAAGAAAAAACGATTTCACACTTGTAAATGATTGTAATATGTTATTTGTTACTGACTTAGTATTTTACCTTTGACTATACGCCAAAGTTACAAACAGACATGATGCAATAATCAAGAGTTGCTAACTTGCTAGGTGGGCACATTAACCCTCGCAAGTCGCTAGGAAGAGGTAGGTTGCAGTTGCGAGGCTGAAGTTATATGGCTTTAAACACCTCTCCATTGACACTGTTTTCACACAATTGGACTCATGTATAATGTGCGAACGCCTTTAATATATTGTAAGATCGAAATACCATTATGACTATGCTCATCATTAAAATCAAGATGGATCATTTAACCGAGGTGTGAAATAGATTTTTTTTTTTTTTTTTTACAATGCGTCACAGTTAACACTTGGGAATATCATTAACGTATGCGTATCTTCCTGATATTATTGTGTCGAACTATTTATTACTGTATCGTAAATTTACAGTAACTAAACTCTGTAATATTGTTTGGGGAGAGGGTGGGTGCGCCTATGCTGTAAGCCTGCATTAAACTAGTTGTGCCCGTGGTGCAATTAGGTTGACCCTTGTTTTAACCCTTCTTTTGGAGTCTGTTGAAGTAGATGACCCTCTGTAGCAGTCACATTGATTTGGACTCTGATACTCCATTGCACTTCTGCCCTTCTCTCCAGTCACCTATATAATTATAGTCTTGTCCCAGTAATGCCCCCCCTCCTAATGTTACAGTACTTCACCAGCTCCCAGACTGTCCATGAGTGCAGTTACTTCTCATTATATCTAGCATCCAGGCTTGCTATACTGTGTCTACTTTCCCCAGCTTGCCCAAGTGACCCCTATCCTGCCTGTCCTCTCAGGTTGGATTTGTCTCTGTCTGTCTCCCCCTCCTTCCCGGTGCCAGACCAGAAGTTCGCTGATGAGATCTTGGGGTGGCAGCTCTTAGTCAACACAAATTCCTCATTCCATAGGGACTCTATTTGAATTTATACTGGTGGATTCCATTCCCCCTTGGCAGCCTACTTTGAGGACCTCTCCCTCTGCCAGACCTGGACATTTTGTGAGTGGCTTGATGTCCTGATTGCAGAACTTCTTGCCATCCAGAAGTTTGTAAGAGAATTCTCTTCTGCCCAACTGGTGGTCTCACAGACTCCCAGACCTCACTACTGTCCAGGGTCTCATGTCATTCTAGTCCACACCATTTTGGTAAATTTCTTTACCTTTCCCTCTCCTCTGACACTTTCACCTTCAGTGGATTGCGCTTCACAGCCTTTATCATACCATACATTGTACTGAGATTGATGATGCAGCAGCAAGACAGGCATTGACCTCTGGCATGGCAGCCTCAGTGGTTCCTGACCCACCTGCATTCCTGGTTTCGCACATAGTGCCCTGCATCTTGTACTCGAATGCAAACTGTATCTGACCTCCCAGACACACTCATCACCCCTGCTGGGATGCTGATGATGCCATCACAAGGTTGTGATTGAGTCACACAGCCTTTGCAAGTCACTTGTACCAGATGGATATGACAGCACATCCTTGGTGCTATTGGGGTCCCTGGGTTGAAGATACCATAAAACACTTAGTGCTGTGGTGCTTGAGATTCCACTTCCACCACCCATTCATGCATAACTGCCTGACATCTGTGGAAGTTTTCAGTCTGTCTCTTCACACCTTCTTGGGAGTTGGGGGGAAGTGATGATGACCCTCAGTTACAGCAATATGTTGTGAGATACATATATGACTTGTCCAGAAATGTAGCCAGCTCTAGTTTACATCACTAGGGCACAGGGTCATTGTATGTGCTGCATCCCTCAAGCCCTTAAATATTAGATCGCTAGTTGTGACTAATCAAGAATAATACTGTGGCTGTTCTGAAATGAAAGATCAGCTAACTGGCAATGGTAATACTTTGAATGGGAAGGTTATGTCTGGTTTTATATTTTCTGCTGAAGAATATAAAAGGTCACAGTAGAGATGGGGACCTTAGGTAAGTGGTTGGTGATTTTCTCAGTACTGGCACACCATTGGCAACAAGTCCACACAGTATAGGTGGCTTGCTGGGCCTGTGTGGCTAGTGTGCATTCTGATAACAGCCACACTATGTCAACTGATGGGATGAGGGGCACAGGGATGAGTAGCAACATTAGGCTGAAAGAAGGCCAGGTGTACGACAGCTGGAATAAGTGAGGTACAGTATATGTATATGCCTCCCAAGATGATCAGCAGGCCCTTTGGCCTAGTGAGTGGAGAAGAGGACTCAGTAATATTAATAATAAATATAATAATAGTAGTAGTAGTAGTAGTACTGTACTAATAGTAGTTGCGACCCCAGGCTCATCTGAGATTGAACCCAGTGGACTGAAGGCAGACGTTGTCCTTCTTCCACAGTCCACCATTCACACCTCAGGGGAAGGGGGGGGGGGTTTGAGGGTACATTTGTGTAACTAACTGGGCAGCTCCACCGCCCAGTCATTCAGGCTCCACTACGTGAAAGTGTCCTTCAGCACCAGAAGAGTCATGTTGCAGATAAACAACAGTGTTCACAGAGTGAGTTTGACTTGTTGCCATGTCATGCCAACACTGGAGGTGCATGAGCCAGGGGGGGGGGGGGCTAAAGAGGGAGAGAAAATAAAGGAAAATAAAAGGTGGGAGTGAATTTATATCTATTATCAGTTGTACAGTACTGTACCATACTCATACTTGAAAGGGCAGCCAGGCAGGTAAAGTGTTTTGGGAACAGGAAAGCCATGTACTGTTAAAGATCACTAGCAAGAGGTTAAGAAACCCTGACAAGTTCAGTGCCAGAAGCTAGGACACGTCAGAGCTCTGCACCAAGGACATTATGAAGTTGTGACATGTCCAGCTTTGAAGGAGAAATCCTGAATATAGGTCACTGATGTAGAGGAGCATCACAGGATGTATGAATTGTCAATACAGTATCATCTTTAAAAAAAAGAAAAATTAGCAGAAGGTATCCATGTCAGGAAAGAGAAAATGGACAAAGACCGTGTCTTGTCTGGAACAAGGAAGACAGAAGCTGTGAGAAGGAAAAACTACAAGGTGATAGAAAAAAAAAAAAGAGGTACTGGGGCAGGCTTGGGAGAGTGAATAGAGAGGGTGTTGTGAAACTGCACACTGTGGACGAGAGAGGATTTTTTCAATAACGGACAGCTCAGGGACTGGAGTTCAGTTAGGGAGTAGAAGTAGTGGACAGAAGTTAGGTGACTTTGGGTAGGTTGGGCATAGCAGAGGCACCAGTGTAAAAGCCTGCAATCCAGCTCCAAGCAGTTATGCTATTCCTCACTTGTCTTTGGTTACACCAGCTTAGATTAGTTTACGCCCATTTTATTTTCAAATGTACTATCACAATCAAAAGTTCGATGGCATTTGCCAGCCAACTGTGGCAGTGGAAGATGTTACCTAAAATAAATTCGTAATAGCAATGCAAAGCACATCACAGAAGAGTATGAGAAGGAAGGACATTGTAATGTTCAGAAAAGAATAAGTACAGTATGGAGGGAAGGACACAGCGGTGGCAGGAGATTGTCAACAAACATTTGTCCGTATTAATACAAATGTGCCTTTTGGTTGACACAGAATGGCACTGGTGGCACTGACTGAATGTGGTCCAGGCAGCCTGGTGGTGCGTGGGGTCAAGTGGCTGTGGAGCAAGAACAAGCCACTGGCTGTCACTGCTGTGGTTATCATTGGAGCCATCAAGGTCAACAGTTACATCAGGAGGCAGAAGCTGAGGTACAGCAGTATAAGTGGTTGGGGTGTGTGTATACAGTTATTCCTTTTTAAGCATCCTTTCCACCAAGCTGAGCCCTTATGCTAAATTGCCGGTGAATTATGCTAATAATTATCTATGAAAGCTGCATTGTTCCTTAAGGATACATTATAAATACAGTACTGTACCTGAATTGTAACTACACAGTCAAAGACTCTGAGATCAAATCTGAATACAGTACTGTACAGTATTTTTATTTATGTCATACTAGACACTATGCTGCCAGTACTCAATAATTTTGGAGAATCATGTGCTAATCTACTTTATGATAGGCAAGAAGTGCATGGCCGGTATTTTTCCCTCAAAGCACCAGAAGATATTTTACCGTAGTTTTGTGAGCATTTTCAGTCTTTCTGTGGTGTTCTAAGGTGATTTAGTATAAAATGATTTTTTAGTACATACATCTTAGTTTATGGTAAAATGTTGCTTCTGTCTGTTATACCAACCCAGTGGCATATTTGTGTATTCTGTGTGGTTAGGCGTTGAAGAAAGGAAATTTAACAATAAAATAATGATTTTCACTAAGCGCTGATTCTTACTGCAAATAGTTAAATACCAGAAATAAAGGGAAAACTTAAGACAGGAGTTATCAGCAAAATTTACACAGGTAAATGGTACGTATGATACATCCATCATTCATCCTTCAAACCCAAGAAAATTAATTAGTAAATTGTTATCTAATTAAATATATTGTCTTATCCATTGATTGTGTACTTGTCTGCATGAAATATTTTCCTTTTATGCTGCAACTCAATCCACTTTCTCTTCTTAATATCAGAATTTGCAATTGTTAGGTTATTTTGAAGTGTTGTTTCCAGTGTTACAAAATGTTTTTAAGTTTACAGTCATATTACAGATGTTTTGTGTACTGTATTTTATTACTCTAACAGGAGTAAAAAAAAAAAGAAAAAATGTTCTGGTGGTTACAGGAAGAAATGGGACAGTGCTGGGAAGGATGTGGTGGTTCTTCATATGTTCAAACGAGGCAAGTTCTGTCCCAACCTGTCACCGTTCGTTGTCAAGCTGGAGATGTACCTACGAATGGCAGACATTCCATACCAGGTATGACTTTTGCTTACTAATCATTTATTTGTTTTACATTTATTTTCTATTCATCATCAAGCTGACCCTGTTTGATGTGTTCATAAAGGTTTAAAGATAAGACTACAGCTCTCTGATATCTTTGAGACATCAGTCGGAAAAAATGAAATCTCGGTCATAGTCTCTCACCATCCCTCTTACTTAGCTGCCATAGGAGCCTTGAGGTTGCGGACACTGAGTGCTGGGGAATTACATGAGTAATTCCTTCATTCTTTCCTCTTTCTTCTGCTGCAGGTGACTTTACACTCCCTTTGGTGGCTTTCTTTCCTTCATTCTTTCCTCTTCCTTCTGCCTGTGGGTGACTCTGCATTGAGTGACAAGCCAAATGGTTTCCTGTACACCAGGAAACCATTTACTACGTTGGGTTGTAACCATATAACCAAATTTTGGCTCTTGGTGGTTTAGTGGGAAATAAAGGTGCTCCAATCGAATTGAGCCAGTGAAGGTTTATATCCAAGGGGTGGATGGGGTTTATTGCTCACATAATGCCACCAAGGGATGAGTGAGGCAGGTCACTCTCATCTTAAATGCCTGGTCCAACTTTCTTAGCCCTGGGCTCCTGCGCTTCTCATGGGGCAACATAGGATTAGATGATGGATGGATGGATAAGCCTTTTCTTTATCTTCAAGGTTTATTTAGTATTTTCTTTATCTTCAAGGTTTATTTAGTATTTTCTTTATCTTCAAGGTTTATTTAGTATTTTCTTTATCTTCAAGGTTTATTTAGTATTATATCAATAAAAATAGGTTTACAAATACTTTTTTAAATGGTAAACTTTATATCTTCAGTAGCTTAAATATTTACCATCTTTATGTGTGAAATTACATTTTCTTTTAAAACTAGCAGTGAAACTGCAGGAATAGGAAAATTAGCTGTATAGGTGTCAGTGGACCTTCAGCAATATTCCATAAACAATATTTTTGTGCTTTACTGTGCATATGACCTTGCTACATTGTCATCTTTAGTTATTATCAAGCCACCACCAGAAGATTTTATGCAACTTCAGAGGAATCTCCTCTAGTGAAAAGATTTTAAAGTTACATGTACCTCACCAGTTTGAAAAGTCTAAGCTGAATACTGTATAGTCATCTGGAGGTTGCAAGAGTAAACTGTGAAATATTTCTGCTAAAGGAGTTGATACAAAAAGAATATCAGAAAAGGCAACATACATAGTGGGCTTATTGTACGGTATTCACACCTGCCTTTTATTTCCCATGGTTGTCACAGATTGACTATGATGAACCTATGGGCCCTAAAGGAAAGGCCCCATGGATCACCCTGAATGGTGAGGACATAGCGGACTCCCAATTGATCATAGAGAGGCTAGGGCAACAGTTTGGCAAGGACTTCAGCGGTCACCTCACTGCCGAGCAACGAGCTGTGGCCACCGCTATGAGAGTCATGGTGGATGAGCATTTGTTGTGGTAAGGCAGTGATTGAGTACCTCCTACTTTAGTAGTCAGATAAAAATAAACCCTTCAACCTTAGACATCCCTCTAGAATTTTATAGAGTACTGTTCTTGCTACCACTTTTTTTTTTTTTTTTTTTTTTTTTTTTAATAGCTAAATATAACCCCTCCTCCAGTTCAGATAATCTCTGCACAGTTGAATAAAAGTGTAGAGAGGGCAAGCATCAAACATAATTAATGTCCTCAAGCCAAAAGGTAAGCAATAACACCCACTTCTGCAACACCCTTTGAGTGATGTAGACATAAAGCTTAGCTACTGTATGTAGTACATTTTATACTCTAGGATATGGCATGCCTGTCAGACAGGATATCATTGGTGCAGGAAGTGTGGGGAAAGTGTACCTGTTTCACTTAAAGAATTTTATAGATATATTTACCATACATTAACCCCTAGAGTCCGCAAATCTTCAGGACCGACTGTCACCCCAGCCGCAAAAAAGCATTGGTTTTTAAACTTTCGCTGAGGTAAAATTTTCTCATAACAATTTGAAGAGCTTGAATTTACACACCTGAAATGCCAATCTCAGTCCCATAGACCTAATGGTTACTGCACAATCAACCGTCAAATATTATAATAGTTACCCCTTGTGTCTGGACGAAAATAGGAAAATTTTGGCATATACCTATTGTTTGCCACATAACCTTTCAAAAATCACCAAAATCAATATGCAACATATGCCTAGGCATGAAACAAGCTGTATGAGTGTGCATCAAAAATGATGGAAAATGGGTTAAGTATACAAAGAAACTAATATTCTGTGGCTAATAACCTTACTTAAATAGTTAATAACAGATATAATGTACATTCCATTGCATAAAACAGGTTGAGGGTAATAGCCTGTAAGTGACGCAATGATGTGGTGTTTGGCTTGCATTATTTGGGTGGGAGATGACAGATGATGAACCTGTTGGGCAGAGGGAAGTGGAGTGCGTGTAGGGGGGGCCCAGGGAGGTGGACGGGGGGTGGGGGGCCTCAATAGGGAGGGAATATGCCTGCTACACACCCCCACAATGGTATGGAGAGGGTGGGAGGAGACAGTGAGAGGAGGATCCAGTGGGGCAGAGGGAGGTGGAGAGAGATGGCCAAAGGGGGGGGGGCCTCCCACCACATCGAGGGGGACTAGTCATGCCAGACACCACCAGATATTGTTGTTCCCATTTGCTAACTTCCATATACGTCATCAAATAGGCATGGCAACCTCTCCCCAGTTTTTTGTGGCTTCTACTAAATCGATGTGGATCTAACAGAATGTACCTTATTGAAAACACATCGATCAATGATGAACGGACTTTAGGGTTAATAAAAATCCATTCACAAATCACCCTTTCAACTTTCAGTGAAACACTGGAAAACTCAAGGTGCACTCATTCACGTGTAGTGATGGGTTAAAGACACCGTTCATTTAATTGCAGGAACATGTTTTGGCCAAGAAGTGCTCAAGTTAGCAGACAAAGGTTGATTCACCCCATATGTGGCCACTTGTCAAGATGCGTGCTTTGGGTTGTAGGGAAATATGGAAATTTTGAAAAATTATACAAGGTTTGGAGCGCTGCTTCAGACAACTGAAAATGTTCTCTGAAAGGCATGTCATATCCATGGGGTTCAGGGTAGGTGATCAGCATTTACCCCTGGTGCATAGTTATCAAAGCACAGTATGCAGTAGTCCCTCAGTTATCTGATGTAATAAGAGCCAAAGGCATGTCCGGGTAGTGGCAATTTCTGGATAATGAACAATATCCCCCCCCCGTACTATACCCGGACCCTACCTATACCCAATCTCCAATGTACTGTATACCTAACCTACTTGTAAAGTACCTTTGCTTACTTTGGCAGTGTTTTCCAGTTATTAAGGCATATTTAGAGGTCAAAACACACACAGAAATATCGAAAGTAATTTATAACACCAAGAAAACCACGCAAATATCACACTGAAAACCAAAAAACACCCTAGCTATACACTGCTGTATGTACAGTACTCCTCCCAATTTTTGCCCTGTTTTCAGGTCAGTCTACCATATGCAGACATCAAAAGACAAACAGAAATATCCAGTGTAATGCTAAACACCAAGAAAACTATTAAAAAAAAAAAATATGCAGTACCCCTCCAAATTTTGGCAGTTTTCGAGTCATTTTGCCATATTGAGACATCAAAACACACATAGGAATAGCCATATTAATGCTAAACACCAAGAAAACAATGCATAAATAACAAAAATCAACAAAAAACCTGAAGACAGTTGGAAAATCAGTTATCTTTGCAACATGAGTGATAGCTACTCCCTGAGCACAAAATAAGGAAAAAATTCCACGGCCAAATATGCTACCGGAAATTGGTGTTATTGGTAGAAATGGTATGCCATCATCTTCACTGGTTTTTGTACGATAAGATATGCCAGTTAAAATACAGAAAACTGATGAGTAAAATAACAAAACTGCAGTGAGAATAAACAGTGTTTAAGAGTAAAACTTAGCTTCATATAAATTCCCACCATCATAGTGCAACATTTTGCCTGCACCTTGCAAGAGTCTAGTTGCAGAATTTCATGAGCTTTCTCGTGGATTTCATGGAATTATGATACGACCAGCCAACGGCCATGCCACATTGAGTACACCGTTTCCCGTCCGATCAGCGAAGTTAAGCAACGTTGGGTCTGGTTAGTACTTGGATGGGTGACCGCCTGGGAACACCAGATGCTGTTGGCATCCCTACGTGTCAAGTGGGGTTGGTGGAGGATTAGTGCCCCTCCCTGTAAAACAATTAACTCTAAGCCCTTGACCACCCCATTTGGGATACATGGCGTCTGGCAATGGATGGATGGATGGATGATACGACCAGTAGTATTTGAATAACTTGCCAAAAACTTTAAAAAGTCATAGGTCTGTGCATTCAGCGTGAAGGAGGGGAGGGACTGAGGAAGTGAGAGGGGAGCTGGGAGACCTGGCTAGCAAGGCGGGAAGCATGGGAGGGTATGGAGGAGGGATGGGAGAGGGGGAGAAGTGAGGCTGTGGGCAGGATTTTCACCCTTTTGTCACTAGGCGGATGGACGTTTTCACCTGACTTGTGGCTTGTGGTCTGTCTTACATGCACATTGGCTAATGGGAAACACAACTCCCAGTATTCGGGCGACTTTGGACGTTTGGTGTAGAGGCAGTCAGGCGCTCTCACCTGACTTTTGACTTGCGGTCTCTGTTAGATGTGCAGTGGCAGTTGGGAAAGACTAATACCGGTGGCCTCATGAATTTGGACATCCAGTGGGGATGCGTACGGATATTTTGACACCACTTGTGGATTACAGTCGGTATTACTTGGGTGCTGGAGGTTTGTAGGGAGTGATCAGACCAGGGTGCAACTCTGACCACAGTACAGGGGCAGATGGACATCTTAGCTCAGGTTGTGGGTTACAGCCTATTTCCTGCGCACGGCTAGAGCCCAACATGTCGGCTGGCCAGCTGAAGTTTCTGGGGACTTTTACATCCGGATAATGGCAAGTAAATTCGGATGGTTTAATAGAGCCAAGGTCCAGTATCCAGGTAATGAACAGGTCCGGATACTGCATGTCCGGATAAATGAGGGATTACTGTAGCATAAAAGCAGTAGCTTTTGTTTGATGTTGATAGTTGGCACTGTAGAGTATACAAGAATGGGGACTGCAAGATGGAGTCATACATGTGAGGTGCCCCTGCAACAATACAGTAACCGACAGGAGGTAAAAAACAAGAAAATAGTGATTGCAGTCGGGAGGACCCACCCAGCCATGTCCTGCACAAACATTGATGTAACATCATTGGTGCACTGGCTGGGCGGGGGCATTCCCCTCAACCCTCATCCTCTGCTTTTTCATATTTCACTTGTTATTGTCACTCATTTTTAAATCTTTAAAGCATGGTATGTTGAGAAACAGAGAGAGAGAGAGATTTAGGTAGACCCTTTTACTATAACCAGCCACTTTTGACCCATGTGAATGTCCCTTGGAATGTGCAGTATAATCAGAGAGCAACATCAACTGCATCATAAAGCAAGCAGATGTGTATCAAAAGTAAATGATTTTGTTAGTCCTCAGAATGAACAGGTATGTAAAAGCTTTCTTGTATGCACTGCTTCTGAAAAAATAGTACCTTACATTGCACTGTATTAGATTGTGCTGCCTTCCCAATTACATGATACATGTTGGTCAAGTACAGTTACTCCTCACATATCATTAAGAGACTTGCAAACACAAAGGAATGTGAAGGATAACTTTGTGATGCCCGCATTCTGGCCGTAGGTTAATGGGCTGTAAGCTTAAACTTTAAAAAATTAAAATTTTTGACTTTTAAGCAACTATTTATGAACCTTTGTTATGCCCACATTTCTGGCACTAGGTTAATGAATGATAAGCTTAACTTTAAGAAAATAAAATTTTTGACTTTTAATCAACTATTTATGAGCTGTGAATGACTTTAATGAACAGAGATACGAAACATCTTTAAGCAAGACAAGGCTGAGGAGTACCTGTATAACTAGCGCTAGCTTGAAGTATAAAGCTCGCTTTTCCCTTCCCACCCTGCAGGGCCATAGCTCACTGGAGGTATGTCATAGAGCGTGGTATGCCTCTTCTCAACTGCATGGAGTTTCCCTACTGGTCCAGATTCATTATGGGACATTACGTCAAGAAAGTCAAACAAGTGTTGTGGTTCCAAGGCATGGGGAGGCACCAGACTGTTGATATCGAGGAGATGGGTAGGAAGGACCTCATGGCTCTGTCCCATTATTTAGGTAAGTGTGGCAGTGTCTGCTATTGAGTGCACAATTACAGTTGTGGACATACATATTGATCCACTTCATTATAATTAAAAAATGAGAGGAAGTAGTAATTTTCAAAAACCCAATGATGCAAAGTGTGGAGCCCAACATAACTCATATCTAGGAATATAGTTAGGCTCCCAGTTGCACAGATCTCTGATAAACAGTGAGAAGAGGTGCAGTGTTATGACACTTGAGCCTCATCCCATAAAAAGACATAAGGTAAAGCTTTTATATATCTCTATATATGTATATATACTGCATATATAACATCATTGTTATCTGGACATCCCTTCCCACCCTGGGGCAGGGTGAGGAGTACCAACATCCAGACAGCCCAGTCCAGTGGGCCACACTTCCATTCACTCATCATTCAAGCCCCTGGAATCCTGGCTCTATTTGATGCACCCAAAACTTCCATCACATTGTGTAGCTTCACATAAACGTATCCAATAGAGTCAGTCCTGACGCTGTCACTTAAAAGAGGGGTGCCAAATCCCTGATCATGCTCTTCTCACGACATTCATCCAGTCAGCTTGATCTCTTGTCAGCCTCTAGCCTCACTGACTTCCTTACCTCTCTTCCTCACACACTCATCCACCATATCCCTCCACCTTCTCCTTGGCTACCTTGCCTCCTCCCTCCTTCAGATTCGCTCAGATATACCTTTTTCACCACTCTGTTGTTATCCATTCTCTCCGCATGACCATACCATGTCAGTACACTCTATTCGGTGCTGGTGTCCACAGACTACTCACTCTGCATCTTTCATGAACTACATTATTTCATATTCTATCCACTCTCTGTACTCCATCTACATTCCTCAGTAGTCCCATCTCCACTGCTGTCACTCTTGACTTTTCATTTTCATGTGACACCATAGTCTCACATGCATACGTTGAAGTTGGCACTAACATTCCTGCACGTAAGCCTCGCACAGCTGCAACACTCATGCCTCTGTTTCTTATCAAGGCCGTCATAGCACCAGCTACCTTCCTCCCTTGTCACTCTGCTTTCCACTTCATTTGCACATTTTCCTCTCGTCACTATCACTGTACTCAGGTATTTGAACACTTTCACCAGCTCCAGTCTCTTTCCATTCACAGTAACATCACAGTGGGAGTCACCTTCTCTCTGTCGATTACCATCATTTTATTCTTTTCAACATTTACTCTCAGGGCGTGACACTCACAGACATCAGCAAAACTCTGGCTGAATCGGTAGAGAGGCGGCTTGCAGTCCTAATGGACCCAGGATCGAATCTCGGCTGGGGCAGGGAACAGTTTAAGGATTTGAATTTCCTAAAAGCAGACTTTCCTGATCTACCAGATGACCCGCCGACATGTCATAAAAGTACCCCCGCTAATACCAATACACCAGTCCTGTATGAGACAGCCCTAGCATGTACACTGTATTCAATATGGACGGTGGGTGTTAGCGCCCAAGTGGTGACATGTGGAGGTGTAGGAGGACTACTGGGCCTTGGGATAGGCAACTGCCCCCAAGAAATAGGCCCTCAGCCTTTGCCCAGAGTAGCATTTAAAAAAAAAAAAAAAAAAAAAAAAAAAAAAAAGCTCTTGTCCGGTATTTGCAAGTAGCACTGCATCATCAGCCAACAACAAATTTGAGATATTCCATCCACCACCATTCATTACCAATGCCTTCCCTCTGTCCATTACTCGTGTTTTTACATCTCTCATTACCCTATCCTATATATATTGAACCACCATGGGCACATCACACAACCATGTCGCACGCCTACACTGATCGTTAACCTTTCACTTAGATGCCCATTTACCCTTACACATGCCTCACTACTATCATAAAAACTCTTGATGGCACCTGGCAACTTACCATTTACACTGTACATACGGAAAACCTTCCACAATCTTTCGTTGTCTACTCTGTTGTATGCTTTTTCCAGAACCATAAATGCTATGAACACCTTATAGTCCTCACAAGCCATCTCCACTATGTCTCAGTGTAAGTACAGTATTTGATCCACACAGCCTCTGCCACCCCTAAGGCCACCCTGTTCATCACTCACTAGGACTTCTGATATCTCTCTTACTTTATAATAATTGTTACATATACCTTTCTTACAACACTCAGCAAACTTATGCCATGATAATTCTTGCACTCGCTTCGCTCACCTTCTTCTATGTACAGGAGTACAGTCACAGCATTTTACCACTCTGCTGGCAGTTTCACTCATCCATTGCCTTCTTACATATATCCAACAAGCACTTCAATCTGCTCTCCCCACTACACTTAATCTTCTCTGCAGACACCTCATCATCCCCAGCTGCTTTCCCATTTTTCAGCAACTTCTTGGTGTTCTTCACCTGTGCAAGGGTCACATTTCCTGGTACTGCATTCCTTCTCTGCACACACCCTAAAGTCTCAATTCCCATTCATCAGGCATTCAAAATGGTCATTCAATCCTATGTCGTCCCATGAGGAGCGTAGGAACCCAGGGACAAGCAAGTTGATCCTGACATTTAAGATGAGAGTGACCAGCTTCACACATCCCTGAGTGGCATTACATGAGCAGTAAACCCCAACTACCCCTTGGATATAAACCTACACAGGCTCAATCTGATTGGAGCACCAGGCGCCATAATTTGGTTATATGAATACCATCCAGCGTAGTAAATGATTTCCTGGTGTACAGGAAACAATTTGGCTTGTCACTCAGTGCAGAGCCACCTGTAGGCAGAAGGATGAGGAAAGAATGAAGGAAAGAAAAAGTGTAAAGTCTCCCATAGGCAGAGGAAAGGGCAGACACCCAAAGCAGCACTACAGCGAGTGAGTGGATGGTAAGTGCCCCACCTACCCCCCCACACACACATACAGTATATATATATATATATATATATATATATATATATATACACACACAAGTGTGTGTGTGTGTATGTATGTGTGTGTGTTTGTATATATATATATATATATATAATATATATATCATCATCATCATCATCATCAGCCGTTTGAGTATCCACTGCAGGACTGGCCTATCCCTACCGATATATAATATATATATATATATTTTATACACACACAGTCAGCGCTCATATAATGTGTGATCCTACAGTGCAAAACTCACATACGGTACTACAGAAGGCAAAATTTGATGCCCAAATTTATTCTATCTATCTATAGCCTGACGCCCTAATCCCGCAAAGGGTGGCCAAATTTATTCGCAGTGAAAATGATACATTATGTGGGCGGAGGTAACAGCCCATTTTTTTGAGAATCATAGCGATGATAGACATAATGCAGCCAGAAACCCCAAATTATGGTTCAGTCATAATGCGGTGAGAACAGACATAATGCAGCCTGTGATAGTCATAGCGCAGGTTTTATCAACCTATGACGTATGGTTGTCATGTGCCTTCGTGGCATGTCCTCACGGTCCACTGAGCATTCCTGTCCCAGTTGAACCTACCCTCTCCCCGCGCTCTGGCTCCACATGTGCTCAGTGTGATCTTTTGTCTTTTTTTTGGCCATGGAGCCCCACTCCACCTCCCCCCAGCAAGGCCACAACCTCATCCAATCGAGGTGAGGGATCCTCCAGTGTTTGTATGTAATGAAGTCTTTATTAGGAACAAAGGGGTACAAAGGAATGCAAACAGCAATAGACCTAATGGTTCTTTCGAGGCTGCTTGTTACAGAGGAGACTATTGTTATATTCTGGAAAAAAAAAAAAAAAAAATTGCCCCAAAAGGCGAACTTGGGGTAGGCTTTAACATGTAAACATAAGGCCCTATAATGTGGAATTCTCATAAAGTGAGACCTTCCGGGTACAAAATTCGCATGTTATGTGAGCGCTCGCTGTATATACGGTCCAGTGGATTGATAGAATTTCCACTTGGCAACACTGATTGGACTTCATAAACATAGTGTTAAGATGGCATTGTGATAGGAAGTAA
Organism: Coenobita brevimanus; assembly: GCF_032717465.1. Lineage (NCBI taxonomy): Eukaryota > Metazoa > Arthropoda > Malacostraca > Decapoda > Coenobitidae > Coenobita > Coenobita brevimanus. The sequence continues at coordinate 60,022,345 of NC_136954.1, read as the reverse complement.
CTTTTTGTAAGGAATGGGTTGTTTGTTTGTTATCTTGTCTCGTACCCTTCTTTTACATAAAAATATTTAAGAAACCAAAGACATATACAGTACTGAATAGAGATTCTGAAAGTGGACTTCATAAACATAAACAGTGTTAAGATGGTATTGTGGAACAGGTAACTTTCGTAAGGAAGGGGTTGTTTGTTAGTTTTCTTGTCATGTACCCCTCGTTTACATAAAAATAGAGATGCCAAATACAGGTACAGTATACAGTACTGAAAAGAGATTCTGAAAGGTGAGTGTGTATTTGAGTGAAAACTACTCATATCGAGCAACTTTACTGCAGTCTTGGTTGAGACATACTTTTTTTCTCAGAACTGTTCTTCCAGAATTAGGGTGCGTCTTTCACACCGTAGCATCTAATATGCCACGAAATACGGTATATACTGGCATATTATATAAAAGTGACATTAGAAAAGCATAAAACAACAAGTGACCAAGGGTTTCCTGATACCATCACTACGTAATGGAGGTGGAGAGGAGTTGGAGGCCAGTCCCAACCTCAACTCAGTTTGGGATCTCTCCCACCCCCAGCACCAAGCCAGCCATCGGATTGCCACAGCTTGTTGTTTTATGCCAAATTTCATGGCTTGATTAGTAGGGTGTCTTTAAAAATCTTATCGGTCAGCATGTTTGGTTGTAACAGTTCTTAGGGGGGAAGTGGAGGTTAGGTTTGGGATGAGATTAAAACTTTAAGTCTAAGTATGGGTTTCAGTTACTGGAATTAAACAGATTTTAATTAAAAAGTACCGTAAGTTAACACATTAACCACATAACTTGAGTATGACTGTTTTGCTTAATCCCTTCTATACCACATTACTGTATTAGGGTACCTGTGTACTGCGCAAAAAATAATGTCCGTGGCATGCCACAGAAACTGAGCGTGGAACAGTACTGTACCACACTATTAAGGTGATGTGTTGGAGGTGACTCGGAGTGCGGTATTGAACCTATATGATACCCTCATGTTGGCATCTGCACCAATGCTGTGGAAGTATACAATGATGTCATGATACACCGTGGTAGAAAAGGGGCAGAGAGTCCTGTAACTGTTTGTCTAAAATGTGGAATCATATTATTTCCCCACACCTGCACCTTATGTAGAGAGGCTTAAAATGATGGGGAATTATGTCTAGGGTGATATTAGAGAAGCTTGGAAGCATTATTGTGGTAGCTGCCTTGATTGAACTTTGGGATTAGGAATCTTGTCTTTGGTAGACAGACTGAACAAGATAGTGTAATCAGTCATCCTATGCGTCAGGTGCAACATAATGTGGCGTTGGGTGTACGACCACAACCACGGAGTGTCACAACTAACCAACTGGGGGACAGTCCTGCCATTCCATTATTTCTACCGACCACTTGTGTCACGCCTCCTGAGCTGGCAGGCATACATGCAAGGCGTCGGGCGGCACACGCAGACGGAAGTACTGACAATGGGGTGGCAGGACCTCAAGGCATTATCGGACTTTCTTGGTGGGAGCAGATAAGGTTGTGGTTTGACTATGTTGTAGCTGAACATTTATACCTTTTTGGTGTTGAAGATTTGCTTTATTAATTTAATTGCAGTACCTGTTAAGGTTGTGGGTTTTACTCAAGTTGAGAATGGTAATGGTAAAATGATGTTAATCCTACAGTACCAATAACTCTTGTGTAATATGATGTGTTATAGCTGTCCTTGTATCTCTGGGTGCTAAAAAGTGGTTATGTATCCAGAATTAAAAAGAACAGTATGGTCATTAGTCAAACACCAGAAAGGTTGTGTTGAGAACTGCAGTGCATAGTGAGCAGTTTATTGTAGTAAAGAGGTAATCCTAGCTTCAGTAATTCAGTTATTGCCTTTTATTTCATTAGACATTGTTTAGTGTAGTTAGATCACATGCTGTACAATACCTGTAGTTTCTCGTGTCTGAGTGGATTTAGGATAATGTGGTGTTGCAGGTGCTGTGTAGTTCAGTTTTGTTTGTAAATTATTACTGATTGGTTCTTTTCATGTAGGTATTTCCTTTTACTTTGGTTGTAAACCTTGATTTTATAAGGCTTCAGAATGTGTTGGGTATTATTACAGTTGTTGTTGTTTATGGCACAGTTGTAAACTTCATCAGGTGATGTTTGATCACAGTGCATGTTCAGTGTACTGTACATTACTGTATTGTTATTGCTGGCATGGTCATTGATTTTGTCCCAAACTGGAACAGATTGTTGGGTGAGGAGGGTGAGAAGTGTTACTGTCGGGGGTAGGGTTGCAAGAGGCAGACTGAAAAAGACCTGGAATGAGGTCATCGTGTGTGACCTACGGGACAAGGGACTGAATAGGGAGGCTACCAAAAATCGAGCAGGATGAAGAGCTGCCATTAGGTGACCAAGGCCGATGCATGCAAGCACATTGGAGCCTTTATAAATTAAACGAAATGATGAAATGATGTATCCCATTTTCATCCATTGCTTATCATCCCATATTTCCAGGGAAGAAGCCATATCTGATGGGTGACAAGACCACAGAGGTTGACTGCACTGTGTTTGGAATGCTGTCACAGATTGTTTGGAATTCGCCTAATTCCCCCTACCTCAAGATGCTGGACAGTAAGTAATTTTTTTATTATTTTTAGTATCATCATCATCATCATCAGCCACTTTGATCAAGATAATTCACATGGTGGAAAAGCAAAATTACCAGGAAGGAACTGGGTATGTACAATAAGAATCCCCAATTTGTAACAGTAAGGGCTGTGAAAGATGTCACTGTCCCTGATTTCACAGAAACAGAAGTTTACTTGTTGGCAAAGTGGGTAGTGTTTGCAGGCCTACAGTCCCCCCCACCTCCCCATTTCCATTCTTTTGACAAGGTTTAAGCATCCTACCAGCACTAAGTATTTTTTGGCAAAGTTATCAGTATACAACTTCCTGAGATGGCTTAAGAACATACAGTGTACAGAACTACAGTAGTTTTCACAAATGCAGGTTGTGCTGGTTTGTACCCAATGATACTGAATTGGCAGGGGTGCAGGGTGGCAAATTTGAGGTGCAGGAGCTCTTGAGAAAAATGATGACCCAAATTACTTATCATCTTGTTTCACTGCCATACTGTGCCCCAGACAGTGAGTGGCAAATGAGGTACACTCAGAAGGCACAGTGATTGTCTCATGAATGGAGCCACCACATCTGAAAGTTATTGTACTGTACCTAATGGCAAGACAAAGGTGAAAATTCTGTGATTGCACACAAATAATTTTTGAATAACCTCACACTGTATATGATGAAATATGTTGTCTTCGAGGGTAGATTTTCGTTGATGCACCTCATTTACGGAAACTTTAACAAATGTTGCTGATTATGAATAAGCATCATTCGTGTATGTCTTTTTTACTTCACCATCATGAGGGTTAACTTCTTGTACTGAAGGTGGTGCCGGGCTCCCATGCACTCTGGCAACACTGCACCCCAGGAGGTGGGGGTAGTGATGCAAATAGCAGATGACATAGTTAGACAGTGTCATTACACGCATTGTAGATGCCCTTCTTACGATATAGTACTTTCAGTTAGTGTTTTATGCAGTGAGCCAGTTGATTTCAAGTACTGTATAACATTTTTCCATAGTCTACATAATCATTCTGGTGATTAGACAGTAATGTGCATGATAATTGTATTATCTCTGAAAAAGCCATGCATATTCTGTGTATTAGAAGAATTGTAAATGCCACATAAATTTAAGATCTTATGAACCCATGATAAACAGTACGGTACAATGAAAAAATCATTTTACTGCATATGACATTTCTACCGATACTGTAATTGCATTATACCTCATTCACATTCTTTTTTCCTCATTTTTCACTTATACTGTACTGTACTTAAAGCAAACATCCTTCAACAGCAGAATTCCCGAATCTGCACAAGTACTGCCAGCGTGTGAAGGAGAGGTTCTGGCCAGACTGGAACAAGTGCCTCAACCCACCCCAGTGAAGGTGTGGGGGGAGCAAGAATGGAGGGAAAAGGGAAGAAAAATGATGCCAAAGAAGCAGTGCAAAAATGGAGGAAGGAAAGCTAAGAAAAGGTATGAGATCCAAATAAGGTAAAGATAATGTGCTAAAGCTGAAATTAAGAAGAAAAAATAGAGAATAAAGGAAACTTGATAAGAATTATCACATCATACTGAAGTCTCAGGCTCATCTGGATATGATCGTCAGGTGAATAGTGATACAGATTGACAGAAACAGTTGTTACAACCAATTTATGATTATCATCATCATCTAATCCTGTGTTGCCCCATGAGGAGTGTAGGAGCCCAGGGCTAGGCAAGTTGGTCCTGACGTTCAAGATGAGAGTGACCACCTTCACTCATCCCTGAGTGGCATTACGTGAACAATAAACCCCAGCCACCCTTTGGATATAAACCTGCACAGGCTCAATCCAATTGGAACTCTTTAATTGCCCACTAAGCCACCAGGCACCATAATTTGGTTATATGGTTACCACTCAGCATAGTAAATGGTTTCACGGTGTACAGGAAACCATTTGGCTTGTCACTTAGTGTAGAGTCACCCATAGGCAGAAGATGAAATAATGAAGGAAAGAAAGACAGAAAAGAGAGTGTAAAGTCACCCATAGGCAGACGGAAGAGGAAGGAATGAAGGAAGTAAAGACAGAAGAGGAAGGAAGCAGGGTTGGGTCCAAGTACAGGCTACTGTACTTAAGTCCAAGTCCAAATACCTGGATATTTTTCAAGAACAAGTACAGCCTTTTTTCAATTTACTTAAGTCCATGTCATTGTACTTAAGTACAAGTACTTTATACCATACAAAAGTGCTCCTATTCTGAAGATGGAAATTATATGATCGTCACATTCTAAAGGTTAAGTTTTTAATGGTAGAAAGTAGCGTATTAGAATATACGTACACTTTATTAATCAAACCATTTCTTGTATGACAGAATATTAAGTCTGCTTAATAATACCTTTATAAGTCCAATTGAATATATAAATTTTTGTTAAATATAATGTACTTGATTGTACTTGGTATTTTTTCAAGTACTTAGGGTCTAAATACAAGTACAACCAAAATTTAAAACTCCAATTACAAGTACTGTACATGAAAAACTGTACTGTACTTAAGTCCAAGTACCAAGTACAAGTACTGTACTTGGACCCAACCCTGGAAGGAAGAGAGGAAAGGGCAGTCACCTGAGGGCAGCACTACATCAAGTGAGTGGATGATGAGTGCCCCCACCTACCACAAATAAGATAATATTAAAAAGAAATTTCAGGGATGGCCCTGAGCTATGATTATGAATGTTCAAAAGTTAAGCTAAAATAAATTAAGGACATCACTATGGTTATTTTAGACTTTAGCAGAGTAAAGAAAAGAGAGAGAGGTCTTAGGAGAAAATGAATATTGTAAGATGGAGAGTTCCATTATGAAAACCTACAGAAATCAAGTAGAGGAAGAGAGAGAGAGAGTAATGTAAATATTTGCCAGTAACTAAATCGTATAGGAAGTCTTTTTTTTTTTTTTTTTTTTTTTTTTTTTTTTTTTTTACATGTCCTCAACCATGCATAGCAAGGTTTCATAATGCGGATTCTTATACCCTTTGTATGTAGTTGTTTGGATGATTTTCTCTGCCAGCTTTACTGGAGGAAGGACAGCCAGGTGTGATATTAAGCTGTGACTTAAAACTTGGCTTTTTAAAGCTGAACATACCTGCATATAGAGTACTATTAATAATTACATAACAGGAAAGGTAGCTACTGTAAACTTGGGTGAATTCAGATGCAGTGCAAGTTTGAACATTCTATAGTTATATAAAAATATATACTACTGAATATCTCATACAATATAACCAAGCAGAAATTTGTTTGCAAAGGTTAATTTCTGATGATTTTTTCATACCACCATGGTAGTATCTTATTAAGTTTCCATAGGATACTTAACAAATCCCTTGAACCATATAACAAGAGCAGGGAGTAAACAAGTAAATAAATGAAAAGTGTCTGAATTCACCCCAGTTGATGGGACTGGTAGTCACTACTTGTTATACGCTGGGGTTACGTCAGGTCATACCTTAACATATAACGATTTTATCGTAAATCGGGAGATTGAAACACAGTATAAAAGGGGGGTTATGTCAACTCAACTTCCCAAAGTCACCTACTTAAGACTGAAACAAAAATGAAAACCCACCTTACTTAAGACTGAAACAAAAATGAAAACCCACCTTAATCACTTCCTGTGTCGGTTCAAGTCGTCTCTAAGACCAAAACAAACACCATCACACCAATACAGGCGGCGTTACTCACGTACAGTAAATTGTTGCAACAACACAACAATCACTCTTGCGTAACATTGGCCTGGTCCTACACGATGTATAGGCCTACTGTAGCACGATGCTTGGCTGAGGGGTGACAATAGCAGGGAGGCACACACATGAACAAGTGGAAAAGACAGGGCTTTGAAGGGGTGGCTGGACCGCAACTGAACCAAAACAATGCTCTGCACGCTGGGGCCGCCATCTTGCCTGAGACGAGCCACTGTCACCTTGCGTGTGCCTGGCGTTTTGCACGAAATTTTCCAAGGGCAATATCGCTATAGCATATTCATCACAAATCGGATTTTGGGGTGGAATTTTTCTGTTATCGTTGTAGCGAAATATTGTATACAGAATCAACGTATAACAAGTAGTGACTGTATTGAGATTGTATGATTGTATAACTATATATATTTGGTAAATTCACTTTAACCATGTCAGGTTTCTGGGCTGGGCACATTATGTCTGTGTTAGAGTCTGCCACTCTCACGCTGGCCCACATCTTTGCGGCATGATATTTTTCCTTGATCCCTCTGTGTAAATAAACTTTTCATGACAGAATGTTGGTTGTGGTGTCATTTTAAAGCTGAATAGTTGTACTTTATCACAGTATGTTAAAAAATGGAGAACAAAGAAAATAAAATGTCAAATGACGAGTTGAAGTTAGGCAAAAATAAATTTTATACCTTGCTGTAGAAAAATATTCAGAAAAAAAAAAAATAATAATAATAAAGATATGTAAATCTAGTTTAAACCATGCAAAACTACAATAAATTGCCTTTCCAGTAATATATAGATTATGGTAATTTTTGCATTTTATTGTGCAGTAGAAAGAAAGGAAAGAGATGCACAATTTTATTTTAGTCTCAGCCGTATATTTGTTTCACACTCTTTTTCTTTGATCGGTCAGTGTAAATACACTTTTTATGATAGGATGCTGGTTGTGGCGTTATTTTGAAGCTGAATAGTTGTACTTCATTGCAGTGAGTTCAAAAAAGGAAAGGAAAGAAAATGAAGTCAAAGCAATGAGTTGAAGTCAGGCAAAAACCAAAAATTTTATACCTTGCTGTAGAATAATATTCACCAAGAATAAAGTGATAAAGAAACAAAGCCATGAGTCTAACCAACTGTGCAGTACCCGCCATGCATAGAACAACCGTTCTGTGACATCACGCTCGAGCCTTTTTGTTATGACGTGTAAATTCAATTTATGATGAATATTTTACTAAAGTTTCTTAAAATGAAAATTAAAAGCATCATTGGAATTTCAGAGATTGGATTTGAAATGACTGTCAAAATTGTCATCGGAATCCCAAAGGGTTAATTGTTGGTACGGGTTCTATGATTGTACAAAAAAAAAATCTGGATTATTATGAAGTACTGTCCTGTAATATTTTGTAGTTTTCTTTCCAAATAAAAGTACAGTATACATTTAATCATTTGTATGTTTTAAGTCCTTGCAGCCATGTAGTGCAGTTACAATTTCTTGTAACAAGAATTACTATATGTTAAGACATGGGACCTAATGTAACTAAAATTAATATCTCGGCCTGTTTTACTATATCATCATCAATGTATTTTTTTCCCACTCACACGTGGGGTGGCTTGGGTTAGAAAGCAGGGTAAAAAAAAAACATTACAGTGAGGCTTGAATGACGAGTGAATGAAAGCATGGCCCAATGGAGTGGGCAAACTTGGGCTGCCCTAGGGTGGGAAAGGAGGTTCGGATGATGATGATGAAGTCTAATCAACAGCACACCCACCAAAATAATCTACATACATTCACTCACTAGTCAAGCCCCTGGAATTCTGACTGTACCTCACAGATGCACCTCCCACCAGTCACTCAATGTAGTGCTACCTATGGGCATCCCATACTGAGTGAGTGATATTCCAAATGGTTTTGAAACCTGGGAAATCATTCACTACGTTGGGCAGCAATCTTATAACCAATCCCTCAGGTCCTCAGGTATGGAAGAAAGAATAGTACTCCCCATATTGTATACCTGATGGTAAAATGGAACAGTGCCAAATTTCAGTATTCCCCACCCTCTACAGTATTCTTACTCACTCACAATGGTACAGAGATCCTGTTTTATAATCTCAGAAAACCAATGTATTCCTCTGAGGTATTTTTGCAAGCCATATTATTCAGATACATACTGTCACTTGGTACCAAATTAACCTATAGTGTGGTGGCTGAGATAAACGCCCTCAGACACTGGTCATTTATTACAGAATAGTAAACTCACTGAGATAAGGATACTAAAATTGATTTTAAAAATGAGGAGCATAAGTAACACTTCTGCATTATTCATCACATTCTGAACACCACTGGTAAGGTATACTGACTTTACCCACAAAACAAAGTAGTCTTACATATTCATAACTTGACAGACATACAAAATTACTGCATCAATCATTAATGGTTCATGAGCAACCAAGCACATACATGATTGCAAACAAGCAATGGACATAAACAGCAGCAAATATTTTGTCTCAATGAAATGTGAACATTCACTCACTTCAACTTAGGTGCTGCATAAGCTGAAGGTTAAAGAAGTTAGCCTAAAAGTCTAGACTGTTGGGTTACGGGACATGTATGAGAGGGGCGTTAAGATATTCGGTCGAGAGCTTCCAACATAATGATACTGCTACCTCGGATCACCTGTGGGAAGAAGTAAATGTTAGATCCATGTGCCACATTTCGTATCTTGAAAGATGCTGCATCATGAAAAAACCTAATTTTGGAAATGGAGTTCTACAAAGAAAGTTTCTGAGTCATAACCAACACAATAACTGCTGTTTGGTATCACAGTTTTTACACAATTACTTAATCACCTTACTGAACCTCCATTCAGTACAGCAAGCCCTGGTTTTATGATGATAAGTTTGAAAAATCCACTGCATAATGATATACCATATACTGAGTAAATTTTAACAAGGATTCAATGGGGACATTCTTAGACACAGGTAACTTGCCCAAGTCTAAAAACAAGCTTCTGACTCACCTAAGCTGGTAGTTATTTTATTTGACTGCACTTGCACTCCCCACCAAAAATAATTCTAAAAAGTTTTCAACTCACCTAATTTATCTATCTGTCTACAGCCAGTTGCCATAATCCCGTAAGGGGGTGGTTGTTTGTTTTTGCGTTAGTGGTTTTACGGGGAGGGGCACTAACCCTCCGCCAACCCACGCTAACATGTAGGGAACATGTATGAGTTGATTATATGGTTACTACCAAGTGTTGTAAGTGGTTTCCTCACTTACAGGAAACCATTAGGCTTGTCACTCAATGTGCAGCCACTTGAGGAGGAAAGACGAATAATACAGCAGAGTTGCAATTTAAGACAAAATGGAATAATGATCTTACAATAACATGGGCATTTAATTTCTCCCATAATTATTTAATAGCATGGTAATACCACTCAAATGCGCAAGAGAAACTGTTGGAAATGGGTGTGTTTAGGTATTCGATTTCCAGATGTAACTCGTATGTTATGCTTTTGTCGGTCACTGATTGGCTTCCTCGACCCGACCCAACCCACGTGACCCATGCCCCATACCACCTGACACACCCTCCTTCAGTGTTGTGTAGATGGTCGCTGTGATGAGTTTATTTGCTCATTGCCTTGCTCCTCATTTCCTCTCAGAACTCTGACCTTGTGGTTCCAAAGTAACTGTAGTTATGCCTAAACATCCTGAAAGTGCTATGAACACAAGAAAAGCATTTATTCTAAATGAAAATGTAAAACTGCTGGACGAAGTGTGGTGTGGGACTCATATACATATGATCAGACTGATGTGAGTCAGATGTGTTTATGATGTGGATAGTTTTCTTTGTTGAAAAAATAGTTAATGATGAAGAGGCAGTAAAATTAATGTTTTTGCCTTTAGTGCAACAAGTATGGGGGGAAAAAAAAAGGGGGGGGGGGGGGCTTTGTGCCCGATGTTTGTTATGAAATGACGGTCTTTGGTCGAGAAAATTTGGATCTTATGATATGTAAAGACACTACGTGCTGACATGCATAGTTAGGTTAGATAATGATGTGAGTTCAGTTCTTCTGAATTATACCGTCATATAAATTATACTGCCTGGCTGACTTGCTTATTATTCATGATTACTGCATTCGTGTGTATCTGAGAAGTGAGATATAAGCAATCATTCCATGCTGATGACTTCTTTATAGCATTTTTTTTTTTACTGTTGATAACTAATGGCTTTCAAAAATAGTGTCACACTGACTTTTTTTTTTTTTTTTTTTTTTTTTTTTTTAAATGAGTGCCAAAAGTGATTTTCTGGTGAAATATGCCTGATGCTGGGTGGCCATTATTCACGTGTTGTTTTTGTCGAAAATTTTTTGCTTGATTGGTAATGAGGACTTTCAAGAGGCTTAGTGGCAATCCTTGGTGACTGAAATTTTTATGGGGAGTATTGGGGGCAAAACTAATCGGTTAGGTTAGGTAATAATGCAGTATGCACTGATGTGTCCAGCTGGTGAGATCGTATCTAAACACACTGTCTTGGGTGGCTTAAGGCAGACCCATCTGTAATAATCTATCTATATTTTTAACGAAAAATATAAGGCTCCTAGAACCTAACCCCCTATTTTACATGTAAATATATGTCACGTTTTGGCGTGCATTTGATTTTGCACGAGGTTCTGAATAACCTATCTCGTGTTGTATGAAGACTCTACTGTATACAGTACAGCTGCTCCCCTACAAACTTACTGGTTCAGAACTTGAAAAGTTCATGTCAAAATTCACTAACAATATATGCCAAATATGCACATAACATGGGTGAACATTTCAAAATCTAGTACAAACTGAAATACCAATGTGGTAGCAAATGCTTCAAGCAAATCATTACAATAAATTTAAAATCTCTAGTAATGTACTTTACAACAGTACCTTACATTATTTTAACAAAATACCAATAATTTATGGTTTTAAATAAATAAATATGTACAGTATATAAAAAGTTCATACCATAAGACTGCAACTCTAACATTCATGAGTACTGGTGTAACTGTTTACAGCATATATCTAAACATAGTCACAATGCAAACTCACAAAAATGAAACTCATGAAAAACATACCGAGACTCCAATTCTGACACGCTCACCAGTCTTGCGTATCTCCACTCCATCATCCACCACCAGGTTCATGAAGGGATCAAAGCCTCGCAATGTCCCCTCCACCACACGGCCACCATTCAGCTTGGTCTGCACACGCTTGTCCATGTACCTGCCAGCATCAAGAAATGTAAGTAATTTAGGACCATATTCTTACTGGCTAAAGTCTCTAAGGCCTCTTCCTTACTAGTTTATTTCTGTATCTTGTAAGTTAATACAGTACATTTTTGTACATTATTTATGTACCCAATGTGCAAATAAATGGATATAAATACCACACAAGAAATCTGAAATACTGTACACTTTCATTTGGTGTGGTAAATGAGGTTAGTTTACAGAAATAACTAAAAATATATTTCCAGCAACCTGCAGTACACACACACACACACACACACTTCTGACTAACATAAGAGTAGCATTTCATTACATGGATGAGGAGATGATGACAAAATTAATAGTGGCCATGATCCACCCCAGGTTAAAATATGCAGCAGTACTGTGGTCCCCACACAAAAAGAAAGATATAAACAAGATCGAAAGAATACAAAGAACAGCAACTAAGATTGTCCCCAGTCTGGCATATGTCGTACAGAGAGAGGCTGGAAAAGCTGGATTTGACTTCCCTAGAGGAAAGGAGAAAGAGGGGCTGCAATAGACCATGCAGCATGGAGAGCCGCCATTAGGTGTCCAAGACCAACGCATGCAAGCATGTTGGAACCTTCAAAAACAAAAACGAAAACGAAAGCAATTTGAAGCACGGTCTTTGATTCTTTCTGGGTGGAAAGTTCAAATCCGATGAGGTAGAACGTAATCTGAGCACCGGGTGTAATATTGATTATTCACGTGTTATTAAGCGTTTCCACTCGGAACCGGAGGAAGCCTTTGAGTTATTGAGAAAACACGGTGTATTTTTTCTGATAGTTTTTGATGACATTTGAGTGATTTCAACCTTCATTTCTGTTGGAAATGCTTCATTTTGCTTCTTTTTTCCAATCATGAACTTTGGATGGAGGTGAAATGAAGCATTCTCGATAGAAAACGAAGGCAAAAATCACTCAAATTGCATCAAAAACCACCAGAAAAATATACTGCACAACCTGGACAATCATATCTCTAAGGTAAGCATTCCTCTGCAGCACGTTAGGTTAGGTTAGATTAGGTTTCGTTAGTTTAGGTCTGTTCGATTTGATTAACTGATTGTGCAGTATATTTTTCAGATGCTTTTTTTAAATGCAATTTCATTGACTTTTGCCTTCGTGTTGTCAGTTAGGTTAGGTTTGGTTAGTTTAGGTCTTTTTGGTTAGCTTAACCGGTTGTGCAGTATATTTTTCTGGTGGTTTTTGATGTGATTTGAGTGATTTTTGCCTTCGTTTTCTGTCAGTTAGGTTAGGTCTGTTTGGTTAGGTTAGGTTAGGAAGGTTTGGTTTGGTTAGGTTAGTTTAGGTCTGTTTGGCTTCGTTAACTTGCTATGCAGTATATTTTTCTGGTGGTTTTTGATGCAATTTGAGTGACTTGCCTTCATTTTCTGTCGGTTAGGTTAGGTCTGTTTGGTTTGGTTAGGTTAGGTAGGTTTGGTTTGGTTAGGTTAGTTTAGGTCTATTTGGTTTCGTTAACTGGTTTTTGCAGTATATTTTTCTGGTGGTTTTTGTTGCGATCTGAGTGATTTTTGCCTTCGTTTTCTGTCGAAAAAGCTTCATTTCACCTCCTCATCCAGTCAAAGTTCAGGATTGGAAAAGAGGCAAAATGAAGCATTTCCGACAAAAATGAAGGCAATCACTCAAATCTCATCAAAAACTACCAGAAAAATATACTGCACAACCTGGGAAGTGTATTGGCAACTCGTAAAAATTTACCCTAAATTCAACCAGAAGTCACTAATCTATGACGTTGTTTACACACTTTATTACAGCATATCCCAAAGGTCCACCAACAAATGAAAACAAAAATTTAGTCATGACTTTTTTTTTTCTTTTACAGCTAACAGGTAGCAGTATCACTTTCCAAGATGTACAAGAACATGTTCACTCACTTTTTCAACTCGGGAGGATGTGCCTTGCTCATTGTGAAAGTAAATAAAAAGTTGGACTAGTGAAACTCTCAAACGTTCCGCAGCGGCGTGCTTCACTTACCGACAGACTCCCTCAAGGGAGATTCACGTGGTGCACCCTTCTTTACCATTTTTTATAGGTGAAATTTTAAAAATATATATGTATTTAGTAACTCTAAAGTATGTGTGTGTGGACAGTTTGATTAAGAAAGCAAATCCCATTGAACGGGTTAAAATCCCTTTTCTCAAGATGGAACTTCCTAAACATGCGTCCCGATCATGCGTTAATTTCGTATACTACCTCAAGCTAATTATTTAGTAATGAAGACCTACATTTATCGTTGATTTTATTTTATTTGAAAAACGATAATCTAACAAATTACAATATACATATAAATATACGAGTTCGAAAGTGTTCCGACACGAGCCAATATGGTTGTCGCCGCGGGACTTTTGATTTTACAAACTGAGGCACCACTCCGCCACTACATTACCATGATTACCATATGCATATAGGACTGTGACTAGTGCTATGATTACTTCTTTTGTCAAGGGTAGTAAAAGGATAGCCCAGAATTATATTATTTCAGAATGTGTATTGGTATTAGGGGTTGGAATATTCAGGTCTGAAGTACACCCAATCATTGCCTTTGAAAACCTATTGGTGGGCTGTCTGCTTCAGTCCACATGTCCAAGGACAATGAGAGTCGGAAACAAAGTTCCTGCATTATAATGAAACGCAGTTCTGAATCAAAGGAGTGTTTCTTTGTGGTGAGAACAATAACTTACACGTGAAAGTAAGTGTTGTAATTATTATGAATCTACGCATCAAGAATTCGCATATACTATCGGTATGAACAGACAGAGCTCGAATATAACAGAATAAATCAAAATAACGTACTTCCAACACCCACTATAGAACGGTATTTTTTTTTTTTTCTGGCACTGAGCTACAAGAAAGGCTAAACAAGGACCAAAATGACCGCCAGACCTAGAGTGGAGGCTATACGGTACCCCACCCCTCCAGTATATAGTTCCCCACACCCAGAAAATCGTCCGGAGATGGCAGGCAGAAATAAAGTGAAAAAATCGTCGTCGGAATGAATCAGGATACCGTTAGAAGATTTTGATTCAGCTTAGGAAGAACCTCTATAGTTGTTTAATCTTAACTTGGTCCAGATATTCGTCCTTTTCAGCTTATTTCACGTAGTTCACAGGCAGAAAAAGGCACTGCTAAGGCTCAGCGTCTTTTCCATATCACTTCTTCATGACTAGCATCATATTCTAGTGGCAATCTGCAGAAAAAGCTAATGCAACGGCTCAACAACTTTTTTGTATTACTTCTGCATGACTAACACCATCTTCTAGTGATGAACTATCGTTGACAGAGAGAGAGAGAGAGAGAGAGAGAGAGATTCTAACAGACAGACAGAGACAGAAACAGAATCAGAATCGGGAAAAGAGGCAGCAATCAAAGCAACATGAAAGAGAAAAACACAAGCTATCCATCCACTCACTCTTTGAAGTAAACGGGGAAGCGGGTTGTTAGGCGGCGTAGGCGTTTGTGGGTGTGGTATGCAGTGCCAGTGAAGAAGGTGGGCGGAGGGCGGGTGGAGCGTGCATTGTGAGGGTGTGGGCATGGACGTTTGCGTGAAGGAAGGGAGGACGCGAGAGAAGAAGAGGATGAAGGGAGGGAGGAAGCGAGAGAAGATAGAGAGACAGCAGATGGAAGAGAAAGAGAGGATGATGGGAAGGAAGGGGGAGAAGAGGATGAGTAGAGAACGGAAGGAAGAGAAAATGTTGGAGGGAGGGAGGGAGAGAGAGACGAGGATGGAGGGAGGGAGGTAGGAGGAGATGCAACCTGGGAGGAAGGGGAAGGATGAGGGAGGGAAGTGGAGGGACGAGGGAGGGGAACTTGCTGACACATCCCCTTCACACTAACTGATGTCTCCTCTGCTAAAGAGATGCTACCGCCATTCCTTCTGCCAACATTACCACTACCACAATCATTGCCAGCGCCATTCCTACCGTCATCCCTCCCTTCACCATCACCACGACCAGCCCTTCCCTCAGCATCAGCACCACCACCACTTCCACCACAGTCACCATCGTCTTCCATGTCGGATACATTTACACATTTGTTAAATTTCTGGGCTAACTGTTTGTTTACATGCGACTCCATTTTACACTTGTAGTCCTCCGCTTTTTTTTTTTTTTTTTTTTAAGTTGTACTTTTCTGCAAACTTTCTAAAACTGCATATATATTTCTTCTGATCCTGTTTACACGGAACACGGAACCAAGGTTTTATGGGCCTTGCACGGAACTACACTCCACGCACTGTACGAAACATGTACTCGTGAAGATACCGGTTGCGTTAATATTTCGGGTGTTTTCCAGTGAAAATATTTTCGGTCAACAGTCACCGCTTGGAAAGTACGTTGCTCTGTAGACTAACCTCTTCAGTCTGAGGTTGTCTTCCGCTATTGGTCTGCATGGTTATCACTATGCAAAATTTAGGTCAGGAGAGACCCGTTGACTGCAGGTAGCTAGAAACAAGCCAGTAACCCATTCACCCAGAGCGTAATTTCGCAAAAGACAAAATTAACAGGGCCAAAAGGGGAGTTTCATTAGTGGCATGGAGGATATCCATAATATAAGTTAAACCATCTAGATCAGTATAGTCGACTCTCCATTCTTTACAGAACAAACTAATTCATCATATGGGAAGACAGGTCTCATCTCTCATGTTAATGCTGTATTTACATCAGCGAGAAAATTCCTAAAAGATCTCTAGTGATCAGTTCTGTTGCTGGCAATTAAACATGACTGAACGGAGGTGTGTTGACACACTGAGTAAGCAACTATGTTTGGTACAGTCTATACGTTTATTTCTTTTTCTTCTGATCCTGTTTACACGGAACTACACTCCTTGAAGGGACTTCGTCCTCCCAATGGACGTGAAGACGTTATCCCACCGTCGTTTTTTGATCTGGTGGATTTCAGTCAGGTAATGTGCAACAGCCACCATGCTATCACGAAGTTCTTTATCACAAGGATTGATTTGCCAGCACCTCTGTAAATCACCAATGTCCTCTGCCAGCCTAGGATTACAGGACCAGCGGCATACATAGGTCTACTGTTAATAAGTTCGAAAAACTTAGGTAATTTGCTCTCTGTGGCAGAACTCTCTAATTGCATGAAGATCATGTAAAGAACCGAAATCGAAAAACGGCCCACAGGTATCGCTTTCTGTTTTGTTCTAGTTAACGCCAAATGATTTAATTAAGCTTAGACGAGATCCTTGGGTTGAAAGGGTAAAGTAATTTGCCACAAATTATTTTTTTCTATCTTTGATAGGATTTGAACACTTCTTCAAACATCTTCATATTCTGTTTTATTTATTTATTTTTTTTTTTTTTAGCATCAGTTTATCTTATTCGATTACTTTTTTTTTTTTTTTTTCACCTTTCACCCTCTGATCTCGCAGGTAGCCTAGTTCTCACTTTCTTTGTTTCCTTCTGTTCACTTTTTTTTGTCTTTCCTTCTCTTACCCCCTTCAGCCTTAGTTTTTTTTTTTTTTCTATTATCTTCTTTTCACTTCCCTCCTTGCTTTCTTATCCTTCCCCTCACTTCTCTCCTGTTTTTCTACTCTTCCCTTCATTTTTCTCCATATTTTCTTTTCTCACTTCTTATTTTCTTTAACATTCGTCGCTCCTTTATGACCTTTCTTGTAGTCTTTTTTCTCCTCGCTTTTCTCATTTTCTTTCCTACTCACTTCTCACCCTTTCTGTTCTTCCTTTCCCTTATTTTTCTCCCCACTTCTCTCCCTTTTCTTCACTTCTCTCTTCTCTTCTCCACTTCTCTCATTTTCTATCCTTCTCCTCACTCCTCTCTTTTTCGCTTCTCTTGCTTTGTGTCCTCCTCACTTCTCTCTTTTTCCATCCACTCACTTCTCCCTTTCTATCCTCCTTACTTCTGTACCCACATTTTCTCTCCTTGTCTCTTCTCTCCCTTTCCGTCTCTTTTCTCACTTCTGTCTTCTCTTGTCCACTTCTCTCATTTCCTATCCTTCTCCTCACTCCTCTCCTTTTTCGCTTCTCTTCCTTTCTGTCCTCCTCACTTCTCTCTTTTTCCATCCTCTCACATCTCACTTTCTATCCTCCTTACTTTTGCACCTATATTTTCTCTTTTTTCTCGTCTTCCCTCCTTTGCTTCACCTCTCCTAGCGTGTGACTGCTGAGAACTCCCCCCTCCCCATCACCGCAGTTCCTCTCACTCAGCACGTCGTATCAGTTGCTTGGCTGAGTCTGCCCTCACACCATCAGGAGCCTATTTACGTGGGTAGGAGGAGGAGGAGGAGGAGGGGGGTTACTGGGGACGGTCTAACTTCCTTGATAGAAAGTTATGTAGGTAGGTAAGTTGATAGACAGACAGAGAGGTAGATAGATAGACAGACACTGATAGACAGACAAATATAGATAGATAAGAAGGTAGGTAGAAAGATAGACAGGTAGCTAAATACAGACAGGTAGATACAGAGGCAGATAGATAGACAGTTAGATTCATATATAACCAGATAGATATACATAAACAGACAGACAAATACTGATATAATTCCATAAATAAAATATGACACATTTTGACCAATTTTTTGTGCTATACAGTCGTGAAGTTGTGACAGAAGAGTGAAATGTCAAGAATCAAACCAACCCACCACCTTCTTTTGTTGTATTAGCACTCTGTACCTTTTTACAGCAATTAATATTTCAATTCTCTTTCTTCAAGAAAGGAAATAGACAAAATCCTCTCAACTACCGACCAGTATCACTGACTAGTGTTGTAAGCAAGGTATTAGAAAAACTTATAAGAAAAGCTTGGGTAAATCATCTAGAAAAACACAGTATGATAACAGAAAGACAGTTTGGTTTCAGAAAAGGAAAATCATGTGTTACTAATCTGTTGAGCTACTATGACAGAGTAACAAACACAATACAGGAAAGGGAAGGATGGGTGGACAGTATATATTTAGATTTCAAGAAAGCTTTTGACACAGTACCACACCAAAGACTTTTATGGAAGCTGTACCATCAAGGAGGAATTCGAGGCAAACTGTTTTGTTGGATGCAAGACTTTCTCATAAAAAGAGAAATGAGGACAGTACTAAGAGGAAACTACTCATCATGGAAAGAAGTGACTAGTGGAGTACCACAGGGTTCGGTGCTGGCACCAATCATGTTTTTAGTGTACATAAATGATATAAACAGTAACACTGGAAATGAGAGCTATCTGAATATGTTTGCAGATGATGCAAAAATACAAAGGAGAATTACTAGCACAGACTCTTGTAGGGAGCTACAAGAAGAATTAAATAAACTTCATGAATGGAGTAGTACATGGCAAATGGAATTCAATGTGGACAAGTGTCATGTAATCAAGTTTGGTAAAAGTGGAAAAAGACCTGATTGGGATTATAAGTTAGGAAATAAAACCCTATACACATCAGAAAGAGAGAAAGACCTAGGTGTGATTATCAATAACAGACTATCTCCGGCTGACCACATCAGCGAGAAGGTACGGAACATGTATACACTGCTTGCAAATATGAGAATAGCATTCACATACATAAATGAAGACATGCTAAAAAGGATAATAACATCATTCATCAGACCAACCCTGGAATATGCATCAGTAGTCTGGAGTCCTCATCTCAAAAAGCATATAGACAAGATTGAAAAAGTTCAAAGGGCCGCTACAAGATGGATACCAAGCTTAAGGGACCTAAGCTATGAAGAAAGACTAAATAAACTGAATCTACCAACACTACAGGAGAGAAGGAAAAGAGGTGACATGATAATGCTATATAAGTGCATATCAGGAAAGGAGAAAATAGACATAAATGATTACTTAACATATGGAGAAGCATCAGCAAGAGGACACTGCAAAAAACTGCATAAGAAGAGAGGTGATAAAGACGTAAGGAAATTCAGTTTCCCAAACAGAGCAATTGATCAATGGAATGCACTACCGAATGAAATAGTGTGTGCCAAAACAATTCACAAATTTAAGGATATGTACGATAAATATGGTCTAAGACACGGGACAATACGAGCTTGACTCATTCCTGTAAAGATACAATTAGGTAAGAACAATTAGGTAAGAACTTAAGGCATGGTAGGGACTAGGGGAATACGGACAGATACAAACATCGATTTATCTGGTATGTTTCGGGGCGGTATTCTCGTGCTTACCGGGTTAATTTCCTTGTGTGTTATTCATGTAATTTATGTCGACTTAAAGGGATTAAAAAAAAAAAAAAAAGAGGATATTAATGGGTAGTTTTGAAAATGAATCGTTAGGGAAGGTGCTAGGAACCTCTTTAACCGGCGAGAACGCTGTCCTTTGTGTCATATCCTAGTTAATGTGAGTACCAGAGCACCTTCATACAGCCTTATTGCAGTCTCTGTACACGATTTTCTGTTCAGTATGTAAATTTCCGTATTGCTGTCTACCACTTTCGTGGACTGGGAAGGAAGTGAACTGAATTATTTGTTGTTGTAAAAGGTACAGAGTGCTATAACAACAAAAGAAGGTGGTATGGAAGCACTTGAACTAGGGTAAAATATAAAGGTGGAATGGTGTGGAAGGACTGAGGTTGACCCAGGACAATGTGGAAGGGTAATGTGCTGGAAAATGAAACGGGATGCAATGAAAGACTGCAGCTGAGGCAGAGTAAAAAGGGAAAAGCGCGGTACACCTGGAGATTTTCGCCAATCAGAGGCGAGTAACAGGTGGCGACGACGTGATTGGCTGCTACTCACCTGTAGGTCATGACGTCACTTATTGTTATCTACCTGTCGAACTTTATGGATATTTCGTATTACTTTTCATTTCGTCCCTACCCCTAAATTTTATCATCACATAAATCTGGTTGCGAAAACTTGGACTGAAATATGAAACATGGCTTGTATAATATTATGACTGGTTATTTTATCTAATTAGTTCCAAGTAAAGTTCATAGCAAAACTAAGTGGCAAAAGTGTTTAAGTTGTGAATCATCCAGGACTCATCTATCTTTTGACAAAATGGTATGGGGAAGTACTAACAGTGCTTTTGACAATATTTACTGGTTTTCTTATTGAAAATTAGCTTTCTGACACAATTTTCTCTTTTCAGGCCCGCCACTTTAAGGAGCAAGACATCGATGGTGAGTTTTTGTGCAGTTTTTGCAAGACTAAGTAAAGAACTGAAAGGTGGAACTGTCACAGAGTTACAGAAAAGATAATGACCTCTCTGAGGTATTCTTTGTATAATGTCAAGAGCTACTATCTATCCATCTATAGCCAAACACCATAATCCCGTAAATGGTAGTCTTGTGTTTGAGTTACTTGTTTTACGAGAAGGGGCATTAACCTTCTGCCAACCCCCCAAAAAATGTACTTGAGATAATCATAACTTATCATGGAAGGAATGAGTTATTTAAAGTATTCCATGGTTTTTAATAATTTCGTACCCCTTAGCAATAAGTAGCCTACACGAAAACGAAGAACATTGGTCTATCTTGAAAAATAATTGTGAGAATAACTGAGTATTATTACTTATTACTGCCGGTGTTGATTCACATTACCACCACACCCTCGTCACCATGACCCTCTTCATCACAGTCACCACTGTAACTATCATCACTTCAAGCACTATCGCCACCGCCACTACAATTATCGTCATACTCAACATCAGTATAATCCTTACCATCACCACTACTACCACTTCCTTCACCATTAACTTTACAACTGCTACCACCATCATTACTACCACCTCAACATAATTTCCACTACAACCACTGGTGAACCACCACCACCACTACAACCACAATGCCACCACCACTACAACCACCATACCATCACCACAACCACCATACCATCACCACTACAACCACCAACATCATCACTACAACCACCACCACCACCACAACTACACGCACCATCATCACTACAACCACCATCATCACCACAATAACTATCACCAATACAGTTACCAGCACCACTACAATAATTACCACTGCCACAGCCATTACAATCACCACTACAACTACAACCACCCCCACCCCCACTACTACTTCAACCACTGCAGTCACCATCACTTCCACAACTACTCCCACCACCACCACTCTACTCACTGTCACATCTACTGCTACCATCACCACCATCTTGAATGAATGAATATATAAAAGAATTGTAACTGTTCCCTGCACATACCTGACATGTAGAAACAGTGATCTAATATACTATACATATTTAAGCAGTGTTTTTGTGCATCCTGAGGAGTAGTTGATCCGTAGATCCAGCATATACTTCTATTTCTGGAGAAGTGACTTGCTCCTGCCCAGCACACCTGCAAAGAGGCAATGAAGTGCAGGGAGAGAGGTGTATTTGGAAACCTGTTCTGTTGCAGTGGATGCATTATAAGAGTCTCTAGGTACTATCGCTCAGAAATGTTTCCTTACTAAAGTAAGTGTCATTTTGATAAAATAGACAATGATATATGGAATACCGACACTTTTCAAATAACTCTGCTCATTGAGGAGCCCTGCGTTCACGTGAGTAAAGGTATTTTTTAGAGTGATAGTGCACCACTCAAGGAACCATGACAATATGCAAAAAAATGAGAACATATGTAATGACATATTAATGCACCTACTTACATGTCTTCCCATTTGGAATCACACTCCTCACTTGTCCACCTGAGGCTACATCACTATCACCACTGCACTGCCGTGGTCAACACTGTGTGAATGTGTAGCAGTTTTAACTTACTTCAGACACATTTAGCAAACACACATGAAACACTCAGTCACTTCTTTATCTTAACTTTTGCATTATTCTTGCCATAACTAAAGTAACTGGGCTTGTAAGAAACTATGCAACTGTAAAGGGATCCCTGTACTGGCAATTACTTGACCATTTATTACTATATTAGTGAAGGCTATTTTACTTATGATGAGAGCACCACACTTTCGGCAACAGTAAGAAATGATAACTATGGAATAATTGATAAATTTTTTCCCCTTGTTGAAAGACGACACAGAATTTTATCAATAAAAATCACTGAGCATTGATAAAGGTGATTAATAAGGTGTGAAGGAGGGGGAGGCCAAAATGAGATGGAGGGATGGAGTGGAGAGGTATATGAGAGTGGGGAGTGAGATGGGAGCAGGGCAGTGAAGAGGCCGGGGACAGGGCGACATGGGGGCGATATGTTTGCCCCTTACAGGATTAAGGCATCTGGCAATAGACAGACAGATAGATAGATAGAATAACGTGTGAGTGAGAGACTTGCAGTTCCCCTCTTGTGCTGGTATGGTCATGTAAAAATCTTACATTCCACCGCATGTGCTGCAAGCAGCCTTGTAGTTCTTATGTTACTAAATAACAAAGTGGAACTATCTCTAATTATACATGTATTATGTTCTGAAAGGAATGCTGAGCATCTCTCCTCCCAGTTTTGTTGATATGATTACCATTATGATGATACTGATAATAATGACGATGAACCATTCTACCCTTTCCATCAGAGTTTCGTGAGTGCTTCTCCCTGTACGCCCGCAATGGCCAGATCCGTACCCTGGATCAGCTGACTGTCATCATGCGCTCCCTTGGCATGAGTCCTACCATCTCTGAACTCAAACGTTATTTCAAGGAGAAAGGTCAGATAGATTCACATGCTGTTGTTAAGTCCAAACAAAGCAGACTTTACTTTAGTCTGAGACTGTATACAAAATGCTAGCGTTGTATCTTTTTTTCTTGAGCTGATGAGTCCGAAGTAGTTAATTTTTAAAAACTGTTATGATTTAATGATATGACTTTTTTTTTTTCCCCCCTCCAGCCTGCCAATATTCTAGCAATCTAATATTCCATCCTTAGATCCTCTAAAATTTGGGTGTTATTCATTTAATTTTTGTATTACAGTAATAGCTTCAGAACAGTAGAATCTATTATGAAAATTTCACTGAAATGTCTTTCCCTACCAGACAACAAGACAAAATTACTAGTGAGGGTGAAAGAATGGCAAACCATTAACAGATCACACTGACTTTGAAAATACAAGTTTTTGTAACAGGTTCCAGCATAATGACTACAGTATAATAACCTTTATTCTACTCATTTGCCAAGTCAAGTATGAAATAAAATGAAAAAATACTGAATTGGATATCTGAAAGAAAGGATGTTTAGTATACTTGTGACTTTCCTCTGCAGGTGGAAAGATGAGCTTCCCTGACTTCTTGGATGTGATGCACAAACACAGTCAGGTGGAGCGCATCCCGGAGGAGATCCTGGCTGCCTTCAAGGGACACGACCCAGCCCACACCGGCACCATCTCGGCCCGGGAGTTGCGCCACATCTTACTGCACTGGGGCGAGCGCCTCAGTCACAAAGAAGGTATGATGACATGAGCACTATCGACTGAGTTACCTTGAACTCTCCCCTCCCTCTCTACTTTGCACTGACTTACAGTTGTGGTGACCCCCTGTTGCTGACCACATTAACACTTTCAGTATAAAATTCCTTTTTATGCTTCATAAAATAATCCTGCTATTGCCACAATGAAATGCAAAATTTTTCATCTGCCGTGAAAGGGTTAATGGAGACTGGTTCCAACTTTTTCACTCTGAATAACCCTTCCCACGGTTCATAAACATCCTGTGATGACCTGAATGCAATAAAAATAATCATCACAAACTGGGTTAGCACTCAGCACCTCATTACTGCTAACTGGTTGTAAAAGAATTACAGTATATACTAATGTAAACTGAGCTAACATTAAGTTCACTGTACTGCAATAAAGCGTTAATACAAAGATCTGATTTCCTCTTCACAGTGGAGCAGATTTTCCGAGAGGCCAACATCTCTCCTGGTGGAGTTGTGAGATACCAGGACTTCTGCAGGATTGTGTGTGCTCCAGTTCCCGACTACTACTAGCCCACACAAGATCCAGTATCCCAATTCCCACCAACACAAACTTAAACATCAAGTACCAATGATACAATTGCCCTTCTTCCAAACTAAATTGTTTTTGTAAATTATGGATACTTTAATTAGTTCTTGTGATGATATAATGCCCACGATGCATGTCCCTAGTACAGCCTATTATTAATGAAACAAACAGATCCCAGATACTGTAAGTTGATTACAACATCCCTTCCTAGAATATCTGTATTTCCTTTCATAATTCTAATTTCTCTCCCTCTCTCATGCTACATAGTTACTCCATTAGTTTTGCTCCATTCCATTGTCTAGCCTCTGTAAACATGTCTTTCTTTTAGATGTATAAGACTAAGAATTTGTACACTGAACTGTATTTTCTTTCTTGCCCATGGTACCATTAATTTTTACATACAGCATATGGTTCCTGTACAGTACATTATATTATTGAATGCAAGAAACTCTACTGGGCAGTTATGATATTACTCTGTCCTACACTAACCTCTTCTTGCCAAAATCAACACCTTCAAGATGCAAATGAAAGTCATTCAGCATTTGCTGAATCGATCTTCTTTACTGACATGTCTGACATTTAATTGCAATCAAATGTTTTATACTGATATACCATTCCTCTACTCATTTCCTAAATACTACAAATATGTTTTGATAATTAAGGATAATATTTACTTAACCCTTCACTACAAAGATGACTTTTGTTTCATTCCTGCCATCTCCAGATGATTTTATTCAGCTTAGGTGATACCTTTTGAACTGGGGGGGGGGGTTAGATACAATCATCAGACACCCCTTCACTACTAAAGGTACTTTGTGAGTTGAATGAACACATCTGTTGGAGTTGAATGAACACATCTGTTGGCAGCAAGAATAAAATAAAACTGACATCTTCAGGCTGGGGTTAAGCTTACAATTCAGGAAAAAAAAAACAATTGGACAAAGATAATGAAAGCCTTTTACCTATGCAACTGAGAATCACAAAGCTGAAGTGACTGATAATGACTATGATAAAACAATAATGTACTGCAACACACACTGTAAACAGTGGCAAGTGCTGTAACCGTTGATGATACAGATGCATTACATTCTTACTGCAGACCCATCCTTTATACCTTCATTCTGATGACATCTTTTTTCTTTTGTTCTAGCTAACTAGAGACTGTTTTAAACTTAGGAAATACCACCCATACTGAAGGGGTTAGCAAGGGCTAAATAGTATCTAACTCCTCCAGTTCAAAATCTTTCTTAAGCTGAACAAAACTGTCTGCAGACAGCAAGAACAAAATTAAAAAGACATCACCCAACTGAAAAGGTTAAAGGGTTTGGACTCTAATAGCTTACTCTCAAGCCCCTATACTTCACAAGGGGTTACATGAGCTTGGTTGTTACAATTACCATTACTGCACACTTGGCACTTACATTACATAGTATTTTGTATCTCTGAAGCATGTATGCAATTATAGAAGTAACAACATCTTCCTTAATAAATACTGTATTGTAATCATGAACAACTATTACAGTATATAGTTACTGTAAGCCTCAATATACATGTCTTTTTATACCACCAAAGATTCTACTTAAAAATACAAAGTGCTTTCTTCCAAAATTTTTTATTATTAGCATATCTGATTTTGTAATTTTCAATAAAATATAATTAAATACTGTATACTTGTAAAAGAATAAGTATTTTTATAACCCCGTTTCTATACAAAATTTTCAATTAAAAGAACGACTAGAAGGGTGAGTGAAAGTGAAATAGAATGAGAACAGGGAGAGGGAAATAATACAGGGAAGGGAAGCATATGAAGGAGGGTGTATGATGGAGAAAGGGAAACAAGAATGATGTGGATGGCAGGGTGGAGTACATGAGGATGGATATACAATGGTGAAGTAGATGGATGGGAAAAGAGACAATAATAAAGAGGATGAAATGGTTAGGGAGCACTGTATTCTGTGTGTGTGTGTGTGTGTGTGTGTGTGTGTGTGTGTGTGTGTGTGTGGTGGGGTGGGGTGGGGTGGGGTGGGGTGGGGTGGGTGGGTGTAGGTGTAACAGAGAGAGAGAGAGAGAGAGAGAGAGAGAGAGAAGTGAGGGAGTAAATAAAGAAGGGTGTTGGTAGGTGGAAGGAATGAGAAGAGCAATACATGAAGGAAGTAGATAGTAGAGTGGTGCAGAAAATGAGGGCAGGTGTATGATGGTAAAGTGGAGGGAAGGAGAAGGAAGTAAGAACGAAGTGAATGGCAAGGTAAGGAAGTAAAGTACTGTGCATGGTGGAAGTAGGTCCTCATTTACAGCTGTGTGTGCGATAAATACTACTTCAGCTGAAACAATTTTAACCCTTTTGATCTAATGACGTCTTTATTGGTTTATTTCTTAACATCTCTAGGCAAGTTTATTAAACTTGGGGGAGAACTCCTGCAATGGCAGAGTAAGACTAACCCATGCAGTTCAAAAAGTTCTTCCCAAGCTGAATAGAATTATCTGGCCATGCCAAGAATAAATGAAAAGGACATCCAGTGATTCAATGGTTAACTGAGATAAGCCTCTGGTTCATGACTAAGGGGAACTGGAAAAATCTAACTTCAAAACAACTTACAGTAAATCACCAGCAACTTTAAACGAGGAATGGACATTAATACATCAACAACTTAATCCCTTCAGTCCTATGGCATATTACTCAAAAACTCTTGCTGTCTTCAGATGATTCAATTCAGCTTTGGGAAAATTTTTAGAACTGAAGAGGTTAGACAATGCAGATCTTTCATTTTCCTCATCTAAGAAGTCTCCAAAAAGCTGAATAAGAGTCAGAGAGCAACAGGAACAAATAAATAATATAAGCCATCAGACTGAAGCAGTAAACAGTTGTGAAACTAGTGAAACAACCATATATGAACATTAAATGTATATGTAGCAGATGGGTGGCAACCACTAACCCTGGGAGGTTCTACCATGAGAGTAAATGTGACTAGAAGCTTGGTAACCAGGCCTACAGTCATCAGTCTCATGCAGGTTTTGGCACTTGGTTTAGCTTTCAATCCATACAAAACATCAGCTTTACCATGGCCATCCTAATTCTTTACGAGGAAACACTGTGTCATATAGAAGTACAGTATATATGTACATTATTATACATGAGGGATTATAGGAGATGGGTTGTTACTGAGCAGACAAACAATGCAGGGATCCTTCTTTCTTTCTTCCCCCCCCCCCCTGTACAACAAAAGCATAACTGCTATGATGACACAATTTAGCAAAACCTAAGCCATGTATACTGTATACACTGGCACTTATATTAAATTATGATACATAATAACTTCATTTTTAAAGGAGGTAGGGTGGGGATTGGTGGTGGGTGGTGGCGACCATCATCCACCCACTTGATGTAGTGCTGCTTCCTTCTTCCTTAGCCTTTATCATTCTTTTTCTGTGCCTGCCCTCCTCTCTTTGTATTTCTCCCATCTTTCCTGTCACTTCTTATTGCTTTTCTTTCCTTCACAGGTGGCTTTACTTTGAGTGACAAGCCAAATGGTTTCCTGTAAGCCAAGAAACCATTTACAACACTGGGTGGTAACCATATAACCAAAACATATGTGCTCCCTACGTGTCAACAAGTGGGTTGGTGGAGGGTTAGTGCCCCTCCCCGTAAAACAAATAACTCAAAGCCAAATGGCCACTCCTTACGGGATTATGGCGTCTGGCAATAGATAGATAGATAGATAGGGTGGGGATGGTGATATTTATCATTCATTCATTCATCATCTAATCCTGCATTGCCCCATGAGAAGCATAGGAGCCTGGGGCTAGGCAAGTTGGTCCTGACATTTAAGATGAAAGTGACCAGCCCCACTCATCCTTGAGTGGCATTTTTTTTTTATTTTTTTTTTTTATTTTTTTAATGTGTCCGACTCTGGGCAAAGGCTTCAGGGCCTATATCTCGGGGGCAGTAGCCTATCCCAAGGCCCAGCAGTCCTCCTACACCTCCACATGTCACCACTTCGGCGCTAACACCCACCGTCCATATTGAATACATGCTAGGGCTGTCTCATACAGGACTGGTGTACTGGTATTAGCGGGGGTACTTTTATGACATGTCGGCGGGTAATCTAGTAGATCAGGAAAGTCTGCTTCTATGAAATTCAAATCCTTAAACTGTTCCCTGCCCCAGCCGGGATTCGAACCTGGGTCCATCAGAACTGCAGGCCGCCTCTCTACCGATTCAGCCACCGCCTCCCCAACCATCCCTTGGATATAAACTTGCCCAGGCTCACTCTAACTGAAATGCCTTGATTACCCACTAAACCACCAGGTGCCATAATCTGGTTATATGGTTACCACCCAGTGTAGTACAGTAAATGGTTTTCGGCTGTACAGGAAACCATCTGGCTTGTCACTCAGTGTAGAGTCAACTGTAGACACAAGGAACAGGAGAGAATGAAGTAAAGAAAGACAGAAGAGGAAGGAAGGAAAGTGATATTTAAAGCTGTTTTACTTACTGCCAAAGATAACTTAACAATATTTTTACCTAATCTCCACTACAAAAGCCTGGGACACTTGAGGATTTCTCTCTCTAGTTAATGACAGATAATTTTATCCTGCTGAGTGCAGCACCCTGCCTGCAAAAGGGTTAATGGGAATTCATAACTGATGTTTTTTTCCCTTATAAATCTACATTATGATGGACATGCATGAATATTCTACGATCTAGACATTAGGTACGGAGTGCTAATACAGACAAACCCCTCCAACACCAAAACATATATTTTTTGCTTTTCTTGCTGATTCCAGATGGTTTTCTTCAGCTACAAATAAACTTTTCTAACTGAAAAGCTATGGCTTTTATTAATTCTTGACTAATAGGGGGGGCTTTCCTAACCAGAATTAAATCATTCGGAGATACTGTATGAGGAGTAATACACAATATACTGCACAGTATATCATCAACTTGAAGGAATTAAACACTATACATTATAAAGAGAATCCTGAGGCCAGGTTCCATGGAGGGGAAAAAAAAAAAAAAAAGTACAGTGCATCACCCATTACCCAGACATAACTACTGCTCAGGCCTTCTGGACTGCTTGAATTCCACACAGTTCAGTACTATAACTTTACAGCATATTCTTTTTCTTTTTTGATGTCCTACACTGTTTTCTTTAGCACATCATCTGGCAAAATAGCAATGATCAAGAAAATGAAATGTTACAACATAATGAATGGAAATAAAATCCAAATTAAATACGGCTGTAGCAAGGATGGGCTATATAGGTGAGTGTAAAGGTAAATATTATATAATGATCCTCTCAAACAGTAAGAATCTGGATCATCAACTATCGAGAGAATCACAATTCCTGTGTAGACAAGATAGGAGCTAAACTGGTACTTAGTATAATGTACAGCATATATATAATACCAGCAGACTAGTTCAACAATACTGCATGTGATGTACTAATGCTAACCTAGTCCAGTATATTATGTGTAAAATCAATGATGCTTTAAATCAACCCTTTCGTGCATTTTGAGGCACACTGATGCAAAGCATATCAGAATAATTAATGTCTAAACCTGCATTTTGACACAATTTTCATCATAAAAATGATATCCAGAAACTGCATTTTGACATAAATCGCATCATTAACCTGAAAAAAGTATTTCTGAATGAAAAAACTTGCTCACCAGCAAGTAAAGCCTCCCACAGCCAGGTAAACATTGGGTACGAAACAATGTGCCCATAAATTTATGGTCATGTGTAAAAGAGTTAAATAAGCCCTCCACACATCAGCACATATCACACTTTGGCAACAAACAAGGATTAACCCTTGCTGAACTGCAGACCTTACATGAGGTACAGTACAATGGTCTGCACAGGCCAAGCTGCATGCCTCACATTAGGTACAATTTACATCAGTTATAAAACAATGTCCCAGGGGAGGTCAACTACCTTGTAATGAAAGCCCAGCAGGGGTTAATATATAGGGCTCATAATATTACAGCATCGCTTTCTCCATAATCATCATTATCAACCAAACCCTACTCCCTAATAAAAATGAGGTGGAACAGGAAAGCATAAATGCAGATGAACAATCAACAAAGCAACCAGTAAAATGGGCTAGACATCAA
The DNA here is from genome assembly GCF_032717465.1 of Coenobita brevimanus. Classification (NCBI taxonomy): domain Eukaryota; kingdom Metazoa; phylum Arthropoda; class Malacostraca; order Decapoda; family Coenobitidae; genus Coenobita; species Coenobita brevimanus. The sequence goes on along the minus strand of NC_136954.1, from coordinate 59,991,713 downwards.
TTTACTCATCATTTAAGCCTTCAAAATTCTGGGTCCTACCTTATGAAAAACCACCCACAAAAATCAGCTTAATAACATCTGAACGATAAAAGCTTTTCTATCAACATGAGCCCCCTCCACCATTACATCCTACACTCTAGGTGTATTGTTAGGACAATTCAACTCCTTCAGGGATTTTGATGTTATGTTTCAAATCTGAGGTGGGAAAGAAAATGTCAAGATTCATTCATTCATTCATTGCCAGACGCCATGTATCCCAAACGGGGTGGCCAACGGCTTAGAGTTAATTGTTTTACAGGGAGGGGCACTAATCCTCCACCAACCCCACTCGACAAGTAGGGAGAACGTTATGCCAACAGCATCTGGTGTTCCCAGGCGGTCACCCATCCAAGTACTAACCAGACCCAACGTTGCTTAAGATAAGGTCAGGATAATGAGGTAACAACTGCATTATGGATGAGACTCAATGCTTGCAATGTGATAATTGTAAGGTGTCTTGACCTTCATCTTAACCCCTTTACAAACTGAAATGTTAGCTATGACTGTAAGTTTCAAATTCCTTCATCTATCTGATATACTTCATCAGGTAATTTTTATCCTCTTGGAATACAATAGAAAAACATACCCATACCTGAAAATGCCAATGCATTGAATGGTGTTTAAGTTGCCTGTAAGTCAAAGGTTGGTATTGCAAGGACTTGAATGATGATTCAACTAATGTAAAGTCACTCTGTTGATAAAGAACTTTCTCTGACTTATTTGATCTATATCTGTGTGGATCCTAGAGATCTTATTATAAAAATGTAACAGCAGTTTTGATGGTAATGATGAGTATAAGGTTCATTTATGTCAAAAGTATCACAGAATGAAACATGAAAGTACATCTACCGAGAGCCTGAGAAATATAAATGCAAAATACAACAGTGGTATGTAAAATGCTGCTTAACCCATTCAATACCATTTTATATATATATATATATATATATATATATATATATATATATATATATATATATATGGTAGGTGGAGGCGCTCACCATCCACTCACTCGATGTAGTGCTGCTCTCGGGTGTCTGCCCTTTCCTCTCCATCCTTCTTTCCTTCCATTCTTTTCTGTCTTTCTTTCCTTGTCCTTCTGCCTACAGGTGACTTGACACTCCCTCTTCTGTCTTTCTTTCCTTCATTCTTTCCACTTCCTTCAGCCTGTGGGTGACTCTACACTGAGTGACAAGCCAAATGGTTTCCTGTGCACCAGGAAACCATTTACTATGCTGGGTGGTAACCATATAACCAAATTTTGGCGCCAGGTGGTTTAGTGGGTAATTATTGCACTCCAATCGGATTGAGCCAGTGAAGGTTTATATCCAAGGGGTGGCTGGGGTTGACTGCTCATGTAGTGTCACTCAGGGATGAGTGAGGCTGGTCACTCTCATCTTAAATGTCGGGACCAATTGCCTAGCCCCGGGCTCCTACGCTCCTCATGGGGCAATGTAGGATTGGATGATGGATGGATGGATATATATATATATATATATATATACAGTATATATATATATATATATATATATATATATATTTTCTTTCAAACACTACAGTGTGTTGATTCTAACCTGACGATGAACCTTAACCTTTTTCAGCCCCACTGATGGCCAAGTCCTGACAGACTGGAGGGTTGATATCATCAGTAACGAAGGCAACTCATTCCTTCCCCAAAACTAAGGCCAACTTTCAAGTTGTAGGAGTGGTCTAGTTTCATCACTTAAAAACAAATCAAGAAACACAATTGTAATCTGATTCACTTCACAGTAAAGGAGTTAATCATACAGCACCATTACAGTATTCCAGTCATTACATAATTTCAGTGACCCATCAGCCTAATTTTGGAGAAAATAAAATGGCTTTAACACCTTTCAATATGCTGACATCTCTTGTATTTTAATTTTGCTTGTGTCAGACAATTTTATTCACTTCATATTAATGAAAGAAGAAAAAACTTCAAGCCCATTTATACATGGGGTCTGCTCATAAACTAAATCAAAATCATCTGGTGGTTTCAAAAATAAAATAAAAAGTATATCAATGTCCTGAAGGGGCTAAGGCATTATCTGGCACTTTTGTTATCTAATAACAGATTTCAGAGTCAGGAGTCAATGGTTCCAAGATTATGCACACCAAATGACTTGGGGAAAAAAGTACTGGATAACTGAACACATTTTAAAAATACAAGTAAAATATATGTAACAGATAAAAATGTTACACCATACTAAAATATAAATGGAAGCATTGTTATAAGTTACAATAAAAGTTATGCATATTTAAAAATACAATCCTATTGCCACGTCTGTATGAAGAGAAACGAGGCTAATGAGGTGAAAGTCCTAGTGTTCATGTTTATCATGACTCCTGCAAGTGGCAGCCATCGTGCAGTCTCACACAGTGCAGGTCGTACTTCTTTGGTGAATACCTGCAGGGAAATAATGAACTGTAGTGGCTGGTTTGTATACATCTGACATGAATGGGAACCTCTACTGTATATGTACTGGAATGAAGGAAAGAAAAATAGAGGTTGGCTTATATACACCTGACATCCGGGTAAATGAGTAGCTTTACTACACAGTAAACCCTCGATATAATGAACTAATTGGGGGGAGGGGTGTGTCATTATATCCAAAAGTTTGTTATATACGAGGGGTCGGTATTACTGAACTCAGTTCGCTATATAAGGGGTCTTCCGGTCCTACGTGCTCAAACATAACCTAAACAAACTCTATGAAGTTTTACGTGGAGAATTCAATGGTTTATGAAGCTGTAAATGTAAATACAACACTGTATGAAATTGTACATATAAATAAAATCCCTATAATAAGAATAAAGTATGATGTAGTGCTGTTACAGTACACTTACTGTGCCAGGAAAGGATGCTGTTGAAGTACACTTACTGTGACAGGAAGGGAAGCTGTTGTCACCATGGGCTGATTCCCAAACTTCCCCCTCATTTCGCGACCTTTGTTCGCAAAATCAGGGGGATGTTCAGTCACAATTTGGCTGTTCATTATATCCAAAATTCATGGTACAGTACCAGGGTTTGTTATATCGAGGGTTTACTGTACTTGTAAACACTGTACGAAATGAATGAATGAAGGAACTGCAATGACTGGATTACACATATTGAGCTGGAACACGAAGCTGTGACCTTTCTGACTTATCAAAAAGCTCTAGTAATTTTTCAGATTTTCTGTTTCTGCACTGCACAGAGAGTGTGCTTAAAACAAACAAGGGCTGACATTGCTTTTGTTTGTGTGGTGGTCGCCATGCCTACTTAACTGCCTGCCTGGGCAACAGTAGGCCAAAACATGCCCTGACAGCATTTGAGTCTTCAACTCATCATTACCTGTGAATGGAACACCTAAATTCTTCCAGTCCTTACTTCTAAGCAGCAAGATAGAACTACGTGTGTATAGATATTTATTAAAGCACAATATTTCTATGAAAATTTTCGAAATGTTAAAGGCTACTATTTGACAGAGCTACATACTACAGAGGTAGATAACACTTTGTTTACAGACAGCCAATGGGTACATTTGCTCACAAACAAAATGTAATTTTCACTTACACTGTGACTCCTTTTCACCTACAGATGGGGTTTAGTATGATTCAGAAACAAGACAAAAGAAAGTCTGTAAGTAGGGGAACTATCAATAGCACTGCTAAGGAAATAGGTTACACAATTATTCTCATATCATTTAAACCTTTAGAATAGTGGCTCCACCGCACAAGCCTAATCAACAACTGGCATTTACTTTTCTGTTTTTTCTTCACAGATAACCTTCACACATATCTGCCATAGAAAGTCAATCTGTCAACTATCAAACTGAAACAGGGGTCTCAAACCATCATCCTGTGCACCTCCATACATACCATAATTCATTCAACCAACCTGATACCCAGTCAGTTCCCTAGTCTCTTTAATTTCCATTACTCACTTTCTCACACACTCTATTACTATATCCATCAACCTTCTTCTTGACTACTATGGCTTTTCCTACCAGCACACTCTCATATATCCATTTCATATCATGCCCTCAGATCTTTCTTATTGTTTGCAACAGATGTTACCTCCCTGTTCCCACACCCACCTGACTAAATACTCTGAGATGCCAGTGTTGGGTGAGATGAGAGTGAGGGGGTTAGGGTGCGGATGTGAGGGTGGGATGGGACAGCCGAGGGTGGAGTGGATGTGGGTGAAGAGCTGCTTCAACGCTGCACCATGTCCCACCACCAACACACTCTCCACAACACTCTTCTCCAACAATGCCTGGCCAAAAGAGAAGAATGACAATAATAGAAGTGACTTACACTTGCTTTCATAAGACAAACAATCCTTCAACATACCCTATTTTAACAAGACAAACTATTTATCTACTGCCAGATGCCTCAACCCACTAAGGGGTCCAACACCATTTCATTGCCTTGCTCCCAGCTCACACTCCCCTCTCTCATATACCTCTCCATTCCATCTCTCCATCTCATCCCTGGCCTCCCCCTCCCTCTCCCCCCCTCCACCTCACTCGTATACACTCTCCTCATTAGTTTCTCGCTCTCCATTCTCTCCACATAGCTAAACCACCTCAATGGCTGTGTTTCTCCTAAAGCTTTCTATCATGTCCACATCCACACCACAATGCTCCTTCACTTCCTCATTTGTCAGTCTGTCTCTCCATGTAACTCCACATGCTCCTCTCAAATAACTCATTTCCACTGCTCTCACTCTTGACTTGTGTCCTTCCAACAAGGTCCAAGCTTCACTTCTGTATGTTCGGGATGGTATCACAATACTGTCATGCAATGATTTTTTTACTTCCATGGTCACTTCCCTGTTCCTTATCACTGCTTTCAAAGAACCAGTAACCTTTCTTCCCTGCTGTACCCTTTCAAGGACTTTACACCCTAAACTTTCATCCTTACTGATCACACTACCCAAGTACTTAAATGCACTCAACATTTCCCATTTCCTTCTCACCCAGCCTCACTGCACATTCAGTGCAATCATTTCTCTCGAAGACCATAACTTTACTTTTCCCTACATTCACCTTTAGATTCCATTTCTTGCACACTCCCAAACTCATTCACCAAGCCTTGCAGTTCCCCTTCGTCTTCACTTAACAATACAGTATGATCTGCAAACAACAGTACAGGGAGTTTCCAAACACTGCCCCCTCTCATTAGGGTCGCTCCAACATCCACTGCCCTACCTTGTACCACTTTTATAACTCAATCCATATACAATCAATGAAAATAACCTCAACAAAAATCTCTGGAAGTGCCCAATTCCAGTGGCCAGCTGCATCCAGATAAAAAGGGAAATGTTCCCCGGCGCTTGACCTTATTAGATCATATAGCCCTGCTAGTTGACAGGAGGGCATTACCCCTCCCAGCATGGCAGCAACCAGGTGTGGCTCGAACTTACAATCCTCCAATCCCGGTCCGATGCTCTACCACTGAGCCACCCTGCCCCTGGGCATCCAGATAAGCTTGGGGTTACAACAACAACGCAGACAAAATCCTCTTTCCAACCAGAGGTCTGCCGTAAGCTAAATAAAAACTTGGGGGGGGGGGGGAGCTGCAACAGACGATGACTTTAATCCCTTCACTACAAAGATGTACTTTCATTTTAATCTTGCTATCTCTGAGCATTTTTATTCATCTCAGGGGAGAATTTCTGAACTGGAAGTGTTAAGTAATACCCTTCATTAACCCCATCTGTGTCATAACTCTCTCCTGCTGCTCCAATTCTTTCTCATCCCAGTTTCCAACATTACAAGGGTTAGGTATCATCCTTAAATATGAAAAGGCTTAAAAAGGGAAAGTACACCCCATCAATGGACTGCTCAAAAAATGTAACAATAATTAACCCCTTAGACGCGGATCGTCGCGTTTGCGACGCTCGGCGAAAAGGACATAGTGGCGGGTCATCGCGTTTGCGATTCTAGTAAATTTTGAATAACCGCGGGCAAGCAGGCTCCAGCTGGTATTGTCTATCAGTACCACCACCCTCTAGCTACAACTAGCATACTTTACCTTTGTACTACTGACCTCAGTTGTTGCCAAGTATCGCGTTTTCCTCCTGTCCCCCCCTCACCACGGCCCGGCCAGCCTGGCTGTGATACATGGCAGCGCTCTGAGCGCTCAGAACTGTAAATCTGCGATCTCCTCTCACAAGCAGTTTATGCTACTAGGAAACGCTTGTTTCCCCAGTTGTAACACTAGCTTTTTTTCTCACGGTTTGCCCCTGTTTAGCGTCAGTTTACTGCAGGCTTTCAAAGTGACATTATGGCGAGTTCTAGCTCTTCCCAGTCAGTGCAAGCGGCCGACAGGAACGAGAATAAAGTGGTGGGCGTAAGGCAGAATAAAAAGCGCGCCGTGGTGATCTTTTGGGAAGTAATATGATTGAAAATAATGTAGTATACATGTTTTTAGCTGTGAAAATGGAAATGTTTGTTGAGTGACGGGAAGACCGCCGCCACAGTGCATGTTGGCCGTACGCTCCGTTGATTTTAGCCGTATTTTCAGTGCTTATTGTACAAATACGGATTCCTAACTACCTTTACGTTGTAGTATAAAGTTTACTGTGACAGAATGAGGCTGTGGTAGAGGGGAAACCGGGTTGCTGGAGGTGTGAGTGAAGAATTGGTTACCCAACTTTGCAAGTCTCCACAAGTCCTTGGGTAGTCCACGAAGGCTCAACACCTGTCTCTGGAGAAAGCTGAATGTAAGTGCTATCTGCCATACCAAGTATAATGTTCTAGGGTTAATCTCTGATTTTTGGCGAATATTTTCCTACAGGTACTCAGACCGCGATACAACCCCGCCACTCGGGAGGGGGGAACGACTGTACACAACCGCGTTTAAGGGGTTAAGGTAATTTATTCATCATCTATGCTTTCAAAATTCTCAGTCCAATCCCATATGCTACAGTATTCACATACGGTGTCATCTCTGTCACAAATGTCACTTATGGGGTAAAGAAATTACACTGACTACCATGGCAATGACAAGGGCGCAACTCCTGCCATTTGCATCTACCGAAATACAAATATTTCACCAATCCACATCTAGCAATTGCCAATTCACATGCTTATTACATCCATTCTCTCCCACTCATCCTATTCATGATTTGTCATGCCTCCTCCTACCTTCCACTTCCCTTACTGTATGTATAACTATCTTTCACAACTTTTGTCACACATATTCATTCTACAAAGCCAAACTATCCAAGAGTACACTCTTTTCAATGGCAACTGCACCAGCAAATCTCATATTACCCTCTTCAAGGTCTAAAGCCCAAGACTACACTATAGTACTCTAAACATTTAAGAGTCTGAGGCTGGCCTATGCACCTGGTAGCATTATATGACTGAAAAACCACCAATCCCATCCAGGAGAGTCAAAGCCAAGCACAAAGCAAGGCTGTTACTCTGACTGGTGACTTCTACACACTTGACCCCAGGTGCTTACACACACTTTCACTCTTTGATTACCCCTCCAGCTTAGAGGGATAATTTCATTTCATTTTCATCACCATGATGATAACTGGCTTAAAGCCAGAAGTGGATTAAAGGGATTACTGCAATTGCTTTGTTTGCTGATATCATTAACAAATATCAATTGGCTACCTGATAAGTGACTTCTGACACATATTCATCTTTCTAACTCTGGGGCTTAACTACTTTCTTAATTGATATTTTTAACAAATATCACAACTTATCAAATGTTTATCCAGGGTATGAACCCTGACACATATTATCATAATCCTACAGTTATCTTTCTGTCTCTGAGTTGTCATACCTCCATGTTCTCTAACCCATTCCTCTCTCCTTCCTGTGGCTCCTCCTCCAATTTCCCATTTATCTCTGCCTCCTCCATCATGCTGTCCTCACTCCAGTCTAATAGTTTGTCTTTATTCTTGTCATACACAGACTGACACAATTCCTGAAACATAAAAATGATGCTAACCAAAAACAGGTATAACAATATTTACAATAAACTACAGTATAGGCACTCCCTATCTACACGATTCTACTTACAGTAAAGTTATTCATGACAAATGCTGCTTAAATCTGAGCTGATATGTAAGACAGGCACCACAGACAGACAAACAAAGATAAAGGGACAATGTAAAGACAGAAAGCTAGCTACTCATTAATGAAATGAGCAGTTGCGGTGGTTAAACAAAATTACAAGATTACGATATACTGTACTTTGAAGAACTTAGCCATGCGGGCCTGGAGATCCCCAAGTGTTTCAGCGCCTGGTGGGTTGTACTGAGGCCATGTTAAGCCCTCTGAGGCTGCCTGCATCTTTACCACATCAATGTGCACACCCTCAACACTCCCAAAATTCTGCAGGAAGTACAGTAATAGGTCACTTTTTTAATGCTCTGTTGTTGGTATGTTCAAAGTAAATTAAAGGAAAAATGCCTGTCAAACTTCTACTGCTGGTTATTAAATGGATTAGCCAGTCTGATCTAATTGGCAGTACTGATTAATTAGAGAATTGTGATATTTTTTATGACATCCCTGACAATATCAAGGAGTGCCCGTAAGTGGGGGGGGGGGGAGTACAGTATTGGTATTAAATAAGACACAAATTTATGTGTAAAATACCGCTCTCTCATTCCTTACTGGAAGTGGTCTACATTTAAATGGTTCATTCCTTTAGTAGACTCTGTAGCCTAAGCTGCATTTTCATGAGGCTTTCAGACAGGTCAACAAGACCAGTCAAGACTAGTCTCATGGCTGTTCTGGTGAGACAGTTTCAGAAAAATGAGACCGGTATAGACTGGTCTCAAGAGACCTGTCCCAGAGTCATTACTGGGTTTGCCCAGTCCCATGCACAAAGGATGCACGGTAGCATTGGGAAATAAGGACAGAGAGGAGCATTCCGTGCCCAGGGTAAACAGCTGATATGGCAAAGATGGCCAACAGAAGTGAAAATTAAATATTATTTAAAAAAAAGAATTTCACACAAATAACACCACCTGTGACATGGGACAGTGATATAAATGTAGATGCTACTTGAATACTTGTTTAAACCTAAATTGAAAAAGATCATCAGTTATGGCTGAAGTAGTATGATAATATGTCTGGAGAGAAATTCAAAGTATGTGAGTCTCAGTGGATTATTATAAGGTAATGACAGCACTTACAACTATTTCCCAGTTATAATTTCTTAAGGACGAGTATTGCATCCTTTGCCTCTGGTTATTAGTTCTCTTTAATCTGGAAAGGTACACTGAACATTTATTTTCACTTCATGCTGTAATGAGAACTCATTACTGTATCATGATTCTAATAGTGACACACTGGGAAGCTGTCATATTTTGTTTTCTATGACCTACAAACAGCTACTGTGTGCACCAGTAATGATAATACTGTAGCTAAAATGATTTATTACCATCTTATTCTCTCTGTTTACATAACTGCTTCAGTCATGACTCCAACCAGTCCCTCTTCCACCACATTAAGGATGGAGCTGGTCTAAAATCCATTCTCGCAAGCATCAAGTAGGTCCAGAGAACTTTGACCGGTCTTGACTGATCTAAAATGGGCTTACAATAATGCGGCTTCAGTTTTTCATTACAATCATGCTACCATTTGACAATTTTATGCAACTTAGAAAGGTTCTCTGGTCATGATGGAGCAAATTATGGTTATATCTAACCCCTCCTCTTTCATGTCCCTTTTAGATCAACTAAAATAATTTGTCGAAAACAAAAGTAAAATAAAGGTACATCACCAGACTATAGGGGCTAATCAAGATCAACATGGAAAATTTCAAAACCATACAGCAATAACATAAGGCTTTAATCTTTTGTAGGAATTGAGAACCTATAATGAAACCAGCCACAGCTAAACACTAAAGGCTGGCTGGGACACCATTTTTTTCTGACTACTGCCGAACAATACTATTAAGCTGTGGGATACCCCCATCATGAAAGCACCAAAACTTACCTTATTAAATCCCTAAAGAATGGCTGTGACACTTGATGATGTTAGTCAGCCATGGGATACTCCCATAAGGCAATAAAACCTACCTTATCAAATCCCTAAAGGACAGCTGGGACACTTCAGCACCAGATATAAACATGCAGGCAAACTAGAAAATATTCATGCATAAAGACAAAAGACACAGTACTGTATATCAGTTACGGTACCATTCACTTCATGGGTTTTTCTTGACTGAATACACTCTCTAAGTATATTCACAGCCTGTAAAATGTAAACTAAAAACAATGTCAGGCTAACCCTTTCCCTGAGCCTGGAGTCGACCACAATGTTGGGCGGGCAGCAGTTATGCCTGAGGATGATCTGGCAGGTGGCATGGGCACGAGACAGATCACTGGTGTATGCACGACTGAACTGGATATCTTTCAGCCGCATTCCTGCCTAAGGACAAAATACATCAACATCATTATCTTAACCTAATTTCTTGAGCAAACTGCATATACTTTAGCTGCAATCGTGCATATGAACACATACCTAATTGTTATCACTGTATTAATGTAATGTCTCATGTGAAATATGTATCTTTCAATTGCATTCCTGGTTATGGACAAACATGTCATTGTTGTTATCATCATCTTAACCTACTTATGTTCGCAAGAGGTTCAGAGATTCAGAGCACGGCACTTTGAAATAATCAAAGGGCCAAGGTCGAAGATCCCTCTCCTGACTATTGAAACAAGGCAGGTTAAAGATGGTGAATATAATTTCAAATGTATTTCAACTAACTGTGAAAGTATTAGGAACAAACTTACAGAATTCAGGCATTTACTGAGTGAAATTAAGTCTGACATTATGTATCTAACACAACCTAGTGTCAACCCCAGAACATCCTTGACAGTGAACTGCATTGTGGGATACTGCACAACTACCACATGTCAAGGAATGATAATATTCAAGAAATTACAGGAGGAACAATAATGATTTTCCATAAAGAGAGGATGTGGGCCAAAACTTCTCACAGGGTGTGTACTGTATATAGAAAAAGGGAACTTGAGAGAAATAATCGATAGGGCTCTCCATCATCTGCTACAGATAACTGGTGATATGCAGTGCAGTGTATTAATCACAGGTGATTTTAACTTGCCTAACAATGATAGGGAAACATAACAACACTAGCACCTGAAGATTCCCCTGAACAAACGTTTTTGGACATTGTATCAGATAGCTTCTTTACGCAACACATTACTGAAGTCACCCATGTAAGAAGAGATCATCAACCCAGCACTCTCGATCTATTCATCAACACTGAAGGAAATAATGCTGATCAAATAAACTCATTAATCCTCTTGGTAGAAGTGATCACTGTGTCCTAGAGTTTAACTACATCTACCTCTCACCACTTCAGACTGAAAGAGAAATTTATGAAGTATTACTTCTTAAAAAGGAGACTATGGAAGGTTCACAGAAAATATTACTTCTTCAAAGCAGACTATGTAAGGTTCACAGAAAATATGCAACATATTAACTGGAGAAAAGAGTTACAGGGAAAGGATTCACATGATATAACCATTATAATAGAAAAGAAAATATCAGGAGTGAGAAATCTTGTACCTAAAAGCACACCTGGCCAGTGGAGAGATGAAAAACAGCTATAAGAGCAGTGACAAGGAAATTATATCAAGATAGCCTATCAAGAATAAGATTTAAGATATATAAAAGAGATAAATGTGCGTTCAAAAGCCCCAAGACGAGCCAAGCAAATTTTTAAATTTAATCTGCTTAGAGAAGTTAAATCCAACCTTAAAGCCCTATACAGGTATGCCAACAGTGGCAAGAGAGTAAAAGACTAGGCTATGTGGGCAATATTAAGACACCACAAGGAACACTCACTTCAAGTAAGGAAACAATGAATGTACTGAATAAATTTTTCAAATCTGTATTTATACATGAGGATGAAAAACCAGATTTGATAATAAATGACTTCTTTCATCAACTTTATGGAGATCAAGTATCTGAACCAATCGACTTGCATTCAGTAGACTGTACAGAGGACCTTTCAGATATTCACAGAGATGAGGACTTAGTCAAAAAGAAACTTTCAGCATTAAATGAATTTAAAATACCAAGACCTGACAACATACACCCAAAAGTGTTGAAGGAATTAACAGATGAGCTTAGTGAGCCTCATGCCATCCTGTACAAACAATCAATTCAGACTCCAACAGTGCCCCAGAGCTGGAAGAAGGTAATTGTATCACCCATCTACAAAAGTGGATGCAGAATTGAACCTGGAAATTACCATCCAGCAAGCCTAACGAGAATCATGGGAAAAATTTTGGAAGAAATTATCAAAGATAACAAGATAAAGAGCATGGACATCAGAAACACCTTATGTGGTAACCAACATGGTTTTAGAAGAGGAAGATCTTGTCTAGCCAATCTGTTGGGCAGTTTACAAGACTAGAAATATATGCATGACAAATACAACCCCTCTGATATAGTGTATTTTGATTATGCCAAAGCATTTGATACCGCACCACACTGCAGAGTGATACATAAGCTACACAGAGTTGGAATACGAGGTAAAGCACCAAAGTGGACTGAAGACTTTCTCTCTTAACAGATTACAAACAGAGAGAGGAAATGCAGTACAGTCAACACTGAGAAAGTAATCAGTGGAGTTCCTCAAGAGTCAGTACTGGGTCCTTTACTCTTCTTGATATACATAAATGACTTTCCAAAAAATTTAACTTCCAAATGCAAAATCTTTGCTGGACACCAAAATATACAATCCTGTGGCAACACCAGTGAAGAACAGAGAGTTGCAATACGATACTGTATAGACAAGATGATGGAATGGTCTATGGCTCCTGAAATTCAATGCACCTAAATGTAAGGTCATGCAGATAGGAACAACTAACCTATGGCCTAACTATAATATTGATGGAAAACTCATAATAAAAGTCAATGAAGAAAAAGATCTGGGAATTTTGTTCAGTGACAACCTAAAGTTTGATAGTCACACTGACAAAACTGCTTCAAAGGCCAACAGTATCCTCGGTCTTATTAGAACCTTCAAACACTAGACTGAAGAAGGGTTTGCCACAATCTACAGGACATATATTCGGCCACATCTTGAGTATGCAGTCCAGGTATGGTCACCCCATGGGAGGCAAAACATCAGCAAGCTGGAAAAGATACAACAAAGGGCATCCAAGATGGTTTCCAGCCTTAACAATTTGAGTTATGAGGTTTGACTGTGATGACTGGGCATGCCCAAGTTGGAGGACCGATGGAAGTGCGGAGATATGTTTAGAAGTCTTCAAAATCATAAAAGGACAAGAAAACATAAATCCAACAGAATTCTTCCAAGAGGCCGATACAAATTTAAGAAGCCACTCCAAGCAAATTTTCAAGAAAAGATTCAATAAATGACAAACGGGAAACACATTTACACAGAGTTGTAAATCTGTGGAACAATTTACCAGAAAATATTGTGAGCACTCCTGTAAATGTTTTCAAGAACAGATATGACAAACACATGGCACAGATGGAAATGGAGACAGGCAATAAGATTTATGCAGATCATTAGTGAATCCGTGGATTTTATTGGAAAGTCTTAACCCCTTGAGGTTGGGGGGCATCATTTTTATTTTATTCTTGCAGCTAACATTATTCAGCTTTGGAGAGCATCCTAGTACTATAGTGAAGAGGTTACTGAAGGTTAAATGTCATCCCTCAGTCAGAAATGTCTTGCTTGAGCTGAATGAAATTGTCTGCAGATGGCAAGAAAATGAAATACCATACAACATGATAGTGATCATGTAAGCAGAGTGAAAGATGAGTTCTGGACGAATGTGAAAGCGTGCACAGGAAAGTTTGAATGGAATGAGAAAGTGTTTCTGATTGGATATATGAATGGAAAAGTAAGGAATGTGAAGGTGGATGGCACAGCTGGTGAGTGGAGTGTGCCTGCAGAAGTCGATGAGAATGGCAGTGCTCTAGTGGACATTTATGAAGGGAGGGGGTTGGTGATAGCCAATACCCTCTTTAGACACAAAATGATCACAGGTATACGTGGCAAGTGACGAGAAGAGTCGGTGGTGAACTGAATGCATGGAAAGCAATGACTAATTACCAGTATGTGTGTGTGGATGATAGAATGAGAAGGTGTGGAACAGATGCAAAAGTATACAGAGGTTAGGGGAGTGGACTTTCTGACCACCACTTGGTGGTCATGAAAGTCAAGGTTCAAATGAAATGGAGGAGGAGGAGAGGGGAAGGACAGGAGGAAGTAGCTTGTACATACAAGGAGGGTAAAAAGGTTGCAAGAGGATGGAAAAGGGGCAGAATATAAGACAGAAGTGGAGGTGCAACTCGAATTCTTCCCGCTCCTTCTGGGACCTTGCCAAAAACCTTTCTAACAACTTTACCTCATCATCCTTCCCTCCTCTTTTCTACTCTGATGGCTCTGTAGCTATTTCTTCTACTGATAAAGCAGATCTCTTCGCTCAGACTTTCTCCTCCAATTCCACCTTAGACGATTCCGGTGCTGTTCCTCTATCACTTCCCCCCCTCTGACTTCTTCATGGTTGACATTAAAATTTCTTCAGCTGATGTATTTTCTGCTGTCACAGGCCTCAATACTAATAAGGTACAGTATATGGGACTCATGGAGTCCCTCCTGTTGTTCTCAAGAACTGTGCTTCTGTGCTTACACCCTGCCTAGGCAAACTCTTTCGCCTTTGTCTGTCAACTTGTACCTTTTCTTCTTGCTGGAAGTTTGCTCTCATTCAGCCAGTCCCAAAGAAGGGTGACCATTCCCAACCCTCTAACTATCGTCCAACTGCTTTAACATCCTGTATCTCAAAAAGTTTTCGAGTCTGTTCTTAATAGAAAAATTTTAAGGCATCTTTCCTATCACAAGCTTCTTTCTGATCGTCAGTATGGGTTCCATCAGGGATGCTCCACTGGCGATCTTCTCACCTACCTTTCAGACTCCTGGTCATCCTCCTTTCAGGACTTTGGCAAAAGCTTTGCCATTGCACTTGACATCTCTAAGGCTTTCGATCGAGTCTGGCATAAATCTTTAATTTCCAAACTGTCCTCTTACGGTTTCTATCCTTCTATCTGTGCCTTCATCTCTAGCTTCCTTTCTGGTCGTTCTATAGCCGCTGTTGTAGACAGCCATCGTTCTTCTCCTAGATCTATTAACAGTGGTGTTCCTCAGGGCTCTGTCCTTTTTTTTTTTTTTTTAAATGCGAGGAAGAAGGAACCAAAGGCCATGAGCCCGCAGTAACAGTTCCCTCCAAGAGAAAAACAAAACACAACAGAGAGCCTAATTCAAGATCCGATCATTTTGAGATGCCTGGACACACTGCGTTTGAAAGACTGGAGATCATAGGCAGCAGGAAATACAGACAGAGGAAGACAGTTCCAGAGCTGACCTGTTGCATAAATGAAAGACTGGGAGTAACAGTTAACTCTTGCATTAGAGAGTTGGACAGAAAAGGGATGAGAGTTTGCTGCCAGACGGGTGCTACGCGCCCGTCGTAGAGGTGGAGGAATGCAAGCAGACAGTTCAGAGGAGCAGTGACCATTAAAGTAGCGATAGAAAAGAGATAAAGATGCAACAGTGCGGCGAAGAGACAGAGGTTGAAGGGAGTCAGTAAGAGGAGGAGAGTTAATGGGACGAAAAGCCTTTAACTCCACCCTATTGAGAAGAGCTGTATGTGGGGAGCCTCCCCACACATGAGAGTTGTACTCCACACAAGGGCGGATAAAACCCCTGTATAGAGTCAACAATTGTGCAGGGGTAAAGAAAGAGCGGAGTCGGCTTAGCACACCCAATCTCTTGGAAGCAGATTTTACAAGAGATGTAATATGATCTTTCCAAGATAAGTCCCGAGTAAATGAAACCTCAAGCATGTTCAAGGATGATGCAGGATTAAGCTGAATATTATTAAACATTAGTGGGTATAGTCCTATCACCAACTCTCTTCCTTTTATTCATCAATGACCTTCTAAGCTGTACATCTAACCCTATCCACTCATACGCTGATGACTCCACCCTTCATCTTTCCATTCGATACCCGCAACGTCAATCTCAGCAGTTACTTCAACAAACAAGGGATGAGGCTATGGCACACCTAATGTCTGACTTGGCTCATATCTCTAACTGGGGTAAAAATAATCTTGTTGTTTTTAATGCATCAAAGACTCAGTTTTTGCACCTATCAACCCGACAAAATCTTCCACAGGTATACCCACTAATGTTTGATAATATTCAGCTTAATCCTGCATCATCCTTGATCATGCTTGGGGTTTCATTTACTCGGGACTTGTCTTGGAAAGATCATATTACATCTCTTGTAAAATCTGCTTCCAAGAGATTGGGTGTGCTAAGCCAACTCCATTCCTTCTTTATCCCTGCACAATTGTTGACTCTATACAGGGGTTTTATCCACCCCTGTGTAGAGTACAACTCTCATGTGTGGGGAGGCTCCCCACATACAGCTCTTCTCAATAGGGTGGAGTCAAAGGCTTTTCGCCTCATTAACTCTCCTCCTCTTACTGACTCCCTTCAACCCTTGTCTCTTCACCGCACTGTTGCATCTTTATCTCTTTTCTATCGCTACTTCAATGGTCACTGCTCCTCTGAACTGTCTGCATGCATTCCTCCACCTCTACGACGGACGCGTAGCACCCGTCTAGCAGCAAACTCTCATCCCTTTTCTGTCCAACTCTCTAATGCAAGAGTTAACCGTTACTCCCAGTCCTTCATTTATGCAACAGGTCAACTCTGGAACTGTCTCCCTCTGTCTGTATTTCCTACTTCCTATGATCTCCAGTTTTTCAAACGCAGTGTGTCCAGGCATCTGGAAATGATCAGATCTTGAATTTGGCTCTCTCTTATATTTTGTTTTTCTCTTGGAAGGAATAGTTTTGCAGGCTCGTTGCCTTTGGTTCCTTCTTCCTCGCATAAAAAATATATACTGTATATATACATATATACATATATATATATATATGAGATTTGGAGCAGATGGGGGACTAGGAAGGCGTGTGCAAGATGTTTACAAAAGAAATCTGTGAAGCATGTGAGGTCGTTTGTGGGGTGAAGAGAAGACGAAAGGGAGTTCAAGGAACAGCATGGTTGAATGAAGAGGTGAGACAGACTGTGGAGCAAAAGAAGAAAGCATATAATGAATGGATGAGAAACATGCATAGAAGAAGTTGAAAGACAGAAGAGAGAGTTATATGTAGAAAGGAAGAGAGAGGTGAAAAGATTAGTAAGAGAGAGTAAGAAGAGAGCGGATGAGGAATATGGATGGAATTTGAGTGTAAAGTGGAGGGAATGTAAGAAATTTGTTTGGAAAGAGATAAAGGGAGTTAGACAGGCTGATAAAGAAGTATGACAGGGAGTGAAAGTTCTATCTATCTATCTATAGCCCGACGCCCTAATCCCGCAAAGGGTGGCCGCAGACAAAACGCCTCCAAGTCATTCTGTCACCCACCATTTGACTCCCCTCCCCCCAACTCACCCCCCCCTCCCTCATATACCTCTCAACTCCATCCCTCCACCTCATCCTCGGTCTACCCCTCCCTCTCCCTCCCTCCACCTCACCTACATACACCCTCTTAGTCAGTCTTTCATTCTCCATTCTCTCCACATGTCCAAACCACCTCAGTGTATTTCTCCTAATCTTTTCAACCACATCCACATCTACCCCACAACGTTCCTTCACTTCTTCATTTGTCAACCTGTCCCTCCACGTCACTTCACATGCTCCTCTCAAGTAACTCATTTCCACTGCTCTCACTCTTGACTTGTTCCCCTCTTGCAATGTCCACGCCTCGCTTCCATACGTCAGGGTAGGGATCACAATACCATCATGCAGTGACTTCTTAACTTCCATACTCACCTCCCTATTTCTCATCACTGCTTTCAGTGTACCAACAACCTTTCTTCCCTGCACTCACATTCTCCATATCCTCACCATCCAACCTCACTGCACACTCTGTGACTTCATTCCTCTCAAACACCATAACTTTACTTTTCGTTCGTTTTCGTTCGTTTTTAAAGGCTCCAACATGCTTGCATGTGTCGGCCTTGGTCACCTAATGGCGGCTCTCCAGGCTGCACGATCCATTGCAGCCTCCCTGTTCAGTCCCTTAACCCTAAGGTCACACTTAATGACCTCTTCCCATGTCTTTCTCGGTCTACCCCTCATAACCCCACCCCCAATATTAACACTTCTCACCTTCCTCACCCAACTATCATCCCCCATCCTCTCCACATGTCCATACCACCTCAATCTACCTCTCCTCATCACAACACCAATACACTCAAGTCCCATCCTACCTCTCAACTCTTCCATTGTAAACCCAGCCCCTCCAGGCCTTGGACACAGGGACGCACTGCACATCCACCTAATCATTGTCATTTCTGTACGTCTGAGCCGGCGAATGTCTTCCTCCTTCACTGCCCAGGTCTCACTGCCATACAGCATTACACTCCTAACACACGCTGCATACAAAGACCCCTTAGCACGTAGGGAGAGCCCCCTCAATGTCAGGAGAGGCAAGAGCTCCCTGAACTTCTTCCAACCACTTCTCACCCTAGCCACAGAGCTAGCTCACTTCAGCTTCCTCCTCCTACACACTGTCCCAAATTCATTCACCAAACCTTGCAACTCCCATTCATCTTCACTCAACAATACTGTATCATCAGCAAACAGCAACACAGGAAGCTTCCAAATCTCACCCTCATTCATTAGGGCCACCCCCACATCCACTGCCCTACCTTGTACCTCCTTTACAACCCCATCCATATATATATATTAAACAGCCATGGAGACATTACACACCCCTGTTTCAGTCCCACATTGAGATCAAAGAACTCACTCAGCTCACCATCCACTCGCACCGTAGCCCTAGCTCCCTCGTACATACTCTTCACAGCACTCAACAATTTCCCCTCCACTCCATATATTCTTAATACCTTCCACATACCTTGCCTATCTATTCTGTCATAAGCTTTCTCCAAGTCCATGAAGGCAGCATACACTTTCCTTCCCTTCTCTAGATACTTCTCCACTAAACATCTTAGAACAAATATCTGATCTACACACCCTTTTCCCTTCCTAAATCCCTCTTGTTCTTCTCTAACTAGGTCCTCTGTTATATGCCTAACCCTATCAATGAGTATTCTACCATATATTTTACCAGTCACGCTAAGAAGGCAAATACCCCTATGGTTACCACATACTTCTCTCTCCCCTTTTCCTTTGTACAGAGGAATAATTATACCTGATTTCCAGTCCTCTGGAACCCTTCCCTCTTCCCAAGCCAATCTACACAACTTCCATATCCACTCCACAACAATCTCACCCCCATACCTAAGCATTTCACCACACACTCCATCAATTCCTGGGGCCTTTCCCAGCTTAATCTTCTTCATCGCTTCCACTACTTCCGACCTACTGATCTCTTCCTCCCTCCTCTCATCTCTTCTTCTCCCAGCCATTCCCCAACCACTTATACTCACACTGCTCTCACTCTCTACATTCAACAAATCCTCAAAGTGCTCCTTCCATCTCCTCAATTTCTCTCTCTTCTCCACCAACAATCTATTATTCCTATCTTTCACTCCCCTACTATTTCCCCTTTCACACTGCCTTACTTTCTTTACCTCCTTCCAAAACAATTTCTTACTCTCCCTCCATTTCACACTCAGATTCCTCCCAAACTCTTCATCCACTTTCTTCTTACTCTCCTTCACCAGTCTCTTAACCTCCCTTCTCCTGCTCACATATACCTCTCTCTTCTCTCTTTCATCTTCTCCCCTACCTCTACTCACCAACCATTCACCATATGCCTTCTTCTTTTCTTCCACAGCTCGTTTCACCTCATCATTCCACCATGCTGTCCCTTGCACACCCTTGCATCTCCTCCTCACTCCACAAACCGCCTCACACGCTGCGCTTATCTCTTCCGTGAATATCTTACATACGTCTTCCACCCCTTCCATCTGCTCTAACTCATATCTTCCCAATCTTTCTTCCACTATGCTCTTATACTCTGTCCTTTTCTCACTATCTTGCAATTTCTCCACTCTTCTCACAGGAGCTGCTTCCTCCTGTCTTCCCCTTCGCCTCCTCAACCACTTTCTTTGCAGCTCTACCTTGGCCATCACTAAAAATGGTATATTACTAGTGGAGACGGGAGAAAAAGTAAGTAGATGGAGAGAACACTTTAAGGAATTGCTGAACATACAGAATGAAAGTAATGTGAGTATAAGTAACTGGGGAATGGCTGGGAGGAGGAGGGAGGTGAGAAGAGAGGAAGGAACCAGTAGGATGGAAGTAGTGGAACCAATGAAGAAAGTCAAAATGGAGTGTGTCGTGAAATCCTGAAGCAAAGGGGAGAGATAGTAGTAGAATGCATATGGAAGATGTGCAGACTGGCCTGAGAGGAAGGTAGAGTCACGGAGGATTGGAAGTCGGGTATAATTACTCCCCTGCACGAAGGAAAAGGGGAAAAAGAAGTGTGTGGTAATCACTGGGGTATTTGTTTTCTTAGTGTAATAGGAAAAGTATATGGTAGAATACTTTGACCGAGTAGGGGAAATAACAGGAATTAGTTGGTGATGAACTGGGAGGTCTTAGGAAGGGAAGAGGTTGTACAGATCAGATATTCATTCTTAGGTGTTTAATGGAAAAGTTTCTAGAAAAGGGAAATAAGTTGTATGTGGCCATGAATTTGGAGAAAGAATATGACAGGGTGGATAGACAAGGAATGTGGAAAGTATATATTAAGGATATACAGTATGGGGTAGACGGGGATGTTGCTGAATGTCGTGAAGAGTATGTACGAGGGTGCTAAGCCTCCAGTGGTTGTGGATAGTGAACGCAGTGAATTTTTCTATCAGAATGTTGGATTGAAACAGGGATGTGTCACTTCTCCATGGTTGTTCAATCTGTACAGTATATGGATGGGGTAATAAAAGAGATACAAGGAAGGGCAGTGGATGCTGAAGTGACCCTAATGAAAGAAGGAAGTGTTTGGAAACTCCCTGCACTGTTGTTTGCAGATGATACTGTATTGTTAAGTGAAGACAAAGGGGATCTGCAAGGCTTGGTGAATGAGTTTAGGAATGTATGCAAGAAACAAAATCTAAAGGTGAATGTAGGGAAGAGTAAATGGTCTTTGAGAGAAATGAAGTCATTGTATGTACAGTGAGGCTGGAAGAGGAGGAAATGGAAAATGAGTGTGCTTTTAAGTACTTGGGTAGTATGATGACTAAGGATGGAAGTTTAGAGGAAGAAGTGCTTGAAAGGGTACAACAGGGAAGAAAGGTTACTGGTTCTTTGAAAGCAGTAATATGGAACAGGGAGGTGAGCATGAAAAAAGGTCACTGCATGACAGTATTGTGATACCAACTCTACTGTATGGAAGTGAAGCTTGGACCTTGTTGGGGGGACAGAAGTCAAGAGTGAGAGCAGTGGAAATGAGTTACCTGAAAGAAGCATGTGGAGTTACATGGAGAGACAGACTGACAAATGAGGAAGTGAAGGAGCACTGTGGTGTGGATGTGACAGAAAGCGTTAGGAGAAATACACTGAGGTGGTTTAGTCTTGTGGAGAGGATGGAGAGCGAGAGACTAATGAGGAGTGCATGCGAGTGAGGTGGAAGGGGGGAGAGGGAGCGGGAGGTTAAGGATGAGAAGGAGGGATGGAGTGGAGAGGTATATGCGAAATAGGGGTGTGAGCTGGAAGTGGCCTTGGACTGGGCGACATGGAGGCGATTTGTTTATGGCCACCCCATATGGGATTAAGGCATCTGGCAATAGACAGACTGGCTGATGATAATGAAGGGGCTACACAGAAAAACGTGAAGGAGAAATGAGTGGTGTAAAACAGGATGACAGCACTCCAGAATGAGAAGTGGAGAAAATAAACTGCAAATATACATGACATGACTGATACTCACCTGGGATGCTTGAGTCTCCCCCGTGGCACTAAGAGGAATGTCAAGGTGACCCTGGATTTTCTGCTCCTTATTGGCCTGTGTTTCACCACTGTAACAAGCATAACATGGTAATTCTTCAGTATATATAAGGGTAAAATAAATAAATAAAAACCTAAATATGTACTGTAAATAAAACCTTTTTCTATATTTTTCTGTATGTACCGTACCAGTCTATGTGAAATACACTATAGGACTGAACTTCCTTCCTGAAGGGAAAGAGACAGCACATATATGGTGAACTGGGAGTGGATGATGAGCATGATAATAATGATGATGTGAAATGGAATGAGTTAAATAGCATATCAATCAATCAATCAATCAATCATTTCCTGTGGCACCCCACGGGATGCATAGGGTCTCAATGAACTCTCTCCACCAATATTTGTCTCTTGCCATCTCCTTCAGGTCCCACCAACACTCCTCTCCTGCTTCTTTTTTCATTGTCCTCAACCAGGTTTCCCTCGGCCTACCTCTACCTCTTCTACCTCTAGCAATCCACTCTGGCACATCCTGTAGTAAACAACCTTCTTTTCTGTATATGTGCCCCAGCCACTTCCAGCGAGACAGTCTCACATATTCATTAACTGGTTCCACTCTCGTAATATCCCTTACTCTTTCATTTGTAACTCTGTCTTGCCACTTTACCCCAAGAATCCTTCTCAGTATTTTATTCTCAAATCCTAATACTTTCTGATCTGTTGCAATTGTACTGTACCATGACTCATGCCCGTAAATTAAAATGGGTCTAACCATGGACTTGTAAATTTTCACTTTAGTATGTACTGAAAGCATATTATTATTCCAAACAGATTTCAACATTCCAACAGCTCGCCAAGCCTGTCTAATCCTCTCCTCAATTTCATTGTTTAATGATCCATTAGATGATACAATCGTTCCCAGATATTTAAAGTTTTCTACATTCTTCACCACATTATTCCCAATTACACAGTCGATTTGGTTCTCCATGTTCATATTAATAATTTCAGTCTTTCCACAATTTATTACCAATCCCACTTTTTCTCCTTCCTCCACCAGACATTCGAGCACCCTCTGCATCTCGTAAATACTTCCGCAAATCAGTACAATATCATCAGCATAGTCCAAATCCATCAGCTTCTTATTTTCTTTCCAGTTAATTCCTGCATCTGTTCTCCTTACAACCTTTTTCATAACATAATCCATAATCAAAACAAACAACAAAGGCGAAAGAACTCCTCCTTGAATCACTCCTGACCTAACTTGAAATGGATCACTCAAAGAACCACCCACCATTACCTTACAAAAAGTACCTTCATGCAGACTTCTAATAATATTTACAAACTTTTCTGGTATACCATAGAATCTCATAATTTTCAACATAGCTCCACGTGAAACACTATCAAAAGCCTTTTCAAAATCCACAAAACACATACTAAGTGGCATTTTCATCTCATTAGCTTGTTGCATTAGATGCCTTACAATAAAAATCTGATCATTACAACCTCGACCCATTCTAAATCCCGCTTGTTCTTCTCTTAAAATTTTATCAATTACTGGCTCTATTCTGTTCAACAAGATTTTGGAAAAGACTTTTGCAACTACAGGTGTCAAAGTTATCCCCCTCCAATTGCCACACACACTTAAATCTCCTTTTTTTTGTATTTTTATAATCACTCCATTTTTCCACTCTTCTGGAATTCCACCATTATCCCAAGCCACATTAAAAAGTTTCAAAAGCGCATTCATCAACTCGTCATTTTCCACCTTAAGCATTTCAGGGAATATTCCATCCTTACCTGGAGCCTTAAAATTCTTTAACTCCTTTATAGATTTTGCTACCTCTTCCAAAGTTATATCCCCTGTTTCTATCTGCAAATCTCTCTCGGCTGGCAAAATGTCCTCTTCAGCTGGGATTGGTCTATTTAGAACAGATTCAAAGTGCTCTTTCCATCTTCCTTTTATATCCAAATCTTTAGTCATCAAATTACCATTTCTATCTCGTACAGGTATTTCCTTCCTTCTCTTTTCAGTCCCAGTTAACTCCTTTATGGCCTGATACGCTGCTCTTGTGCTCTGACTGTCATATTTACTTAATTTAATTTCTATCTCTGTCGCCTTTTCATCATATAGTCTCCTCTTATCACGTCTAACGAGTCTTTTTACTTCAGAATGTAAACTCCAGTACTTTGCTCTAAGTACTTCAACTACCTGGCCATCAACATGTTGTTCTTCACTTCTTAACTTAGCCTCTTTCCTTTTCTGAATTACATTCTATGTTTCATCTGACATCCACTTTTTCCTTCTCGCTTTTCCCTTTTTCTTAATAGTAACCTTAGCACTCTCATGCAAAACTAGCATATACCAGTATAAATGGCAACAGATGAATTTGGAGGCCAGAAGAGGTACCAATATTCTACATTCTGATAGACAGACCTGTACATATTGATAAATCATCAAAAAGCCATCAAGATGGTGTTGACTTACTGGCGGACAAAGTGGATGGAGAAGACAATCCCTTGTCTTACTCGGTTCATGGCTGGATGGGTAGCAGGGGATGAAGGCAACTCAGCTGAGTGACTCATAACCTGCACTGTAATAATCAAAGGTTATTCACCAATCCTCTCATCATCCAATCCTTTATTGCCCCATAAAGAGCATAACATCCTGGAGCAAGGTTACTGAGTCCATGACAAAATGAACTGGGTCTCAAGGGAAAAATTTACCATCCAAACTGGGAACAAAACTTAGGATAGCTCTCACTAATGAATTATAAAAAATTTATGACAAGGATTTACCGGTAAATACAAAGATCAAGTGTCAATCGTGCAACTCATTTATGACACTCAAATTCTTTGGAAATAACAAATATTATACTAAGATTAATAAAAATAAGTTAGTTGACACCAGTGTTAGCATCGTATTGATGATAAGAGGTCCATCAGGGCCAGAACTACTTCGTCTATAGTCTCCTGGTTAATTAGAATAGGTTGCATTAGGTTAAATTTGTCCAGCTGAGTTAGGTTCATTGAGAAGAAAAATACAATTGTAAATTATATGCATAGGAGCTCTCCTACATTTTCATCTAAACTGGCAGGCTACTTCATGCTGGCAGGCCGTTTCATAATGAATCATTCCTTAAATCAAGCGTAGATCCAAGATACCGAAAGGTATAGTTATATAATTCTTAAATTCAAGAAGTAATTATCATATTTATCAGGCAAAAATTATTGAACAATAGAGAAAACGCTAAAACAAATCGGACCAACACATATTGTACCCCAAAATTTGATACTGAAACAGCAAATAGTGACATGCAATTGCTTCTGAGAATAAGTGTTCATCACCAAGTAACTACTGTACTTAACTACTGTGACAATGACATCCCATGTACTGTCATAAATCATAATACATTCTCTGCAATACCCTACATCAATTCCTATAACTTACGACAAAAATTTACAGTATGACCAATTGTATCCTCTGGGTGAATAGTCGGCTTACTTCCTTCTAAAGCAGGGTACCCGTTAGCAAAATTATCGAAATGAAGATGGATCCTTTTTATACACCACTCGGATATAAATACACATTATAAAGAAAATTACATAATACCATGTTCTTATGAAAAAATCTAGTTCATCGTACCTTTCCTCATGAGGTTTTGGAGCGACGACTGGGCTCTACTGTATGGGGTAACGACGAAAAAACAAACCTAAATGCAAACAGATATTACTAATCTGTGGTGTAGGATATTCACAGACCTATTACAGCATATCTCAAGTGTTCATCAACAAATGAGAACAGGTAAAAACTCACCCGCACTCCTTCTGTTTACACTCAGCAGTGTTGCCAGGTCGGTGGGTGTCAGGAGGGGGTAAGGGGGATTTCTCATGGGTAGCGCCGCGTAGTTTGTGTGCCCGCCGCCACTCGCCAGGTATAATAATAATAATACTTATTGTTGTAAAGGTATACAGAGTACTTATGCAACAAAAGGTAGTGGGTCTTGCCATACACCTTCTTCAGCAAATACGGTTTTATAGTCAGTGGTTACATAGGAAATTGTATATGCTATAAAATGTTAAGGAATTTATAAGACTGGACTTCTATATTGCATAAATACTGATTGAAAATGCAAATAAATGTACTTACAGGCATATTAAACCTATTTACCGACATTTTGGTGATTATCAGTTAGCCTCAGGATGCGGACACGTGAGTTGAGTTGATGTTCGGGAGTTTTGCCTTTGCAACAGCACTCCCTGATGCTGTCTATGGTTTGAGCTTTGGCTAGCGCTTTACCCTGAAATTACAAAACTTCCATTTCTTTTACATATTTCTTGCCTTATTTTCTCTAATTTTCCAAAAAGTATAGATTTTCTCTTTAGTTTCATCAAAGTTATTGTGAGAGAGAGGAGGATTAATCCCCGAGCTAGGCCTCATCAGATCATATAGCCCTGCTAGGGTTACAGGAGCGCGCTACCCCTCCCAGCACAGCAGCCACCACGCGGGGCGCGAACTCGCAACCTCACGATTACGAGCCCCGGAGCCCAACACCCTACCACCGAGTCACCGCGCTCCCCAGTTATTGTAAGAAGGGTTTCTCGGTGGCCTTGCCAGCTTGCCAAGTTGCCTGTGACCGACCCCATATGACCCACTGATAAGGTGGTGTGATGTCATCATCTTTTAGACTGGGGCTGATGCTGTTATGCTACGTTCCAATAATCTGAAGCTACTTCTCTCTCCTGTATGTAATGTATCTTACAAATTACATTTTATAACATAATTATACTATGAATGTCCAATTACTAACTGTATATAACTGTACTGGCTGAAGATGGTGTGTACCTATTACAAGAAATATTTCTATTCATTTAGCTTATATTTGCTAAAGGGCGTGTGGCTACACCCACGAATTATAACCACTGACTGTATATAACTGGATTTGCTGAAGAAGTTTTGTGGGAAGACCCACCACCTCCAATATACCTTTACAACAATAAACAATCAATAAGGCGAAACACTTCCGCTAACCTTAGCACGTTCTCGCCCTGATTTTTTTTGTTTTTTTTTAATGGTTAAACAATTTTTGACCGGATTTCAGCTGAGTAGGTATGAACCTGTATAATTATAAAATTTTCCAAACAGAAGTGCCGATTCTGTGCAGATTCGGTAAGTGACTGCCGATTCCGATTCTGTAATTCGTCTGCGTCGCACCGACGGCGACGCGTGTTACCCGGCGGAGATTCAACGCGAAGTGAGCAACCCACGAAAATCTTTTTCGAACTTTAAAATGTTGTGGCCAAGAGAAGCTGGGAAGTTCATTGCCTCGAAGGCCAGGGATGTTAAAATTAACATGGAAGGCGTGAGGAAGGTTGCTAAGGTGATAGCAGACGCTGTTCAAGAAGGAAAGATGGACGTGAAGGAGTTTAAACAGGTTTGTGTTTAGATGTGATATTTTGTTGAATGGCGTCGTTGATGATTTTCTATACAGTATAATGTGTGTTAACTTGAAACTGGCCATGTCAGAAGTAAAGAGGTGGTTATTATTTTTGCCAACCTTCCGTAGTAATGCGAACATGTCAAGGAATTCTGGTGAATTTTTAAAAATGACCCTTTTTTTCCGTGCCTTGTATACAGTATGACATTGCGTAAATGAACGGCAGTGTATATGGGTGTGGGAAAAGTTTCTTGTTAACACATTCAGTGATGCTGGTACTGGAATGTGGTTCAGTATTTTGTTGTGGCATATGTTTGGGCAAATTGTTTACCATGAGCCCACCATGGATTATACCTGCAGTTTATGTTATTGAGGAAAATCTAGGAGAGCACCTGTATACAGCACAGTATATAATTTGCAGTTGTACTTTTTTCTCAGTAAATTTTAGCCTAGTGGTCATGGTGACAGGTTTAAATGGCTTAAATATGTGTTAATTTTAAAGATATCGATTTACTCACAGAATAAATGGCCGGTTGTCATGTTGGGCTTTCAGGTCTGTTTGGCCCCATGGTCCATCAGTCACCAACAAATGAGGACTGGAAATAAACAAGGAGAAAAGCAACTTCGTATTATTTAATGTGGAAGAAGATATACAAGATATAGAAGGAATAAAAGTGGTGGATAAAATTAAATATCTTGGAGCAATTATACATAACAAAAGGAAATGTTTCAGTTAACACAAACAGGAACTAATAAGAAAAGCACAAAAACGGGCAAACCTGACTTACAGTATAATTATGAAGAGCTGCAATAAGGTAATGATTGGAAAATCATTTTGGAAAAGTGTTGCAGTGCCAGCAGTGATGCATGGGGCTAGTGTACCGGTATTAGATTTTAAGAAAGAGTTAACAGAAATTACAATAAAAAATGGTGTGTACAAAACATTAGGAGGAGGAAGAAACGCAGCATTGGCAGGAATAAGAGGAGAGGTGGGATGTTCACTGTTTGAAACAAGAGTGATAAAGGCAAGGCTGGCATACATTCAGTCAACATTAAAAGGAGGAAGAAATGAACTAATGGAGAAGATCATGAGAGAAACCGTGGAAGGAGGAACTGATACCTGGGCAAAAAATAGCAGGAATTTAATAAGAATAAAAATCAACAAAAATAGATTAATAGAAGAAAGTTAAGAGAAACTGAACAAAAAAGTGGAAGAACAAGACCTAGAACTGTGGAGAAAAAAGCAGAAGAAGAACATGCTTAAAGATATATAGGGAGTGGAAGAAACAGATGGGGAAAACTGAAGATCTATATGACAACAGGCCAGAATCAGTTATATTATTCAGGGCAAGAACGAACAGCTTGCCGCTGAGAGCAGAAAACAGACACCAAGAGGGTAATACAAGATGCCTTATGTGTAATGAAGATCTGGAACACTCTACTATTTTGCGAAGGATACAAAGAAGAAAGATGATCAATAAATTACATCAGCCGTTTGAGGAAAATAGAGAGAGAATTATAGGAAGACTCTTATTTGAATATGAAAACATGAGATACAAGAGGTAAAAGAGTACATTTATGCAGCGTGGAAAAAGCGAGAGAAATTGAAAAGCGAACAAGAACCAGCCACAGATTAAAGAAGAAGAGGGGAGCCGTTACGAAGGCATATTCCCCCAAAATCATCGGATCGGATCATTCTGTCACAACTTATCCAACTTCATTTAGCCTAGACTAACCTAATTTAAGCTAACAGCCCATTCTAATCTAACCAGGACAACTTGATGTGAACTGGTTTGGGGGGAAAATTAACCTGTTAGCCCCCATTGGATACCACCACCAGTGGAAATGAACCTAACTGTAATGCCATAAATATCATGGATGTTATTTGGAATTTGGATTTCACAAATAAATTTTTCATTGAAAGTTATTTCTGCAGAATTTGGATATCACAAATGAATTAGCAGTATAATTATTAAATGTTGGATTGAAAGAGGGTTGTGTCATGTTCTCATGGTTGTTCAATCTGTATATGGATGGGGTTATAAAAGAGATAAAAGGTAGGGCAGTGGATGTTGGAGTGACCCTAATAAGAGAGGGCAGTGTTTGGAAACTCCCTGTGCTGTTTGCAGATGGTACTGTACTGTTAAGAGGTGGGGAACACAACAAGAAGCCTGCTTTTTAATTCCCCACCATGTATTCATAGGTAAGAAGACAAAGGAGAACTGCAAGGCATGGTGAATGAGTTTGGGAGAGTGTGTAAGAAATGTAGGGAAGAGTAAAGTTATGGTCTTTGAGAGAAGTAAAGTACATTAACTGAATGGACAGTGAGGCTGGATAAGGAGGAAATGGAAAATATGAGTGCATTTTAGTACTTGGGTAGTGTAATGAGTAAGGATGGAAGTATAGAGGGTAAAGTGCTTGAAAGGGTACAGCAGGGAAGAAAACACTGCTTGTTCTTTGAAAGCAGTGATCAGCAACAGGGATGTGAGCATGGAAGTAAAAAAGTCATTGCATGACAGTATTGTGATACCAGCTCTAATGTATGGAAGTGAAGCTTGGACCTTGTTGGAAGGACACAAGTCAAGAGTGAGGGCAGTGGAAATGAGTTATTTGAGAGGAGCATGTGAGTTACATGGAGAGACAGACTGACACATGAGAGAGTGAAGGAGTGCTGTGGTTTGGATGTGGATGTGATAGAAAGGGTTAGGAGAAATATATTGAGGTGGTTTGGCCATGTAGAGAGGATGGAGAGAAAGAGACTAACAAGGAGAGTGTATGCAAGTGAGGTTGAAGGGGGGAGAGGGAGGCTGAGGATGAGAAAGAGGGATGGAGTGGAGAGGTATGGTATATGAGAGAAGGGAGACAATTTGTTTGTGGCCACTCCTTAGAGGATTGAAGCATTTGGCAATAGATAGATAGATTATTAAATGAAGTACGGTAGCTATGTGTCATAAAATGTTCAGTAATTATTAATGAGAGTTGTCTTAGGTTTGTCCTTGGTATTTTCTGGGATGTGAAATATTAACTGGCATTTATTTTCATTGTGAATGTCCAATAGTTTAACAACTGATTTACAACAAGATATTTTAAGCATTACCCCAGTCCCTCATAAGAAATTCAAACAGAATAAAATTGAAATTGGTATTATTACTTGCTAGAATACTGTGTAGGTTAAGTAGAAAGTCAGTGGTTACTGTACCTCGTTAATACTGTATTACAGTGCCATGATTGTATCTCATATCTGTGTGCCATGCTGTGATAATTGAGGCCTGAGTCTGTTAGAGATTTTTAGGAGTACTATATCTGTATTGTTATTAATCTGTGATGGGAAGTGATTTAGCAGTGTTTGTTCAGGTGAGATCTACAGTATGTCTCGAACATCGTTAAATTAACCAGTTTGAGTGCTATATCTATGTTGTTATTAATCTGTGATGGGAAGTGATTTAGCAGTGTTTGTTCAGGTGAGATCTATGTCTAAAACAATGTTAAATTAACCTATTTGATGAGGGGGCTTAAAAAAAAAAAAAAAAAAAAAAATGACCACCTTATTCATCCCTGGTTGAATATGTCCTTGTCAACCATTTTAGTGGTATCGTTTCACTTAACTAAATTGCAACATACCTCAAGTGACATACCTTAGCCTTTGATGCACTTCACTGGAGGCCAGTTAAAATTGTACTTCCTGTGCTTACTTTCTTCTGGTGCTTCATAATGTGCAGTATAGGACATGGAGATACTTAGAAGTTTGCATAACCATGTATCAGTGTGCCTTCTCCAATTTCATACTCATAAAGCTGATCTGTGATGGAGTTAAAGTAGCCTGCTGAAGTTGTAGAGTTGTGTGATGTGCAGTGTCACACTGAGGAACTGAACATTATGTGCAAAATTAAGAGAACACATAAGTATTGACTGTATTATTGAAATGATGCACATAGATAGACCAAGATGGTTTGGACATATCATAGTGTGAGAATTTGTACATCCTTGATCACTTCCTGTCAGACTTTCACACTGGTGGCTGAGAACACTTATGATAGGAAATGGGTTGTGATTTATCATATTAAGTTGAATTTGGACGGGAGAACCTCCTTAGACAGACCCTCAAAAATATGGAATGAAATCCTCATAAGGAACCCCAGAGTTAATGGTTTTGACAGGAATGCCACAAGCAACCCTGCAGCTTAGAAAGCAACCATCAGGCAAATAGAGCCCACCCATACAAGGACGGAGCACCGCCTTTTAAAATGTATGGTATGTGGTATGGAGGTAGGGGTATTAGGCTGCATTACTGTAGTGCACCACACAATGAATGGCGACGGAGTGGTAGGTGTCATGGGACGGAAAAAGGACATTATGGAGGGCTGCCTAGGGATCCTTCTCAACTGCAGCATAATCACATTCTTACAGCCCTGTGGCAGGTAAGTGGCTATGGCATCAGCAGAGACAGGCTGCTGATTAGGGTGTTCAAATTACAATAGTTGAGAAGGATGTCCATTGCATGACGAGCCTGCTGGAGCCTCGGGATTCCTGCCACCTCATCATCATCGTTCTTCTCTTCCTTCTCCACTTCATGCTCTGTTTCCCCATGCAGTCACAGACTTCACAGTTTTCCTGGTGGACAAAGTTCAATATGCAGGATCTCGCTTGTCCATTTACAGCCAATCATGGATCATATTCTCAATTACTGTTTCTCCTGTTGCATCCATACGCCGAACGAAGTCCTGAGCTTCAAAGCTGGTAAAGTCAGCAATGGCCCCTTCACCCTCAGCAGCTTGTTCCAGCTATGTTCAAGCATGAGTGCAGAGAGTTCCCTCCATGCCTGTGCCCAGTTGTTGATTTCAGACTTGAGGGAATAGTGCTTGAGGTTGGCCATGGTTCTCTACCCCTATTGTTCACACCTTGGGCTGCCTCCTCCCTTGTCCTTGAGCACAACCATCACGTCTTCCATAAACCTCCTCCAGTACAGCTGCTTCCTTGCCGTGATAATACCCTGGTCCACGGGTTGCAAGACTGAGGTCAAATTAGGGGGCAAGAACATGACCCTAATACGACCTCCATCTCCAGTCAACTCCGTCTCAGAAGGATGAGCAGCAGCAGCATTGAGGAACAACAGAGCCTTTACTTGTTTGTGAGCAAGGCCAAGACTTTTCATTTGATAATGAATAATCTTCACAGCATGATTGTACAACCAGTCTTTGAAGATCTTGGCTGCAAACCAAGCCCTCACAAAGTAGAAATAAATCACTGGGAGACGATCCATTAACCCCCAGAGACAACAACAGGTTTCAGATGATGAGAGCCCATTGCATTGGCACAACACAAAATAGAGACATGCTGTTCACTAGCCTTATGACCAGATATCGGCGTCTTTTCGTCAGCCAAGGTATTAGTCGGCACTGACCTAAAGAAGACCAATTTCGTCAGCATTATAAACCTGATTGAGACATAACCTATCTTTGTCAATCAGGTTTTTAAGCTTGGTGTGAAACTTATAAGTTCCTTCAGTGTCTGTATCTGACGCTTCACCATAGGTCATCTTGTTGGACAGCCCATATTGAAGTTTGAACCGAATGAGCCAACTTTCAGGTGCCTTGAAATTCGCAGACCCTATTTGCACACAGAACTTGGTGGTTGCAGCCTTCATCTCGATGGGACGAACAATCATGCCACTACCATGATGTTGTCGAAACCACTTAAGGCAGGCCTGGTCAAGTTCGCAAACGCATGGTCTGGCCATCATCTTGCCTTTGTGCCATTGCACAGTCATACCGTGTTGACTCTGGAAGAATATCTTGATGGAGTGCTTGTTCTGCTGCAAATCCTGCAATGCCTGCTACATGGTCCGGGTCATGTCATAGCGCTCCATCAGCCTCGAGATGGTCCAGCCTTGCTTCATCAACTCGATTATCTCCATCTTTTTCTAAATGGAGAAAATGATACGATGCCTCATAGCAGGTGATGGAGGCACAATCGAGACAAGGACCAGGACAAAACAGAAGACCAGCAGGAACTGCACCAGCCAGGTCACCACCACAAAAGCCACAAATTCAACCATCGTGCAGAACTAGTTACGAGCATATTCAGGCCACAGGTGAGGCATGTCAGAAGGAGAAACAGCACAGGGTGGGTAGGAGAAACAGCACTGGGGGTAGGGGAAATAGCACTGGGGTTAGCACTCACACAGGTAAACAGTACGGTACACCATAATTTTACTGCAACCATTGACAGGCCATTAGCTTTGCAGTACTACAGTATACGGTACAGTATACTACCTCAAACACAGGATGCCACAGAGTTATTAACAGCACCAGGGTTTTGTGACCGTGTGGTTGGAAGAGTGGAGCGCACAGGTACATCTTCACTGAACAACATCCACGGGCGAGAATGAGAGCTTGAAGGTCTTCTTGGCGTGCTGAGTGAGGTGGATTCTGATTACCTGGCACGTAGTGAGTGTTTTCATTGGCTCCCGAGTTTTGGGATTTCCCCTGGCGCCTGTTGGCCACCCCTTATAAGGTGGTTGAGACCCCTCAGCGTCGGCATTGCATTGGACTGCCGGTTATGTCCCATTTCAGCACCGAATGTTGCTTTAATAGAGCCAAGATAGCTGCCCTGGATATTGTGCTGTTGGGTAATTGAGCATTTACTGTATAATGATCTGGTGGTTGCTGGAATTACTGTATGTAGAAATGATATACAGTGTAGTTGTACTAAAGGGTGTAAATGAGATTGCTTCTAACATGTTACCAAAGTAGTAAAGTAATATGGTGGTGACAAGAAATATATATCAAACTAAAGGATTTAACTTCAGCCCCTTCCACCTTGGAACATTATATAAGTGGTAGCAAGAATAAAAGATGCCATCATACTGAAGGTGTTAAAGCATACTGTAGTGTATTGTGGTCTTCTAGAATGAGGTGTTGCCGATTAACAAGGGCCTGACCACAGCTCAACTGGCAGATTGGATGTTCCTCATCAACACCCTCAACTTCAACTTTTGGACACCTGATGGAGTGCCCAAGTTCAGCATTGAGTATGAAGGGAAGGTAGGTAGGCAGTGCCTTTTAACTGGAAAAGGAGAATCACATAGTTACTTCACACATAGATTCCCAAAGGTCTTGGATAGTGAACCTCCTTGTCTACTGAGTACCGTACTTTAAAGTGTTATTACTAAGATCAAGCATTATCATCCTCATGTCCTATGCCTTGTTCCTTTGGGAACTCCCTAACACTGGATGGTGGGAGGGGGGCAGAGATGTATTTTGTGGTAGTGGTGTAGCTACAGTTCATTTTCAGTGACCAAAACATGAGCATACTGGGGTGGAGAGATACGCCAGTGGCTGAAAGTCCTTGAGCAGCAGGAAAAACAAATTTATCGCCACCACTGGCAGAGTTAGAAGATACTGCATTGGCCATGTTGATAAGTATTTGGGTCTACCAGTGATGTCCAGTGACTGCCTTGCTTGTTGTATCATTACAGTACAGTACTTCATGAAAAAGGTGTGACTTTAGTTTGTCCCATGCTCCAGGATTTATTGCCATAGGTGTACAGGTGTTTAATGTCACAAAGTCCTCCTCACACCTACCTTATTTACGTCTTTGTAGTGCTTGTTATTCATTCTCGTAGGGGACAAAGTAATCTCCACCCATTGATGTCATTATCCAATTACAGGCCAAGCATGGTTCAGAAGAAATTTCTTGAATATATTGAACACAGATTTAGCTGTAAGTGCTGGTGTCATTGACCTCTAAAACTTGGGAAGGACAAATTTTTTCCCCTTGAGAAACTGGGTAGAATTGACCCCTTTACAAACCACCTTTAACCCCTACACCGTGGGCTTGTTTACCAATGACTTGCGTGTGCCGCGGGGTTATTTGGGCTCCGACAGACTCTCAAAAAATATTTGCCAAAAATCAGTTATTAGTCCTAGAATAATAAAATTACATATGCTTATGGCACATACCTTCAGCTTTCTCCTGGAATGATTGTTGAGCCTTCGTCGGTTACCGTAGGACTTGTGGAGACCTCTGAAGTAGGGTAACGAAGTCTCCACTTTACACTTCCCGACAACCCGTAATATGATTACCACAGCCAGATACAAACACTATAAACACTATTCTACAATTTTCAAGTAGTTTGGGATCCATACTCAAAAAAAAAAAAACACTGTGAAAGCAATGGAAATTACGAGTGCGTCTGATTGTCGCACTGGCACTAGTTTGCTCTTGGTAGTCTGTCATTTATTATTCATAAAACCCCTCACACTTTATATTTCTATTACTATATAACACTTATATATATCTACAGTCTTTATCCATAAGTTTCCTTCAGTAGTATTAGTTTATTGTCACTGTAGGGATTCAATTTCTTTCAGTAAAATACGTAGCATTCACTTTCTCGTCCTGTATACTGGCATTGAGAGTGAATGTCACTTTCATCTTCACTCTCATAATTCATAGCATTCAGACATGCTAGAGTGAAACTTTCACTTTCATTACTCCTAGGGTATATACTCGTATTCTTATAATACTACTCATTTACATTTCTATTTACGTTCTCTATTTTATTTACGTTATTTACATTTCTATTTTATTTACACTGTGTTGTGCACTGTCACTTGAAATAACTTATAAAACTATTTTCCATTGTTCACATATATTTACATTCATTACTTTCACTTGCTGTTTACGTATTATTTACACATTATTTACAATTCCACTTGCACTGTTTTACTCAATAGAAAGATCGTAGTCACTCTTTTATCAATTGTCAGCCCTTTACCTCTTTCCACACGAGGTTTAGTAGGGGGTAAAGGTCACAGGGCCATTTGCATGGGGGTGAAAAAAGGCCTTGAAGTCAGCAAGAAGAAACATACGTACTCTCACTTCGGAAGATGAGAGTGAACTGATAACGGAGGACCAGCGTGGAGGCCTGCTAGGGGTTATTCAGAGTTACCAATATTACTTCTTGAAACAGCTAAGTCTAGCACTGATATGATTGGCAGGAAATCTAGACAATACATTATAAATTTGGTAGTTCCAGGTGAATGTAAATATCACTTAGGCTTCTCCCTTCCCTCCTGACATGTATATTTATTACGAAAATAGATTAGAGGCCTACTTAGGAGATATATATTCAGAGCTACCAATGTTATATCTTGAAACAGCTTTGTCTAGCACTGATATGATTGGCAGGAAATCTAGACAATACATTATAAATTACGTAGTTCCAGGTGAATGTAAATATCACTTAGGCTTCTCCCTTCCCTCCTTACATGTATATTTATTACGAAAATAGATTATACGGCATATTTCAAGGGGAAAAAAACAGCGAAAATTAGCGAATGAGTGCACGTGAGGTGTTGTCAGGTGATAATTAGCCAATTCCAGGTGTATGGCACTCTCGCTTACCTTATTTCTTTCTTGTATATATTATTTGGTATAAGAATAGGACATAGGGCTTATTTCAATGGATGAAATCAGTGAAAAATTCCAGGGAAGATTTACTTAGCGTAGCACGGCCGGGCAGGCGAGAGGATAGGGTAATGGAGGGGGGGTAGGGAGGGGAGTCAAGAATGGGGAGAAATGGCTAAATTGTCAACAATGGATGGGAGTACAGATGAGATTAGGAGTGCTGACTAGTGTTGGACATTGGCAGTACTGATAGATGATACAAGCCCCCACTTGGAAGCCCGGGTGAATTCAAAATAACACAGAATCACAAAAGCGACGCCCCGCGGTATGATCCCTTGCTCCCAAGCGTCACGAAAGTGACGCCCCGCGGTTAAGGGGTTAACCATAGGAAATACAGGTTGTAGACTACATGACACTGATCCAGAATATGTACCTACAGTATTTACCCTTTACAAGTTGGTGGTGACCATCATCTACTCACTTGATGTAGTGCTGCGTACTTCTTCCTTCCCCTTACTCCATCATCTACTCACTTGATGTAGTGCTGCGTACTTCTTCCTTCCCCTTACTCATTCTTTCTCTGTGTCTGTCCTCCTGTCTTTCTGCTTCTCCCTTTCTTCCTGTCACTTTATTACTCCTCTTTCCACTTCACTTTGCTCTGCATTGAGTGGCAAGCCAAACAGTTTTCTGTAACCAGGCATCCATTGGTAATCTGTCCATCTATCTATTGCCAGATGCCTTAATCGCGTAAGGATTGGTCACAAACAAATTGCCTCCATGTCGCCCTGTCCCCCGCCATTTCATTGCCCTGCTCCCAGCTCACACCCCCCTCTTTCATATAACTCTCCACTCCATCCCTCCATCTCATCCATGGCCTCCCCCTCCCTCTCCCCCCTTCCACCTCACTCTTATACACTCTCCTCATCAGTCTGTCACTCATCATCCTCTCCACATGGCCAAACCATTTCAGTGTGTTTCTCCTAACGATTCCTATCACATCCACACCACAATGCTCCTTCATTTCCTCTTTTGCCAGTCTGTCTCTCCATGTGACTCCATATGCCCCTCTCAAATAACTCATTTCCACTGCTCTCACTCTTGACTTCTGTCCCTCCAACAAGGTCCAAGCTTCACTTCCATACGTTAGAGTTGGTATCACAATACTGTCATGTAGTAGCTTTTTCATTTCCGTGCTCCTTTCCATGTTTCTTGTCAGTGCTTTCAAGGAACCCGCAACCTTTCTTCCCTGTTGTACCCCTTCAAGCACTTCACCCTCTAAACTTTCATCCTTACTCATCACACTACCCAAGTACTTAAAAGCTTTCACATTTTTCCATTTCCTTATCCAACTTCACCGTACATTCACTGACTTCACCTCTCTCGAGACCATAACTTTATTATTCCCTACATTCACCTGTAGATTCTGTTTCTTACACGCTCTCCCAAACTCATCCACCAAACCTTGCAGGTCTCCTTCGTCTTCACTCAACAACACAGTATCATCTGCAAACAGGAAGTTTCCAAACACTGCCCTCTCTCACTAGAGCTCCAACATCCACTTTCCTATGTTGTATCTCTTTTATAGCCCCATCCATATACAGATTGAACAACCTTGGAGACATGACACATCCTTGTTTCAATCCAACCTTCAGATAGAAAAATTCACTCAGTTCACTGTCCACATGCACTTCAGCCGTAGCACCCTCATACATACTCTTCACAGCCTTCAGAAACTTCCCATGTACTCCATGTATTCTTAATACTTTCCACAATCACTGTCTATCCACCCTGTCATATGCTTTCTCCAAATCCATGAAGACTGCATACAACTTCTTTCCCTTCTCTAGAAACTTTTCCACTAAAGATCTAAAAATGATTATCTGATCTACACAACCTCTTCCATTCCTAAAACTTCCCTGTTCTTCTCAGACTAATTCCTCAGGTATTTCCCTAACTCTGTCAATAAGTATCCTACCATACACTTTTCCTATTACACTAAGAGGACAAATGCCCCTATGATTACCACACACTTCTTTTTTTCCCCTTGTCCTTTGTACAAAGGAAGGTAGAGTCCCGTTGACAGTACAGGGTGATAACCATATAACCAAATTACAGGATGACATGGAGCTTGCTATGGTGCCCAGTAACTGGATGGAGAGATGCAAATGTGGCATCCATATAGGAAACAAACCTCCACACTATTCCCCATGCCTTGCTGTGGTGAGGCATTGTCAGCTGCAAGGTACTCTCAGTTCACTGTACGGGATAACCGTGCATGGGCACCACAGATAACTTATTTGAGTATTTTGAAGTACAGTAAACCCTTGTTATAATGAACTAAATTAGTACCAGACCCTTGATGTTAAAGCTGAACACCATGCTGTTCGGCAGTATCCCAGGCATCGTGGCTTTTACCCAACAAAGATTGTTAAATTTAGAGCATTGTTCAGCCATACACTCGTACACAGTAACACACAGCTAGACCTAATTGGCTCTATTTACTAACTTGTTCTTTTGTGGTAGGTGGGGGCACTCACCATCCACTCACTTGATGTAGTGCTGCTCTCGGGTGTCTGCCCTTTCCTTTCCTTCCATCCTCTTCTGTCTTTCCTTCATTCTTTCCTTATCCTTCTGCCTATGGGTGACTTTACACTCCCTCTCCTGTCTTTCTTTCCTTCATTCTTTCCTCTTCCTTCTGCCTGTGGGTGACTCTACACTGAGTGACAAGCCAAATGGTTTCCTGTACACCAGGAAACCACTTACTATGCTGGGTGGTAACCACATAACCAGATTTTGGCGTCTGGTGGTTTAGTGAGTAATTACGGCGCTTCAGTCAGATTGAGCCAGTGAAGCTTTATATCCAGGGGGTAGTTGGAGTTTATTGCTCACGTAATGAGGCTGGTCACTCACCTTAAATGTCAGGACCGACTTGCCTACCCTCAGGCTCCAACGCACCTCATGGGGCAATGTAGGATTGGATGATGAATGAATGATAAATGAATGATGGATGATGATTGATGTGTTTATTCTTACTTTTCAGGAAGTAATTGCACCGTATGTGTGTGTGTGTGTGCATATGTGTGTGTAGAGATGGCATGCTGTTGGTGTTTCTTGTGTGTCCATTCTTTTAACAAAAAAAATTCATTAAATGAACATAATGTTCGGCCAGCTCACAGTGGTCATTAAAACCAAAATTCGTTAGAAGAGAGTTCAGTATATCGGGGGTTTACAATAATACTACTTCAAATAAAGCCATAAAATACAGCTCACCTTCATTATACGATGAACTGGTATGCTGTGAATTGCTAATACAGTAGTCATTATTATCCCATATAATCACCATAGTCACTTATACGATCACCCACACGCAAGTCTACAGTCATTTGTTTGTTCCTTGATTGCCTTTGCCTTCATCATTACTGGATGTGTTAGTGTTAATGAAGGTGTGGTGTGGAGTTCAAGCAGCAAGTGAAGTGCAGTAAAGTGAAATAAGTACATCTCCAGTTTAGATGAGTTGAAGACTTGTGTTTAGACTTTGTCGGTGAAGTGCATTGAAGTGAAATAACTACAGTGCCAGTTTAGATGAGTTGAACACTTGTTTATAGACTTTGTTGCGTGGGTGACCCTTAGCCAGAAACATATCCAGGTGAACCCATGTTGTAATTAACTCAGTATAGCTACAGATTGATTAGGATTCGTTCAGATGCATCCTCATTGTAAAGGGAGGTTGTGCTGTATAGCATTGTGATACAGAAAACTCTCAATTATCCATTGTAATTCAGCCAAGCCCTATGCCAAATAAAGTGAAATGCTGGATGTTGCATAGTACCCCCCCTCCCTCCCCTGATCTGCTGAGCATTCGGTGTCAAGTCAGATATTTTGTTACTGTCTCGACCCTCTATCCAAAAATCTTTCCCACGAGTGAAGGATGAAAATAAAGCATTAAATACAATACACTATTGATACAGTACAGTAATACTGTACTGTCAGTATATTTTTATATGTAGGCTATATCAGTGAGGTCTGTACGGTACCACTCGTGTCCAGGGCCACACAAACAGTTCCGTTTGAAACATAACATCTTAAACACAACCCATAGGCACAACACACATGATTGCAGCGGCTTGCAGTAGTGCAAACTGCACATAGTAAGTTCATTTTGTTAAACATTATTTTATTTATAAAATGGAAAAATAACAGAAATAAATCTTGAGCATTTATTGGTGGACTGATTATTTGGAAGGAAGTATTGTACAGTAGAATTATCACGGCTCCCATGCTTACAGTTGTGTTTATGCCCGCAGTCCACCAATTTACTCCTTGCCTGACTGCTGTCACTCCATCCCTTACTTGCTACTCAGCTGATTTGCAGATAATACAGTAAATACGTATGAATTGGATGGAAAAATAAACTAAGGAAATAAATCTTGAGCATTTATTGGTGAAGTGATGATCAGGAAAGAAGTGTTGTACAGTAGAATTATTTTGACTTCCTTGCTCAGAGTTGTGTATATGCCTGCGGCCTGCCAGTGTATTCCTCACCATACCCCTGTCACTCCACTACTCACTCACCACACAGCTGTTTTTCAGATAATAAAGAAAATGTGTACTAATTGCAAGTGCAGTAATTTTGTCCAACAAAGCAAACCTTCATTTCTATCAGCTAGATTTTATGTTCTCTTCCAGTGCAAATGTGTTCTAAGATGAATTTATACATCATCATAGAATGCATTTGCACTGACAGAGAAGGTAAAATCTAGCTGACAGAAATGAAGGTTGGGTTTGCTGGATAAAATTACAGAGCTTGCAATTCGTACATATTTATTGGACAAGCATACCCCCGTTTAATGATATAATTGGTTAGGTAAAACCCAGTCATTAGGCGGGGTATCGTACTCGGGGTACTTTTAACATGTAATGTGGAGCATTTACCAGCCTTGGGTTTCCCCCCAAACCAAGCCCAAAACCCACCCAAATGAGCCCCAAAACAAGTTTAAAGCCAATCTAAATGGCCTAACAGCTGTCAAGGAAGCTAACCTAAGCCTAACACCTGTAAATAACTCAGTAACACCAACAAGTAAAATCTAAAAGTCATCAAATATAAGTCTGGAAAAAAATCAAGCTTAGTAAACTACCCCAAAATGACAGTGTTCACCCCACCTATGGCTAAAACACATTAAGTGTAAAAACAATTTATAAATCAACCTAAGCAAAATTTTAGTCTAAAATATCATCAGAATAGGTAAAAAGAAAATAAATAAATAAAACCCATAATTAAACTTGGGTTTGGCCATTGTTAGGCAGGGTATGGTGGTATTTCTACCCCCATCGTTAAACTGGGGTATTGCATCTAGGGGTACCGTATATCGAGGTATTACTGTATTTGCAAACCAGCTCAGTGGCAACTGAGAGGTGGAGTGAGGGCGGTCAGGCAAGGAATAAATTGGTGGGCCATGGCCCTATACATAACTGTTAACAAGGGAGCCATAATTCTATTGTACAACACTTCTTTTCAAATCTTCAGTTCATCAATAAATGCTGATGATTTATGTCTTTAGTTTATCATTCTAAGTTTTTATGAATATTATTTAACAGAATGGACTTGCCAAGATACTGTAAGATATTGCAAGCTCGGTAGTTAGTCAATTCGTTAGGTAGAAAACCGTACGGGTACCACACATTTTCCACCGACTTATTTGTCTTGCTTTTCTTGACCCTTTATTCTAAAACTGTCCCTTGAGTAAAAGATGAAAATTAAACAATATAGTGCTGATACAGTACA
Organism: Coenobita brevimanus; assembly: GCF_032717465.1. Taxonomy (NCBI): domain Eukaryota; kingdom Metazoa; phylum Arthropoda; class Malacostraca; order Decapoda; family Coenobitidae; genus Coenobita; species Coenobita brevimanus. Next base: position 59,949,070 of record NC_136954.1, on the reverse strand, counting down.
GTAATACAGTACATAGTTTACTGTGAACTCACCTAGTGTTGGCATCAGTGGAGGGTAGAGTTGTACATCATGCAGTACAGTGCACTTAATCTCCTGTGGTCTAGTGACAGTACTGTAATTACATATACAGTAATTCCAGAATCACAATATTGCACTTGGACATGAAACACTAAGAGGCTACAAACTTTGCAACAACAAGAAAGACATGAGAGGCCACAGAGTAAGTCTTGGCACTATGATTTTGCCACAGCATGGTCACAAGAGCAGAGTACACAGTTATGTCTTCAGTGTATGAGATCCACGAGAGACAATGAGACAGTGATGGCAAGTTCGGTTTGCCCAGTGGGCTGCAGCCATGATGAATTCTGATTGGCTGGTGTGTTACAGGCATTCTCATTTGCTGTGTTGCAGGGTTTTCCTGGGCAATGGTTGGCTACTGTGTATGAGCTGGTTGATATGCCTTTCTGCCAGATATTGCATAGAACCACCAGTTACTTCCTGTTTCAGCGCCAGATGTTGTATAATTTCTCCGGATATTTCATCAGTAGAGCTGACCCAACAGTGTGTGAGAGGTAGGATGTGTTCAGGTGGCCCTGACTTTAGCTTTGCCCTCAGTGTGATAACTTCTCCATTACTTGATAAACTAGACACAGTGGCATCCAAGGCACACCCTTTGGCATTGTCACTGAGCCCTTTCCTAGTATCCATGGAAAGAGGCATGGCAGGGGTGGATGAGGCATGGGATCCTTGTGGGGCAGGAACAGAATCGGATGAAAGGCTTAAGATAACATCCTACACCTAGCAGTCACAGAGACGACTGAGGTATGCTTGCCTCGGGTGCTGGGAGGCTGTCTCCACCCTTTGGTGAAGAGATTAAGTGGTGGCCACTTCAAACTGTGGTGCAAAAACACTTGTGGTTATAGCCATCACCCTGCCTCCCAGATACGCCAGTTTCGCATCAGATATAACCTCCCTTTGGTGAAGAGATTAAGTGGTGGCTACTTCAAACTGTAGCGCAAAAACACTTGCGGTTATAGCCATCAACCAGCCTCCCAGATCCACCAATTTTGCGTCAGATATAACTGTACCTTGGCACCTAGGGGTTCAAGTGGAAAGAAGGTTTGAATACAGGGACTGGAATCTTCCTTCTTTTTTATCTGTATGGAGAAATGGCATCTGCATCACTCAGCACTAATGATGTAAGTATCCTCAGAGAAGGGAATTATGCTATGTTGTCTGCTTGATGCAATGATTGAGGCTAGGGAGCTGTGCTTTGGATCTTGCCACAACCACCATATGTGTAGGCCTACATGGAAAATAGTATAAGCCTTGTGATGAAATTTGTTCTAAGAACAAAGGCATCCATGTTGCTGTGCTTTTCAGAACAGGTAGTCCACATTTAAAGTTGGTTTCTTTATAATTTGCTTTTAATTTCTTTGTGTTGTTTTTACTTATAACTATAAATGATACTTTCCACTGGTAAAAGTTCTTTTGAAGTTTGATTTTTTATTTTTATTTTTTTTTTTTTTTGCACAAAACCCTTAAACCATATGCAAGAAGTAGAGTACAATATGTGGATCACTTAAAGATGTTCCAAATGAAGAGGTATTTTGCCTGCAAACTCTCTAAATGTTAAACAAGGACTGCCTGTATTTTATGAAATACTTCTTGACCAGAATATCAGTGTTGTCTACAAAGTCATATATGTTTATTCAAGGTATATATTTACAGTACTGTAAAGTAGTTAATTTTTGCTGTAAATGTATTATTCTGTAATCTTTGTAATCTATTGTAAACAGATTCATACAGGCTACCTTGCCATGGTAGCATGTGTTAACCGAGCCATTGATGAAGGGAAGAAGATGTACGACCCCCACTACTACTCCAAGCTAACCTTAGATGACATCAAGCATATCTTCCGTTCTGATACACCATCCACCATGCCTCTGTTTGATGAGCGTGTCAGGGTAATGGGGGAAGTGGGAACTAAACTGATAGAGAAATTTGATGGCTCATTCATAAACATCCTCAAGCAAGTCAGTGGAAGTGCCATGAAGTTGGTGGAGTTGGTGATCAGTGAGTTTCCCTGTTTTTGTGATGTGGCTGAATATGAGGGGCAGAAAGTGGCCATTTTTAAGCGTGTTCAGATCCTGGCAGCTGACTTGTGGATGCTGTTCCACGGTGAGGGGCTGGCCAACTTCACTGACATTGACCAGTTGACCATGTTTGCTGACTACAGAGTCCCCCAGGCTATGGCATACTTTGGGGCCTTGGAGTACTCAGACAGCCTGCACCAGAGGATGGTGAAGGAAGAGCTCTTTAAGTCTGGAGATCGAGAAGAGGTGAGGAAAGTATAGTAAGCTTTCATTAAATGTTGGATTTTTTAGTTTATGTGTGTCCCTTTTTGGAATTAACTTCTTCAGAGTAAATTCCAAAAAGATTGCCTAATAAAGTTCAGGTTCTATCTATAAAGCTGATTTGCCAGTTTACCACAGTTTACAGCATGTTTGTTTGGATAAAGTTGGTAATTTGCAACACATCCTTGACATACTTGGTATAACAAGAATATTGTATTAAGTAATTATCTGTAAAGTGTTGGGGAGGTGGAATGGTTACGATAATAAAGCTTAAGTTGCAGTTGCTGTTCTTGTTGCTTAACCCTGGTCTGAGTTATTGAACAGATTCATTGACCACAGGTGAGCACCTGCCTCATTGGGGGTGTGCCACAGGTTCTCTGCACCATCGATGTGTACACATCTTCATGTGGCATGTGCTGTGCGGTGCTTCATTATGTGTGCCATGTTTTGTTCACCTATTCTGCAAGCCAGCATCTGCCCATTTCCAAAGAAAGGAAGTTCATGTGATCTCTCTGATTACAGACCCATAACTATCACACATAATGGTAAAGTATTTGAGATTGTCATTAATAAGCACATTGTTAAACATTTTGAATCCAACAACTTAGTGACAGACACTGGTTTTCACCATGAAAGATCCACTGTTGATATACTTTTTTATCACATTACTCATACAATCTACCAGTCATTTGACCAACATGGAGAAACCCTTGCAATAGCCCTTGATATTTCTACAGCTTTTAACAGTGTGTGGCACCATTTCCTGCAATCTAAACTCACTTGTTACAGCCTGTCATCTTTTGTCCCAGTGATCTCCTAATGTCTCAGCAACAATAAGATAAGAGTAAAGGTGGATGATACATATTCCAATTTCCACTTAGTTAAAGCTGATGTGCCACAAGGATCAGCCCTAGCTCCAACCCTGCTCCTTAGAAGTATTAATGATCTCTTGTCTGTCACCCAAAATCCCATTCATTAATATGCAGATGACTCAATGCCTCACAATTCTTTTACACTCAGCCACCCATTCTTTGAGTCTGATATGTCTAACTCACAGCTCAGCACAGCTATCTCCATAAATGAAGACTCATCTAAAATCCCTGGGTGGGACATTGTCTCATTTAAAGCTAGGAAAACCAAATGTATCTGTTGTCTCATTTAATGCTAGGAAAACCAAACATATCCAGTTTACTAATAGAAAGCTATTGCCTGATTCCTATATTACATTCATTCAAACCAGTATCTCTAAAAGTATTGAAAATCTTGGTGTTTTGCCTACCAGTACCCTTATTTGGACCTCAAGTTAGATCACTTACTAAAACTGCCTCAAAAAACTTGGATTATTGTACATAATTTGTAACATCTTCACTGACAAGCATTTAGCTGTACAAGTCATGTGCACTGTCATCTCAAGAGTTGCTCACCCTTGTGGAGTGGATGAGGAGAGGATGCACTTAAAGAACTGGACAAAATTCAGAACAAAGTTATAAGAATAGTAACCCTACAATTACAAATTAACTAACTCCACTGCAAGTAAGATGTGTTGCCTCACATTATTTTGCATATACTTTTATGGCACATGCTCAGACAAAGTTGCATCCATTGTGTCACCTCCATGCCTTCCTCTGTTCTACACGGGCATCTTGTAGCGCTCATGATTGGACAGCAACACTGCTATATTGCGGAACTTCTGCCTATCAGAATTCTTTTCTTTTATTCCCCAAACTGTTTCTCTTTGGAAATTGCTTCCCCAGAGTACAGTAGTTTCCCCCCAAATTTCAACATACAGCAGTTCAGGTCAAACTGTTAAAGAATTTTTAATGAATGGAGGACTCTTATTATCTGGTGTATGGAAATGTTAAAAAAAGAAAAAATAAAAAGACGTGTATTATCTATGATTCTGCCCAAATCTAATCTGGTACCTAAGGAGGGCAGGTGTGGCATCCACCTGGCAACCAAAACCAAACTTCCTCATATTTCCCAGCACCTTTTTGTGAGAAGGATCCTGGGCAGACCTGGTGAGGCACTGTCTACCTCAAGAGGGATTCCAGATCCCTACATGGTGAATGTACTGTTCTTTACCTGTAGGCCAGCCTCATAGAAGCAGTTACTTACTTTTGGTCGATGGATGTGCTCAGCCATATAGACCAGGGTTAAGCAACAAAGACAGCAACATCAGTAGATACAGCCCTCATTAACCCTCTCCACTCCTAAGGGGCTCTCCCAAGTTGAGAAAAATTGCCTGATAGTAGCACGAGTAAAACTAAAATTGTGGTGACCATCATCCACTCACTTGATGCAGTGCTGCCTACTTCTTCCTTCACTATTATCATCACATTTCTGTGTCTGCCCACCTCTTTCTTCCTCCTGCTCCCAACTTTCCTGTCACAACTTGTTATTCCTTTTCAGGTGGCTTTGCATTGAGGGGCAAGGCAAATGGTTTCCTGTAAGCCAGGAAACCATGTACACAACTGGGTGGTAACCATATAATCAACCATGTGTTCCCTACATTGAATATCAACAAGTGGGTCGGCAGAGGGCACTGACCCTTCTCAAACTCACTTGGCATAAACAACTAAATCAGAGACAAACGACCACCCCTTTCAGGATTATGGCATCTGGCTGTAGACAGATGGACATTATTTGTATTTAAAGGCCTAATACCATTAGTTCAAGTGTCTTTCATTTATAGTCTTGCTATCACTGAGATATTTTAATTCAAATCAGGAGAAATCTGGCAGTTAAGGAACCATATCCTCATCCGCTTTGGATGTTTTCTTACACCTCTTCCTTCTTTATTTCTTTTGCATATTACACATTAATATTCATTTGTGTGCTTCCTTCCTTCCTCTTCTGTCATTCTTTCCTCTTCTTTTTGTCTGTGGGTGAATGTACACTGAGTGACAAGCCAAGTGGTTTCCAGTACACCAAGAAATTATTAACCATGCTGGGTGGTAACCATATAACCAAATTATGGTGTGTGGTGGTTGAGTGGGTAATTAAGGCACTCCAACTGGATTGTGCTGGTGCAGCTTTATATTCAAGGGGTGGTTGGGGTTTATTGTTCACGTAATGCCACTCAGGGATGAATGAGGCTGGTTACTTTCATCTTAAATGTCAGGACCAACTTGCATAGCCCGAGGCACCCACACTCCTCATGGAGCAACACAGGATTAGATGATGATGATATTAATTTAACAGTGATGCACTGCAGAGTGCAGAAGTAATGTGCAATATTAATGTACTAGATACAGAAATAAAGTCTCAAGGAAGAGGTGCCTGGGAGCCTTTATTACTGATGTGAATATACATCCAGGAAGAAGTGCTAGGGAGCCTCCTTTACTGATGTGAATACATATCCAGGTAGAAGTGCAAGGGACCCTCCTTTACTGATGTGAATACATGTCCAGGATGAAGTGCTAGAGTTCTCCTTTACTGATAAGATTACACATCAAGGAGTTGAGCATTGTTCATCCATCCTCACCCCACCAGGTTGAGATTCGAGGGTGCTCCATCCACGGAACAGAGTTGATTGTAGAGGAGACCAAGCATGTAATGGCTGAACGAGGGATGGATGTTGTTGGAATCAACAGTATCAGTGTGGACTATTTCCTTTGGGACTACAGACTCAACAACGCCAAGGAACTTGAAAAGATTCCTTATCATCGTGTGAGGTGCATCTTCTACTGAGAAATTCTTCAGAAGTATCAGGAGGCATTCTGAGGTTTGTAACTGTCTCATACAGTTGAATCCTTACTCTACTATTGACTTCATAAGATCTACCATTGCAAAGACAAACTTCATCCACATAGTAATACCTGGAGGTTTGTTGGATGGTTCAGTTGTCACTAATATAATAATAGGATATTTTCTGGCTTTTTAAAATAGGTTACAATTAATTGACTCAGCATTTGACTGAGAGAGAGAGACTTAGATAAAGACATTAAAAAAAATGAATTTGCAGCTTTCAAAGGGCAAACCAGACACTTTAAAAAAAAAAGTGGAGGACATGCCTGGTGATCTGTCTTCTGACGTCCAGTGCCCAGTGGAGGATGTGCTTGGTGGCCCTCCTGTCCTCTGACATCCAGTGCCTAGTGAAGGACGTGTCAGGTCGTCTCCTGTCCTCTGACGTCCAGTGCCCAGTGAAGGACGTGTCTGATGGCCCTCTTGCCTTCAGAAGTCCAGTGCCCAGTGAAGGACGTGTCTGGTGGCCCTCCTGCCTTCTGAAGTCCAGTGCCCAGTGAAGGACATGTCTGATGGCCCTCTTGCCTTCAGAAGTCCAGTGCCCAGTGAAGGACGTGTCTGGTGGCCCTCCTGCCTTCTGAAGTCCAGTGCCCAGTGAAGGACATTTCTGTTGGCCTCCTGTTCTCCAAAGTCCAGTGCACAGGGGAGGACTTGGGTGGTGGTCTCCTGCCCGGCCCTACTCCAGCACTCAGTGGGGGATGTCAAGTGGGCCTCCCCTGCCAAGACTAAATGTCTGCTATGTTGCACAACTGTAACTTTTTCTTGTTAGCATTTACTGTATAAATAAAAATGGATTTATTCTCCTTGTTTACTTTTCAGTCTTTTGATATTTTCATCTTTTTTTTACTTTAACAACTATGCTCCATTTCACCAAGTTTGGCACCATCAGCAATGTCCTCAATGTCTGTAGTGTTTATGTAAATCCTCTGCACTGGGTAAACCTCTATTTATTACCTTGAATACTAATATATAATGGCAATACAAAAAGGTATATCCAGTTCTAAGGACCTTTGTCAATGTTACAGGTGTTGATGACATCACTGATGGTGCCAGACTTGGTGAAATGGAGTATAGTCTGTCTTTTTTTATGCACCTAATAGTATTTTCTTTAATGGACCGCAACTGAACTTAAACTCTAGAAAAGCTATTTAGGTGTAACCTCTTAATACATTTAAACTTGGTAAAAATAATATATACAGTATATGGTAAAAAAAAAAAAAAAAAGAGCAAAATGAGAATTTTCAAATTATAAAATTTTGAGGGGAAAAAAAAAAAAAGGCCAAAGGCAATGCATGCAAGCATGTTGGAGCCTTTAAAAAAAAAAAAAAAAAAAAAAAAAAAAAAAAAAAAAAAAATTGCCCTGGAATGTATCAAGTGCTTGCCTAGCTGATAAACGGTTGACACGCCAAAAGTTGTTGTTCTCCATGTCTGTATTGTGTACCTTGGTGATCAGTTTGTCAGGGGGTGGCACTAAAGGATTTACTAATGTTTATTGTGAGAAGTGTTACTTGAAAGAACAGACCTTGCAGTGTGTGTGTGATTTATGTCCACCTACAGTGAAGACAATAATGGTTGATTAGGTTGGTCTGGTAGCTTCCACAGTCATTCTTGTTTGTCTCAGCCATGTTCCAGTGAGTGTAGGTACAGTTGGAGCTGGGCTGTTGCTTGCTGAGTTTTGGAGTGTTGTACCACAAAGCTACAATCAAGTTACTGTACTGGCATTTTAATACAGTACTGTTATTGAAGAAGGAGAGGTTGGTAGGTTGTCAGGGCCCGATTAACTCTGCTGTGGCCTGGTAGGCAATGCAGGCAGTTGGCCTGCAACATATAGCTCTCTTTTTTTTTTTCTGTTCTTTCCAGTGAAATTTTGGCATGACCTATACTGGCCTTTTTGGACCTGATGGGTGATGGCCCTTATTTGGACGCCCAAATTGTATATTTATTCCGCTCTGGAAGTCTGGCTGGTCTGTAACAGGCCGTGGCCTGGTAGGCAGTTGCCATTTTGCCTATACCCGGTAATCCGGCCCTGTAGGTTGTGAAGGAAGAGCTTGCCATAAAACGTGAGAGTAAATGGATTCGATCATTTACGACATTTTTGGATAGCACTGAATTCTGAATTTAGAACTTTTGGTGGTGTACCTGGGCTTGTTGATTTAAGAGGAAGCTGGCAGTCCACATTTGTCATTTTCTTGCATGTTTGTGTCTACTGCTGCTAGTGTGGTTCTTAATGGTGGCTACAGTACTTGAAGTCACCTAGGATGTGTTCAGTCAGCTTGAAAAGATGGGTGGTGAGTGTTTGCCAAAACATCAATGCTAAGAGACAGAGGAATTTGGAAGGTGATATTCATTAAGACTACCTTTTATTCAGACTGTGGATGGTGTGCTTTACAAAGCAGCATTACTGGTTTATATATTAGTAAATCATGCAAGTTTTCCTGGTTGGAGTACTGGAAAGATGGTACGTAACTGGCTGTAGTAAATCATGTGATAGCATCCTGTTTTTGTTTTTTTTCCCCAGGCTATGTTATGCTAAGTATTTTTAGGTCGACTTCTTGTTCTAGAAACACTAGCTGTTGAACTGGGGTTCTCTTCCGAGATCGTAGCTAGAATAAACTACGGCATAAAAACTCTGGTCAATTGACCTTACATGTGTATTATCTTAATTTACAAAGCACTAGGTACAATATAAGTAAGACACAATACACTATTCAGATACAAAATCACTACGGTATTTAGACAAGCGGACTCCAACTAGGCTGCTGAGGTCTTGGACTTTACAGGTGTCGGCCAGGTGTAGGAGGGGTCCCGTCAAGTGCCTTCTCTCAGGGGGCATGGGATGATCCTCAGGGGCTGTGTCGTCTTCAGTGGGCTACTGGGAGGCGTGGTGAGGGGCCCTCCTCTACTGGGGCCTCGATGGGGTGTCCAGTCCTCAGGGCTGGGACCGAATAAGGAAAGTAGGCGCGCTTGTCTGCGCCTATCCTGGGGAGGAGGTCGGCATCATTTGGGGCCGGGGAGGTCATGCCCCGGGGTCTCAGGGGCGCCTCTGGAGTCCTGGGGCTGCGGTCTCCCTCCAGTTGGGCTGCCGTCAGGGGTGGTCTGCAGCATCTCCTTCTGCAGGAATCCGTCAGCTGGTAGTCTCCCCCAGGAGCCAGCTGGACTGCACACACTCCCGGGGTTACTACGGGGGCTCGCCAAATCTCCTCCAGGCAGGATTGTTCCTCCTGGGGGCCACCTCTGTGGGGAGAACAGGAGGGGTGTCCCACTAAGCCAGGGACGTCCTCCAGAAGGGAAGTAACGGGGCAAGAGAGTGGTGGCGTGGTGTCTCTCCCTGGCACGGTTGGTGGCCGTTGCCAAGTCCCAAGGGCAATGGGGAGGGCAGCTGATGGCCGTCCCTCTCCTGTCTGTGTGGCTGATGGCCGTCACCGGGGCCCGACTTCCGGACAGGGCTGTAGGTGAAGTGCAGCTGCTGGTCGTCACCTGTCCACAGGTTCAGCTGATGGCCATCATCGAGGTCCTGTGAGGGGAGGGAACAGCAGTCGAGATGTGGCTGATGGCCATCACCTGCCTGATGGCCGTCACCGAAGTCCAGCTCCCGGAGGCAGCAGCTGAAGGAGAACAGGCGATGCAGTCAATCCCCGAGTACGGATGATGGCTGTCACTGGTTTCTGCAGAGAAAGAGGCGGATGCAGCGTGTGAGCGGCTGATGGTCGACTCTGGTTTTGTGCAGCTGATGGCCATCACTGGTTTTGTGCGGCTGATGGCCGTCACGGCTTTTGAGCGGCTGATGGCTGTCACTTGGGTGCTGCTTGGGACTGAAATATCAGCCCCACCCCAAACCTGGTGAGGGCTGGTCTGGCTGGAGGATAATGCACCCACACTGCGTAGTCCTTGCTGGGTCCGTTGTGGGGAATAAGGACGCATGGTAGTAGGGGACATAGGCCCATAATGCCTGTGAATCGCGCACGCCCTCAGCGCCCCGCCAAGGTCTCCTCCTGGGGTGGGTATCGCCACACCCCGTGGGTGCTTCACTGCAGTGGATATTTCAGGCTATATCTCCATCATTACTGGTCATCAGTTTAAGTTTTTGTGCATAATGATATTTATCTTTAAAATACCACGGACATTCCCTGGAAGGTTGTGGGTCGTGACTAATATAATACCTGCTACTGTGCCTTTTTTCACCTTCCAGTGATCTTTGGGAGGCAGGGCTGACAAATTCAATTATTTTTAAGCTTTGGAAGGGTAATCTAGGTATGTATTAGTATCTGGATCAAATTGCAGTTCGCTGACGATGTTCCAAAAGCCAGAATGGATCTTACTCGGCCTCAAAATAAAAGGGTCAATAAGAGGTAAGCTTTCATATATCAACTCAATATTTTTAGAATTGCTGGAAACAGTATTGGTCTTAATGTTGAATGCTGCTTTACCCTGCGTCCTGTGGCCACATTTAAATTTGACAACAACAGTGGGTTGAGTTGTCACCAATATCGGTCCTGTACTGAACGTATAGCAAATCTTATTACCTTCCACAACCAATCTATTTTCACACACCTACTCCTCGTATCCAGTTTGGTATCGGCACCAACATTCCTTGGCCTTGACTTTAATTTTTGTTTCACGGTCAAAGTTTTTAATCGTAGTCCTAATACCTATTATCCAAACGCCTACCCACGGCTCCCTGCCCGCTCCTGCCTTCTTAGAGGTTTTACTACCCATAGCTTTAAGCCAGCGATTGGGCAGACTATCCGGAAGTTTTATGACGATATAGACGATACCGATATAACACTTCAAACAATGATGTAAAACTTCAATTTGTGGTACAAATGAATTGGTGGTTGTGCACCTTCTACGAAATCTGTGCGAATTATGGATGATCAGCAGCAGTCACTTGCCTTTTATGGGTAAAGCTGCACCGCCCGGGGTTATCATCCTTTTATTATGCAACAGATTTTGGTGAAGATAACTAACTTCTCGCCTTTATTTTCGCAATATAATCAACCATGACAAATTTTTTGCTTGGTTAAAATTATTTCAGAATTAGATTTTATCCATGTTTGTAAAAATAATGTAAAATGTTAACAGAATTATTACTGGCAAACACGAGATACATTGAAAATAACAAATCCTTCTTCTTTCCTTGCGTCCACTTTTAACTTAAACGTAAATATACAATGATGATGAATATAAAATTCGACGTAATATTTTACCAGTTGTACTTTTTTAAAATATATATTTCTATTAAAACAAAGTAGTACTATTTCCTGTGCATTCGGAGAAACCATGGGTAAACATATGCAGCAGAAGCACCTTCCCAAAGTTCTTCCTGAAGGTCTTTCATATTTTTCTGGTCATTCTACCGTAGGGGTGATAAATGAATGTTTCCTGTTGAATTTCTTTCCCTATTGTTTTTAGTCATGTTCCTTCCGCTATAATCAGTATATAATCAACTGTTTCTCGATTGGAATGACAGACACGTTGAACATATGTCCCGGTCACGTTTTAGTACCTCTTTCTAACCTCACATATAACCACTGAGCTCTATAATATGCAGAGGCAATTTTCGCAGCAAGCGAGTGACTGACCGCCACATCGAAACACCACCACTTGTTGCTTCCACAATGGTCATACAATTGGATCACTGCTCTTAGCTTGCTGTTTCTGTTTCGCTGTTGCCTACATAAGCTAAGTAGTGGGCCATGGCACTATATTTTCCGAATTCACTGGCTGATTTCAAAAGACGTGGGCGTCGGTGGCGTAGATAAACATCATCGCGGCCCTGAACCCCTGGCGGCAGTTACACAACCTACGTGGTGCTACACGAGAAAGGCTGTCCATACTATATAGAGTTCTGTGATTTGAACCCAATCCAACTTAACCAAGATTCGAGTAAGTTGTAGGAAGTCCGCCATTACAAACGTAGGAACATTATGATACGGGGAAAAAAGTCAACAAAAAACAATTGTTCACCACCACGAAAGTAGTTTGAATAATACAGAAATCAAACTGTAGCAATAGTAACTGAACTGGTAAGGTCTTTCTGCTGCTTAAAGTAAAATGTACATGTACCAAAACATGGAATTGCATACCCAATCCTGCTAAATGCATGCAGATTTGAATTACAAAATAATATTACTGCACCATGAAAGGAGCTAGTATCTCCATGTAAAAGCCACATGATCGCAATCGTGGCATATGTGAAGGGTGATATCCCAGGATACCGCAGTCAGTGAATATATAATAATAATAAATAATAATAATAATAATAACTAGCAGCAGCAGAAGTCAGTGGAAGGGAGCACACTGTACATGTACTAAGAATGATAAAAGTATCTGCCCTTCTACCCATGTTATACTTTGTATCCTTTACAAGTTCTGGAACAGGGATGACGGCCCTTCCTAAAAATAACGGTAGACATGTTTCTATTAACACTCTGCCACACGGGCGCGACCTTTTCATATTTTCTATTGAAAATATTCTTCCACAGGTTATTTCTTATGCTTCACAGACTACCACAGATACAGGGCATTTTTTTAAATTCTGTGAAATAAGCGAATATTTGTTCATATCACGCATACCGTCACTCCGACGAAGTTACACCAAGAGTAAAAGTTGCTCCCAGGTTTTCTAAGTCACGTCTTAATTTTGGCGTAATTTCAAACGCTCTACTGATATATTAGGTCTGAATAATTTCAGTTGATTAAATTAGGCACTGAAGCGTGCCGTCGGTGCAATCACCGGTAATCAACGCGTCCAGTCGTTAACAGGCTGCTATAGGTGAACATGCAGCTTCCTTATATACTCCAAAATAGGTATATTAATTTTTTCTTCTACACTTTGTGTAATCTAAAATAACCTGTGCTGCATGTTGTACAAAAACTTATCTCCTGATGACAGTAATGTTGTAAGAAGACAGCTGCATCGTCGCCCGTGTGGTCGTTTTACCAAGTATTAGTGGAAGACGTTATCAAGGAACCAGACAAACTGATCTGAGGAGTTTCGTTGAAATCTATGTGTTAACTCACGCATATTTCCGACAGTTTTTATTCTTTGGATGAAGGGCTGACTCGCAGGCATCATTGGGGTTGGGTCACGCTGCCCAGGTATCGCATTACGGATGACACTCCATTGTACTGTACATGTACTAAGAAGTCACATCTGCCTCCCCTTTCACTATTTATGATATTTTAAAATTTTAGTAAGGGGGGGCTGACCCCACTCAAAAATCATGATTGGAAAATTGTGTATAGTGGAAGGTCTTCGGAGTACGTAGACGAACTCACCTGGGAGGTTTCATTCATATCCATCAAATAGCCTAGGAGGAGTTACACACACACACACACACACACAAGACGAATCTCGCGCATCGTAATACCATCCTTCTTCGCTGGATGAAATAAAAACAGGGGAAGTTCAGTCTCCGAGATAGTTTGTTAATATCATCCCTCTATCTGTATACTTTGAAAATAGTAAACAATTCAGTGTCAGAGTTTATAGGAATTACTCACCGGTAAATAAGTAAAGTCAGAGAATAATGAAAGATTAGGCCAGAGGTGACGCATTTCTTTTCCTAGCAATATCGAACGAATATTTTTAGATTTACATTCTTTTACGTATTCTGTTTTTAGCAAATACTGAATACGTAGATAATTCGGTACTTAATGCCAGTTATATCATTTATTTTTTCATTACTGAGTACATTCATTTTGTTTACATTGTTGTACTGTTTTATATATGTCTGCTTCATTACTTGTTTTTCTTGTTTGTTTGTATATTCTTATCCACTTTGTCCCCCGTTCCTCCTTTTCCATTTCTTCATCATTTTTTTCTTCCCATCTTCCTCATTTCTCTTTATTTCTCTTATATTTCCCTCCACCCGCGTCTTCCCGTCCCCGTCCTTCTCTAGAACTTCATTTCGCTCTCTTCTCCCTTCCTTCTTTGGTCCCCCCTCTCTCTCTCTCTCGAAAATGGTTTTTGTTGGTTTAATGACTTTGATCTCGTCTTCCTGTGTGTGTGTGTGTGTGTGTGTGTGTGTGTGTGTGTGTGTGTGTGTGTGTGTGAGAGAGAGAGAGAGAGAGAGAGAGAGAGAGAGCACTGTTTATGTGAACTGTATGTGGTGACATCCCACCCCTTCTCTTCCGCAAACACACACACACACACACACACACACAGAGTGAAGTAGGAAATAGAATATTATGTGCAAAATCCGTAGAATTTTTCGATCGAGACCAACCGAATCAACAAACAAAAACAACAACAATGATAATAATAATAATAATAATAATAATAATAATAATAATAATAACAAAATCAGTATCACATCTATAACCTATTCACTTTAACGTGCCGCAAATCTTTTTCTTTCTACAACCTATTTCACGCACCTCAGTTTCAAAATAAAAGTGTTACGGCTCCACACCCTTTCCACAGCACTTCTTCGTGACCAGCATTATATCCCTGGGTTATTCTATTGTCATATCTCTGAACTTACCACCGACGGGCCAAATTCACGCCTATAACACTTTCACGTTAACATGGCCCAGATTTCCGTCCTTTTGCAACTTATTTCACGTAGCTCAGTGGAGGAAGACAATACTACGGCTCTTCATTCTTCCCACAGCACTTCATCGTGACTAGCATCATACTCCCGCGTTAATCTATTACTGAACCTCAACATTCAAGATAGATATATGCCAATTTTACGCCCTGTTATACTGAAGAGTGGAATTTGTTATCTACTGTCACACCCCCAATCCCAGAGTTCATCCATAGAGCGTAGATGGATTGCAGGGTTGATTTGAATAGTAACCAAGGAGACTCATCCTACCAATTCCGTCGGATGAAAGATACATTGATACAAAATGCCTCCAAGCCTCTCCATCATCACCCCAAGCCACCCTCCCTCATGCACTCCTCCTCCTCCTCGCCATCCCTCTCCCTCGTTCTCGGCCTCCCTCTCCTTATTCCAGTCCTGTTGCATAAGACTATTTCTCAGTGGCATGCGCTCACCATCATCATCATCGTCATTGTCCTTATCATTACTACTATCATCATCTTCATCATCATCCTGACTCTATTAAAGCCTAAGAATGGGGTGAGGCATCATCATCACTATCATCATCATCGTCGTTGTCCTTATCATCACCATCATCATCATCCTGACCCTATTAAAGTCTGAGAATGGGGTGAGGCATCATCATGACTATTATTGTCATCATCATTATCATCATCGTCGTCCTTATCACCACTACTATCATCACTATCATCATTATTATCATCATCCTGACCCTATTAAAGTCTGAGAATGGGGTGAGGCATCATCATGACTATTATTGTCATCATCATTATCATCATCGTCGTCCTTATCACCACTACTATCATCACTATCATTATTATCATCATCCTGACCCTATTAAAGTCTGAGAATGGGGTGAGACATCATCACCATCATCACTAGCATCCTCATCCTCATTACCCTATTTCCCGTACAAGAACAGGGTGAGGCATCATCATCAGCTCATCACTATCCTCATCATCATCATCACAAGACTATTCCCCGCCTATGGTTATGGGTAATCATCATCACCATCATTACACCATCGCTATCACCATTGTCACTGTTATCATCATCACTATCATCATCCTGTGGGTAACTATCAGCAGCATACTCAGTGAAATGGGCCACACATTCACTCACACATCATTTTAACCCCATGGAATCCCGGCCCTACCTCACAAAATTGCACGTATTTCTTTTTTATTTAATAAATACCTTTCACATACAACCCGACACAGAGTCAACCCGTCGAGAGAGAGAGAGAGAGAGAGAGAGAGAGAGAGAGAGAGAGAGAGAGAGAGAGAGAGAGAGAGAGAGAGAGAGAGAGAGAGAGAGAGAGAGAGAGAGAGAGAGATTTGAAATGTGGCGAGCGAAATCCCAAGACTTTTTTAACAATTTGCTTACGAGCGGTCTCACTTCGACTAAGCAGAACAGAAGGACGGATGGAAGACGAGAGAGAAATGGAAGGAAATCGAGATGAAGGAAGGAGGGAGAGAAGGAAAAAACTCAGATAAGAAAGATGAGAGAAGCAAAGGTCACGAAGGAAGGAAGGAATGGGAGAGGAGAAAGGGAGAAGACGATGAAGTGAAGAAGTGAAGAAATTCGGAGAGATGGAAGGAAGGAACGAAGGTGAGAGAAGAGGAAGGAGGGAGACATGAGAGAAGTGAGGGAGAGGAAGCGACGGAGGGAGGACAGGGAGGAAAAGTGGGGTGAAGGGGGGGTTAAGGCACGGCAAAGGACCACCTAGAGTCAGTAGCCGCCCAGCCGTCAGAGGGGGAGGTTAGCGCTCTCTGCCTCTTCCGTAGTCCTCATTGTAAACCGTGCTAAACCGAACCCAGTGACCGCAATACAGTGAAAAACCGTCGCGCAAACCAACACTCTGCCTCTCCCTCAAAATTCAAAGTGGGATATATGAGGATTTTGAAGTTTTTGAGAGAATCTAGATCCACATGTGACTTGCTCTCAAGAAAACTAGCACAATTAGATTAGATGGAATATTTCAATAAGGTAAATCTGTGCCTCCAGTGTCTGTTTATTATTGTTCCATGTTTTCCCAGCCCGTCTGTGCGAAGGGAAAGGGGTGTGTGCGAAGGTAAGTGGCAATTGTGATCACTTCAGGCGCAATGGAGTTTCCTTGGCAACGCATTGAAGTTTCCTAGATTATTCGTCCAAATTCGAGAGAGTCCACCATTTTGTTGCACGCCGTCCGCCCGTCCGTGCAGGTTGCGAATTACTGCACGTTGACGAATGTGCACGATCGCCGAAGGAGCGCTAAGAGGAAAAAAAAAAAAGGAAAAATTGAATATGCAGAAAACCCGAACCTATAAAAATTTCCCGAATGCATTTTTTCAATTATCTTGCATTTTTTACATAAACTCTACGCGAAATTTAAAATATTAGAAAATTATTATAAATTACTACACAATGGCTCAGCCCCCTTAATGGAGTTCAGGGTTAAGGTATCTATTACTGTATTATTATTATTATTATTATTATTATTATTATTATTACGACTACTATTATTACTGTTACTGCTACTACTACTACTGCTATTTATCATTACTCTTATTATTATTATTATTATTATTACTATTATTATTTCGTATTTCTTGCGACATGGATGAAGGGATAGTGAAGAAACCGCGATAGCCATTTTATAACGCCTTCTTCTTCTATTATTATTATTATATTATTATATTATTATTTTACAATGATTAAACCTGACAGACGGATCCAAAAATGAAAAATGGAAAATAACGAGGCTTATTACAAAATATGTATAATTTTTTTTACAATAATTTTACTCGCTATTCAGGTCCGTACTTTCGTCAGGTATGGAGACTCCCTAACATCTTTTTCTAGGCGATTTATCTTCCTTATCATACGTTATTATACTCTTCTGTGTTTCTTAAATCACCCTAACACCTTTTTATTGGCGAATTATCTTGGTTCTGTTACTATACTATTCTGTGTTTCTTAAATCACCCAACACATTTTTCTAGGCGATTTCTCTTGTTTATTGTGCGTTACTATACTCTTCTGTGCTTCTTAGATCACCCTAACACCTTTTTTTAAAGCGAATTATCCTGCTTATTGTACGTTACTATACTTTTCTGTGCGTGTTCTCAATCATTCCCATATCGCTCGCCAACTCCGCATTAGTTCAAAAGGATATTAACCAGACATATCCAAAAATAAATCTCCAAGGAAGAGGTGTTAGGGAGCGTCCTTAACCGACGAGAATACGGCCTGAGAAACCTTGGGAAGCCTAAGATTAAACCCTTTCAAGCCGATGCCGTATTATTCTTTTTTATTTATTTATTTTTCTGCTACTTGCCAGACGATTATATTCAACTCTGAACATCACCATCACTATCACAGTTACCATCATCACTATCAGTCACCGCATCACTATCACAATCATCATCACTAGCAGTCACCATCATCATCACTCACAGTCACCATCATCACTATCTCAATCATCACTATCAGTCATCATCATCACTATCACAGTCACAATGATCATCATTACTATCACAATCACCATCATCATCTTGATCCTCATCACTATCATCACCACCACCACTATCATCGCCACCACCACCACCATCTTCATTCACCTTCACCACCACCACCATCAGCATCATCCTCACCACCACCACCACCACCACCACCACCACCATAACAATCACTACCACCACCACGACCATCATCCTCACCACCACCACCACCACCACCACCACCATATCATCATTCTGACCCAGTTCCCCAGCAGGCACCTCAGCTGAATAAAATCGTCTGAGAATAACAAGGAGAAAAAATCGTCTTCGGTGATGCACTTTCCATTATTTTCTCGCTCCCGCCAGACGATTATTATTATTATTATTATTATGATTTTTTTTTTTTTACTTGGTACGGAAGCTCCCAAACACCTCTTCCTTAGCGATTTATTTTTAGGCTACGGCTTGGTAATATCGCTCTGTACGTCAAATATGCAGGGTATGGTGACTATGGAGTGATTTAAGTAAAACACACGCGGGGGGAAAGTTGTAAGGAGGAAAATAAATCGCTTAGGAGGAGGTGTTAGGGAGCTTCCTTAACCAACGAGAATAAATGAAAAAGCGTCCTCGGGATGAAGGGGTCTGCCTATAGATCTTCCCTATGCTAAAAAGGAAAAAAAATCGTCTGGTGGCAATAAATAAATAAATAAATAAATAAAAACTCATCGTACTGAAGGGGTCAAAATCTTATGCCAGTTCTTTTCTCACTTTATTTTTTCTTTATTTTCTTGCCTCCTTTTTTTTTTTTTTTGTCTTGCTTTCATTTTTTTTTCTTTCGTTTCTTGTTTCTTTCCCTTTTTCAATCGTCCTTGATCTTCCTTTCTTGCGTGGGAAAATCTCGGCTGAATAAAACCGTCCGTGGGCAGCCAGGTCGACACACGAAGTCACTTTTGCAGGAGGGAAAGTCTTTAGATTTGATTCGTACTGTCTTAGGAAGCTTTCATTTAGTTTAGGGCGGCATAAAAGAGGTCCGTGTGTGTGTGTGTGTGTGTGTGTGTGTGTGTGTGTGTGTGTGTGTGTGTGTGTGTGTGTGTGTGTGTGAGAGAGAGAGAGAGAGAAAATGAGCCGTCGTAGTGAAAGGATTATGATACTCGTTCAATCCGGGTGACGTCCCTTTCCTCTCATTATTCCTACCAGACGATTTTATTCAAGATTTTATTTAACCCCTCTCGACCTGCAGGGGTTTGTGAAGGCTGTATCGAACCCCTCCCTCTTCGAAAAGCGTCCTAGGCTACAGAAAATCGTCTGGAGAGGACAAGATTGAACTATCACCAAAAGAAAGAATGAACTGAAAAAAAAATCATCCCCGGTCTCAGTGGGTTTCTTCACTTATTTTGTTTTTTTCTCAGCTCAAGGAAATCGTCTGGGTTAGGATGCTCCCTATCACCTCTTCCTTAGCGAGTTATTTTTGGATATGGCTGGCTGATATCCTTTTGCACGTTATCTATGCAGGGTATGGCTATATAACAATGATTTATATAGCATGAATAACGAGGGTAAGGTATAATAAGCAAAATAAATCACTGAGGAAAAGGTGTTAAGGAGTTAGATCGCCAAGCTCCATAACACCTCTTCCTAAGCGATTTATTTTGCTTATTACTCCATACTAAACTCTTCTGTGTCATTCAAACCATTTTCAGCACAACACAAACTGATATTAACCAACCGTATCCGAAAAAAATAAATCGCTAAGGAAGAGGTGTTGGGGGTTCCTTAACCGAGATACGGTAAATAAGTATCGAATTACCCTTTCACTCCGAGGACGTTTTTTCGATTTATTTTTGTTACTTTAAGACGATTTTATGTAACAATTACAAGGGTCCTCGTAGTGATGGGGTTACCTGAGAGAGAGAGAGAGGGAGAATATTCAAGGAGTTAACAACGGCCCGTTATTCACGCTGGTTAAGGAAGCTCCCTAACACCTCTTCCTAAGTGCCTTATTGTGCTCATTACACCTTACTGTCCTTGTACGTGTTACACAAATCCTTCTGTTATCGCCGTACGCTGCAGAAATAACGTACAAAAAGGATATTACCCAGCCGTATCCAAAAATAAATCCCCAAGGAAGAGGCGTTAGGGAGCTTCCTTTACTAACGAGAAAAATAAAAAATAAAAATCGTCTGGCGGTAGTAATAATAAAGGAGTCCTCGTCCTGAAGGGGTTAATATTATTCGACTATAATTATTCGTATCTGATTATTCCTGGATTATTGCGGCTATAATTAGGCCTATTCCCGCATCTGATTTAGCGATTATATTGGCATACCATTATTCCAGTATTTATTCTTCTACCATTTATTTATTCCAGTGTGTGATAATTCCAGGATTCAGTTATCATTCCATTAAATACCAGTGTGATAATTCCAGCATTCAGTTATTATACCATTAAATTATACCAGTGTGTGATTATTGCATTTACTTTGATATTTGCTTGTTTCCTAGAGCCCTTTGTTTATTATTACGATTATTCCTGCTTTGACTATTCCTAGCCCGATCTACTACTGTTTAATTATTCCGATTATTGCAGCCGATGATAATTCCAGCCTCTGATTAGTCTCAATTATTCCTGCATTTGATTATTCTGGTATATACCTATTTATTTCAGCATCTGATCTTGGACAAAATAAGACAAATAACCCCATTATAATAATAATAATAATAATAATAATAATAATAATATACAGAAATAATAATAATAATACAGTAATAATCATAATAATAATAATAATAATAACAATGGTCAAGGTAATTTAGTATCGATTTATTCCAGCCTTTGATTATTTTTTCCCCTTTTTTCAAGGAAGAAAGAACCCAAGGCTAGAAGCGGTAACCCATCCACCCCGGGAACGTTTTCTTTTTCCTTGCTATTTTCAGACGATTTTATTCAGCTTAGATTTATGGAGGTGGAGGGGGTTAGACGGAGCTCTGATCAACCCGCTGAGGGAGAGAGAGAGAGAGAGAGAGAGAGAGAGAGAGAGAGGGGCTGTATCTAACCCCTCCAGTTCGTAAAAGTCTCCCGTAAGCTGTATTAAATCGTCTGGTGAGGGAAAGACCGTTTTAAAAGGGCGTCGTGGTGAAAGGGTTAAGTTGATACCGATAAGGGGGATTTTAGCAAATACAGTATATATCTACTTCTCTATAGCCAGACGCCTAATCCCTGAGTTTATTCTCTCTCTCTCGCTCTCTCTGTCTCACCTACCCCTCTCAATCCATCCACCTCGTTCTCGGTCTGCCTCTCCACACCCTCCCACCACCACCCCCTCCCACATACCAGCTCAGTTTGTAATGGATCCCTTATTGTGGGAATTATTAGCCAGCAGCGGCGAGAGAGAATTTGAATAATCGATAATTGCTTTGCCGTAGCGAGTGGCAGTACACATACTTATAAGATCATCCACGCTACCAAAAATAAATAAATAAAATAAATAAATCAGTAAATAAAATCAGCTGCCGACACTATTTATTCTGTCTATAGGTGAAAAGAAAGTGTGTGTGTGTGTGTGTGTGTGTGTGTGTGTGTGTGTGTGTGTGTAAAATATCGGTTCCATGTACTGACCCGGTTTGCGATGGCTGATTCACTGTTGGCGCGGGTTTTAAAATAACTGCATTACTTTTTAAATATTTATGATAATTGGTTGACAGTGATATCTGGGGGTATTAAATGATTACCCGTTTACGATAAGGAAATCTGGACATTATTATTATTATTATTTTGAGGTCATGGCATTAATTCGTCTTCTGTCCAGCTGTCTAATTCAAAATCTAACCCTCGCTTTCAGTCTTTCAGTGTAGTTATTTAGATGGTGAAGTCTATATTTTCTCTTTGTCTGTCTTTCCCACTGCCTATGACCTCCAATCTTTCGTCTATAAAGCTCCCTTATATGACCACGTAGATTTAATTTTCTTGTTACCGTCAGATGATTTTATTGATTTTTTATTCTTGGGATTACTAGGCGATTTTTTTTGCAAGGGGACTTATATATATATATATATATATATATATATATATATATATATATATATATATATGACCTACCAGACGATTTATTTTCTATTTTTCTTTATTTAAGACTTACTGAAGGTGTTAGAGAATATTAAATGCAGTGTGGTCATTATTATTATTATTATTATTATTATTGTGAAGACTACAGGCACTCATCAACTTTTTCAGTACTGCCACCATTATTATTATTATTGTTATTATTATATTTTTTTCTCCACCCCAGATAATTTTATGATTTTTGGAAGCCTCACGTGAAGTAGTTAGGTTCCAGTATTTTTCGTCTGTTTTTCACATCAACGCTTACAGAACTAATATTTATTTTTTTTCCATCTGAACTACGTAAAAAATTACTTGGGGGTCAGACCTATAGGAATGAGGTATGTGGAGGAGGGTGGATGGGGTGGAGTGAAGGGCTGCAGGTAGGTGGAAGAGCAGTATGTGGAGTGGAATGAAGGACAGAGGTTAAGCAAGTATGAGGTGATGAGGTGGAGAGGAACAGTATGTGGAGTGAGGTGGAATGAAGGATTTGATGGATTGAGATGGAGTGAAGAGCCGCTGATAAAGAGTGTATGTTGGAAGGTGGATTGGATGTGTGTGTGTGTGTGTGTGTGTGTGTGTGTGTGAGAGAGAGAGAGAGAGAGAGAGAGAGAGAGAGAGAGAGAGAGAGAGAGGTAACTTAAATGACACCCGTGAAATTGCTCAAGTAGACTGGGGGAGACTGACGCCTAACGGGACAAAGTGGAGAAAGTCGGGGAAGTCCTCGTAATAATCATAATAATAATAATAATAATAATAATAATAGTATCCTTCCAGCTTCTATCATTAATTATACCCATGTTCTGCCTACCACTTCCTCCCGCCACTTACGCCCCCTCCCTCGTGTCCTCAACTCTATCTTTCTACCACTCCATCCCACCACTCTACGCCCCCTTCCATCCTTCTCTCACCCTCTCTCCCACTCCAAGTCACCCTCCCTCACTCACTCCTCAACTCTGTCCTTCCTTCCCACCACCCTCCCTCACGCACAGCTCACCCTCCACCTCGTCCTCGGTCTCCCTCTCCTCATAACTCCCACGCAGCGGCATTAGCACAGATCCCTCGCGCTGATTACGAAAATGGAGCCTTGGACTCTTTTTTTTCTTTTACCCTTTTTAACGTGTCACAAAAATATGAATGGACGTGAGTGTTTTCGTGCTACCTGCTTTATATTTAGGCAGCTTAGAGTATTTGAGTAAGAGTGAAAGATGAATTTTACCAGCAAGGGTTTGAATCTCCTAAAGGCGAGTGGAGAGGCCCTGTTACGTTAATTGGTGTATATAAAATGCTGTAATACGGTAAGAGTCAATTTTATACGGTAACAGCCAATGCCCTGTGAGGTGAAGGCGTTAGAGGCAAGGCAGTTAGGTGTCCGTATTCCCCTCGGGTAAGTAAGCTCCCTAACACCTCTTCCTTAGCGATTTACTTTTTGGATACGGTTGGTTAATATAAATCTGCATGTTAGTTTTGGAGAGTATGGTGATATTAGGAGGATTTAGGTAACAGAAGAGGACGTGATAAGCAAAATAAATCACTTGGGAATAGGTGTCAGGGAGCATCCTTAACCTACGAGAATACTGTCTCTAGTCCCTCCTGGGTATCGAATTTATGCTAGGCCGCCACTCACACCAGGGCGCTCACACCACTAAACCACCAGGCGCCAAGATCAAAGGCTGGCATGGGCATAAGTCGGTCTCCTAGGCCTGTAGTCACCCTCTCTCTCTCTCTCTCTCTCTCTCTCTCTCTCTCTCTCTCTCTCTCTCTCTTCCTTAACGATTTATTTTCCCAACCACTCATTAACATCCTCTGGTTTGCTTTTTTTATGCCTTTTAAATATCGACACAGATTGCATGGACAACAAACAAGAAAACAATAACGGAGAAGAATCAGAATAAACCGGTAAGGAGGAGGTGTTAGTGAGCTTCCTACCCACACCAGCACACCGCCCCAACCCCTCACCACACGGGGTCTCTCCTCAGCTGAATAAAATCGTCTGAGTTAATCCCCTGAATCCCATGATGTACTGTTCCTTTATTCTTGCTGCCTCTAGACGATTTTTTGGATTTCAGGAAAGACAATGTTTGGTATTTTCGTTCGTTTAGGAAGCTCCCCAACGCCTCTTCCTAAGCGATTTATTTTGCTTATTACGCCTTGCCGTCCTCCTCTGTGTTACTTAAATTATTCTATCCCCTATACCTCTTCCTACGCGATTTATTTTGCTCACTACACCTTCCCGTCCTCCTCTGTGTTATTTAAATCATTCCATCTCTACACCTCTTCCTGAGCGATTTAGTTTTCTTACTACATCTTGCCGTCCACTTTTGTTACCTAAATCATTCTATCCATTCAAACATAAATCGGTAAAGATGAGGTGTTAGGGACCTTCCTTATCTAACATTCCTATACTTTTTTACTCTAACTTGGCCCAAAATTTTCGTTCTCTTTTGCATCCTATATCAAGCAGGCCAGTGGTAGAAAAAGACAACGCTACTGCTCTACATTCTTTCCACAGCACTTCTTCGTGACTGGCTGCGTATTCTAGTGTTACTCTCTTGTTACATTCTTTCCACAGCACTTCTTCATGACTAACAACATATTCTAGTGTTAATCTCCCGTTACAACTCAGCATTCAAGACGGAGAGACTGCAATTTTAGGCCAAGTTAGAGTGAAAAGAGTATAGTTAGAACATTAGTGAAATCTTTCTCTATCATTCCATGTTTCATATCGATTCTTAGTGGGTTAGGTTCGATTCTCTCTTACCATTATCTCTCAGTATTGTTTTTAGGGACGTGGAAGGAACTTAGATTGTTGCGTGTCGTACTGTAAGGGTATATAAGTACTAGGGGACACTGATTATCTGCCCGTGTAGCCCTCGTGTGGTCGATAGGGAGTAATTATAACCAGTCTGCTCCCTTCTCTGGTATTTTCTTTACTCTCTCTCTATCACGACCCGCTACAGTATCGGACCATTTTATTCCTCCTACAACCAGACGATTTTATTCAGCTACAGGAAAAACCGTGGATTTGGATGGATTAGTGTATTATTTTATATTCCCTACAGCTAGACGATTTTATTCAGCTTGTGGGACGCGTTTTATCGTGAAAGCGTCGGTCAAAGCTTCATGCTGCCTCCCATGTGCGAAAATTCTCTCTCCTAAGCTGAATAAAATCGTCTGACGGTAGAAAAAATAAAACAAAGGGAAGGCATCACTGTGAAAGGGTTAACTGGGAATACCTCTAATCCCTTCAGTACGAGCAGTTTTTTCCTCAGCTGAATAAAATCGTCTGGCGGTAGAAAAAATAAAATATAAGGGCGGCATCGCGGTGAAAGGGTTACCTGAATTTCCTAACCCTTCCAGCACGAACAGTTTCTTTCCCCTAGGCTGAATAAAATCGTCTGGAACCAAGTAAACCCTTTCAGTCCTGTGATGTATATTTAAACTTTACTCTTGCTCCCTCCAGACGATTTTTATCCACCTGAGAAGAGGGTTTTTGAACTGGGGGGGGTTAGATCCAGCCCTCCCACAAACCCCTTCACTGCCAAAAGCCCTTCCTCAGCTGAATAAAATCGTCAGTCGGCAGTAGAAATAGAATAAAAAAATTGATTATTTTATTCTGTAAGGAAGAATGAACCCAAGGCCTGAATGGACTGAAGGGAGCTAATGGAGACAGTAAATCGTCCACTCAGAGGGGTTTCTTAAGCTGAATAAAATCGTCTGGTGGTAAGAATAATAAAACTGAGACTATCGTATCGTGAGCTAAATAAAACTGGGTGAAACTATGAAAACATGCAACAATGTGAAACTAGGAAACAGATCATGTCCTTTGTAGCGGTATAAAAGTGACAGGACGAAACAATACGGAACTAAGGGATTTTAGCACGAATTAATGTGAAACTGGATGAAACTAAGGTAGAATTCTGATGTCCACTAAGACGAAACAATGTGAAACAGAGATTATTAACACGTGACTGAACGAAACAAGATTAAGAAACACGAGGAAAAACCAGTGACAGTCCTATCGATAAAAGAAACTGTGAAATACATGAAACAGGAATTCTTAACACCGACATGATATGAAACAAGATGACACGGCGTGCAATTCTGACCGTGATATTCATTTCAGCGCTGTTAATAAAGGGATCATGGTGAAACAATACGAAACAGGGGCCTTTAAAGACATAAGAAACAGGACTGAACACTGACGACGAAATAGTAAGAAACAGGAATTTTTAAACACCTGAAACGGGGTGAAGGAACGAAGACGAAACATTAAGAAACGGAATTTTAGACACATGAAACAAGGAGCAAAGATGAAACAATATGAAACAGAGGATTTTTAAAGACAAAAAACGGGATAAAAAAAAAAAGTACTACGGCTCTACATCCTTCCCTTACCACTTCTTCGTGACTAGCATTATAATCCAGTGTTAAAACTTAGTATTGAAGATGGAGAGATGGCAGTTTTGGGCCAAGGTATAGAGAGAGAGAGAGAGAGTACAGAACAGTTCACTGAAATTCGGGTGTCGGTCAGGGACGTCTTCACGTGGTGGCACCGATATAATCGGGCGGGGGAGCTGCCCGGATTTACAAACATCCCTCAACTTCATGATCTACTGAAAAGAGGATGGTGAGTTGCAGGAGGAGGGCAACTTCAGCCTGCAGCCCACCGGGTTCAAGTTATAGATAAACCTGGAGCCACAACAAGGACCCTTTCACTCCGATTACCTATTAATTTTACTTTACCCTTGTTACCTCCAGACGATTTTATTCAGCGCCAAGGAGACCAAACGTAGTGAAAGGGTTAATGACAAAACCCCTCCAGCACGAAAAATCTGAGCTGAATAAAATCGTCTGGATATATCGAAAAAAACTATAAATAGACTGAAGGGATTATCGCCGACTACGCAGGGTTTCTCTCAGCTGAGTAAAATCGTCTGAAGTGAGCATAAAATGTACAGGTTTGGGCAGCTATGGCGGTGGAAGGATTAAACGTTCCAGCTCCAAAAAATCCCTCTTTCCTAAGCTGAATAAAATCGTCTGATGCCAGCAAGAATGAAATATAAAGACTAGCGAGAGAGAATTTTTTCCTTTCCCTTTTTCTTTTTTTTTCTTTTTTTTTGTCCGTGCGGTACTTTCTTGGCCAAATGTCCGTACTTAGCAAATCCGTATTCTGTCCGTGAACTCATAGATGGCTGTCCGTTTCTTTCTTTCTGTGCGTAGTACATTTCTCAGTTTCGTTCGTATAACACCTTTCACGTATACTTTTTTTTATGTCTAGATTTTTCTCCGTATGTTTTTGTACCATGTTCATATCCTTATCGGTGTGTGTGTTTTGTCCTTTGTTCATATTTTCGTCCGTATAAGTTCGTGTATACTGTCCGTATTTTTGGCCCCACGTGTTTTTGTTCAGTGTTCGTGTTTTTGTTGGTCCGTATTTTCGTATTGTGTGTTTGTACAATTTTTTTTTTTTTTTTCGTCCTTGTCCGTATAGTTTTCGTATTGAGCCCGTCCGTCCGTGGCTGCTTTGTCCGTCAGTGCGGTTTTAGTACCAGCATTTTTCGCTCACTATTTCTGTCCGTGTTATCTATCTATCTGTCTATCTATCTACTCTCTTTAGTACAATGTCTTAATCTTCCTACCTGCAGATGATTGTTTCTCTCTCTCTCTCTCTCTCTCTCTCTCTCTCTCTCTCTCTCTCTCTCTCTCGCTACTGCCCGTTCTTGTCCTTCGACCGTATTTTTGCGATCGGTGAAGTGGTGCGTAACTTTTGCCGTTTTTGTTCGGATTTTAGGATTTTACGTACGCTTATCACGAGAGAGAGAGAGAGAGAGAGAGAGAGAGAGAGAGAGAGAGAGAGAGAGAGAGAGAGAGACGGAGAGAATGTAATATACTACTAAAATTTTCGCTCTTCTTACTACTACTATTACTACTACTATTATTATTATTATTATTATTATTATTATTATTAACCCCTTCACTTATTATTTATCATCTACGACCTTTATCCCTCTATCTCTCTCTGCCCATCTCTTCCTCTAGGTAACTCAGCCTCCTGTCACCCACTCAGTAAAAAAATAAAAATAAATAAAAAAATAAAATAAAATAAAGCGTCTGTCAATCACCTGTCACCTACTCTCGGCAAAAATAAATACATAAATACACATTAAAAAATCGTCTGTTAATTAGAATAAAATGCTAGAGTTGTTCCCAGCTGTAGGGGGTTAATGGTCAAAATATTAAACCTCCCAGACTCCTAAGACTCACTGTAAGCTGAATAAAATCGTCTGGTGTTAGCTGGATTAAAAATACTAAATGGATGTCCTGGTATTATGATTCTGATGTAACTATCACCATGGACACGGAAAACCAATAATTGTCTCGATAATCTGAATAACTGACCACAGAATCGATTATCTTATTTATTTATTTTTTTATTAATTACGACTGAGGTTATGACTACGCCTGATTTACTGAGCACTGATAACGAAGCAAAAAATTATCATACTCACTTCATAATCGCTTTACAGTAATCACCCTGCAATAACTGATAATTTAATGGTAACTGCTATTTCGGCGATCATGGTGTTCAGTTATCTTTATCGGTGGGTGACTGAGGCTGCGATAAATGAAATAATTATCAGAGAGACCTGCTGGAATGGAAGCTGAACCTGTTTATTTCGATGGCATTTTGGTTTGTTTTATATAGTATTTCTGTTACCACTATTTTATTTAATTCTGCTACCATTGTATTTTATTTGTTGCTACCATTTTATTGTATTGTATTTTATTTTGTATTCCTGCTACCATTTTATTTTATTTCAATTTATTTATGTTACCGTTTTATTTAAATATATTTTTGCTAGCATTTTCTCCCATTTTATTTTATTTTTGCAACAATTTCATTTTATTTTTGTTACCATTTAATTCGCTTTTTTTTATTTTATTATTAATTTTGGCTACCATTTTATTTCATTTCATTTTTACTACCATTTCCTTTTTTCTTTACTTATATTTTGGTCACCTCCAGACGATTTTATTCAGCTTAGGGAAATCAGCTTATGAAGGTGTTAATGGAAAGTCTTTCAAACCCTGCCACATTATTTATTTTCAAAGTTAAGAAAATCGTCTGGGGCATCAATAATATAATAAAAATCGTCTTGGTAGTAAAGGGGCTGAATTATCAGATATTTCAGGAACTGCTTGAGACATTTATTTATTTATTTGACATTTAATATATCCAATCATTGACATGCTAAAATTTGTTATAGTGTGTGTGTGTGTGTGTGTGTGTGTAATGCATACCCCTTAACCCTTTCGTTACGAGGTCATTCTTCACAATACAGCGTCAAACATCATAAAATTTAGTAAAAAAAAAATAAATGCTGTATTAATATGAATAATGGCTTCTGTTGTTTGTTCAAGATTTAAGATTTTTACATTTTTCATTTCTAGACCTATTCATTCATTCATTCATTCATTATTTCAAGACCTCATTCATTCATTCATTATTTCAAGATCTCATTCATTCACTCACACAAGTTCTCATTCAATCATTCTAGTTCTCATTCATTTATTCATTCATGTATTCATTTTGCTTTTAACTCCATTCAGTACAATGACGCCTGTGTACTATTCTTCCTTCCGTCTTGCGATTATACTTAGATTACGGAAAGCCTCGTGCTGAAGGGATTGAAAGTAATCTCCATTCACTCTTCATTCATCCATTCACTCATTCAATCAGTCAGTCATTCACTCACTCATTCATCCATTCAACTGCATTCGTACATTCAGATTTGGTCATTCAGTTGCTGGTTCTGACTGTCACTATCTTTCCTTCCTTCCTACTTTCATTCATTCCTTCAACAGCACTCAAGTATTCAGATTAGTTCATTCATTGGCTCCGTTTGACTGTCACAATCTTTCATTCATTTATTCATTCACTCACTAATTTATTCATTCCTTAGTATCCGCGCATTCACATCATTCATCTCGCCATTCAAGCTCTCACTCACTTTTATTGTCATTCAGAAATACCCGTTCATTCACTCTCTCTCTCTCTCTCTCTCTCTCTCTCTCTCTTTCATGGTAAGGACAACTCTTCTGTATATTCTGTTCCAGGTAACGATAGTCAGTTATAGTTAGTTGAGGGAATATCGGAGCCTGAGAGTGTCAATACCGCGGTCCCTACTCAGTAACGACCCCTCTCACACTCGGTTCCACCCAGTCTCTCTCTCTCTTTCTCTCTCTCTGAAGGCGAAGAAAAGCATCTGGAAGTAGCGAGAATAAACGAAACAAAAATAAATAATTGGAGTGAATGGATTAAGGATCAGATTCGACAGTTCACTTTCCCCTACTCTTACATTCGAGGCCTACTGATCATACTCGACCCTCGCCATTTAATACTCGACACTTGGGCTAACCTGGGTCGATGATTCTCTTGTTCGACTGATGTAATACTGATTCGACTGGCTTTCACAATTTTCCATTTCTCTCTTTTTTTTTTCTTTTCTTTTTTTCCTCATAATTTATCGCTTTCCTTTGTTCGACTGATGTAATAATGATTCGACTGGTTTTTCAGGTTTTGTACATAATTTATCGTTATTGCGTTTACTGATCGATAGTTTAGGACATTATATTCGACGGTGGTGGCCTAGAGTCGACCTGGGGGAGAGGGGGGTTACTGTCGTGGGGTTAGACAGCTCCCTAACACCTCTTCCTTACCGCTTTATTCCTGATTCTGCTCCGTTACGATTTTCTTGGAGTTTTATTCAAGTAAAGATATCAGAAGCAAATAAAGAGGATATTAATGGGGAAATAGGAAAATAAATCGCTAAGGAAGAGGAGTTACAGGGTCAGGTGTTGTGTGCATTCTACCGAGTGTGTTGCATGTTTGACGGAAAGCAACACAAATTCTACCATCTTTTTGGCTGTATCTTTCCGTCTATTATATTTGACTGCATTTATTTGACACACACACACACACACACACACACACACACACACACACACACACTGGGTAAACATTCTAGCTCCTTAAGTCATTCAATCTACACATACTCGCATTCCACCCAACATACCACATAAATCGACCGCAGTTCCAGCATATTCGACCGACCGCAGGCGTGTACCCGACCCACTCGACTGCAGCCCGGTCACCTCTTACTGCGCGGCGGCCACGTATTATTCGACCAAGTTATCCCGTATTTTCATGTATATTCGCGTATTTCCATATAAAGCCCGTATTTCTGTATGACGTCCGTATTTCCGCATGATGCCCGTATTTCCGTATGACGTCCGCATTCCCGTATGACGTCCGTATTTCCATAATTTGTATAAAGCCCGTATTTCCGTATGACGTCCGTATTTCCATATAAAGCCCATATTTCCGTCGTCCGTATTTCCATGTAAAGACCGTTTTCCGTATGACGTCCGTATTTCTGCATGACGTCCGTATTTCCATGCAAAGCTTGTATTTCCGTGTGATGTCCGTATTTCCGTATGACGCCCGTATTTCGGTATGACGCCCGTATTTCCATTCGATGTCCGTATTTCCATATGGTTTCCTTGCCTTTGTTCTTATTCCCTTTGTTTTCTTTCCTGCGTTATTTTTTTTTTTTTTAACTTCGACAATATCTCATGCGTCGTTGTCTTTGTTCTGTCCGTATCGCGTTCGTATTTTTCGTACTGTTTTCGTTATTACCCGTATTTAGTTTTGTACACCTGTCCGTGATTCCGCTGCCTTAGTTTCGCCCATGTTTCGTTACTGATGTATTTTTTTTTTTTTTTTGTCCTTGTTTTATTTGGTAATTTATACTGTAGGCGCCGTGTCCGTATTTCCGTGTTCCTCTTCCTAATTCTAACTAATTTTGTCCGTGTTGTCCGTATTTTTTTTAGTTTTATCTGGTAATTTCTAGACGCCATGTCCGTATCTCCGTATGCCTCTTCCGATTTCCAACTATTTTTGTCCGTGTTCTGTCCGTATTTCTTTTTGCACGTACTTATACTCTGTTCACTTTCACTAGGCATATAACTGCTATTTTTCCATCTTCAGTACTGAGCTGTGACACGAGACTGACATTAGAATATGGTGTTAGTCACGAAGAAGTGCGATGGGAAGGACACAGGGCCGCAGTACTGTCTCATCCTGCCACTGACCTGCGGGAAATAGGCTGCAAAAGGACGAAAATTTATGCCAAGTTAAAAGGAGCGAAGTATAGAGAGAATTACTATTTCGTCCGTGATTATGTCCGTATTTGGTCGTGCTTTTTTTTTCTTTTTTTCTTTTTTTTTTTAATCGTCGTATTAGTCCACATCTTCATAATTTCGCACTGATATTTTTTTTTTCGTTTTCTGTGCGTTTTCTGAGCGTATTTTGTCCTTGTGTTCCGTACTTATTTTCATCCCCTAAGGACGCCGCCACACCAAGGGCGGAGCCACACTTACTGCGACGCGAACTGTCCGATTATGTACGTTAGGAGCGATGCTGAAGTAAGGACACCTGGTTTCTATCTTTCTCACGGACAGACATGATGCAGGTAAGAGGGAGACGCATTAAGGACGGATTGTGACCCAGTGAAGCGAGGTGTCCTTATTCCAACATTATTCCTCACGTACATTAACGGACAATTGCGCTAAAATAAGTTTGGTTCCGGCCTTGATGTGGCGCCGTCCTTACTGTCCGTTTCCCCATTTCTGTCCGTGATCTGTCTGCTTCTTCCTAGCATTTTTTTTTTTATTTAAGGGTTGGGTCTCCGCGTATTTCTCGTATTTCTCCCACGTTTTGCCTTATTATATGTGTGTGTTTTGAAGTG
This sequence comes from Coenobita brevimanus, assembly GCF_032717465.1. Taxonomy (NCBI): domain Eukaryota; kingdom Metazoa; phylum Arthropoda; class Malacostraca; order Decapoda; family Coenobitidae; genus Coenobita; species Coenobita brevimanus. Next base: position 59,916,002 of record NC_136954.1, on the reverse strand, counting down.
GCCCGTATTATCTAGATTTTTTGTCTTTGGTTCATTCCGGATTTCCCTGATATAGTCCGTATTTCACTCGTATCAAGGACGTATTAATCCCGTATATATGTCTGTGTTGTGTTCGTCTCTTTAATGTAATGTAGTGATGTGCTCAAGAGGGAAGGAAGAGGAGTGGGAGGGAGAAAATAACAGGTGTGGTAAAGAGGGAGATATGGATAGTGAGAGTGAGAGACTAAGAGGAGAAGGAAGAGGAAAAAGAGTGAGTGAGAGTGAGAGAATAAGAGAAGATGGAAGAGGAAAAAGAGTGAGTGAGAATGAGAGAATAAGAGGAGAAGAAAGAGGAAGAAGAGTGAGTGAGAGTGAGAGAATAAGAGAAGATGGAAGAGGAAAAAGAGTGAGTGAGAATGAGAGAATAAGAGGAGAAGGAAGAGGAAAAAGAGTGAGTGAGAGTGAGAGAATAAGAGAAGATGGAAGAGGAAAAAGAATGAGAGAATAAGAGGAGAAGAAAGAGGAAGAAGAGTGAGTGAGAGAGAATAAGAGGAGAAAGAAGGGGAAAAAGAGTGAGTGAGAGTGAGAGAATATGAGAAGGAAGAGAAAAAAGTGTGAGAGTGAGAGAATAAGAGGAAAGGAAGAGGAAAAAGAGTGAGTGAGAGAGAATATGAGGAGAAGGAAGAGGAAAAAGAGTGAGTGAGAGTGAGGATAAGGAAGTGGAAAAAGAGTGAGTGAGAGTGAGAATAAGAGAAGAAAGAGGAATGAAGAGAAAGTGAGGGAAAAAGGGAAAGAGGAGTGAGTGAGAGAGATAATCATATGTGTGTAAGGACGTTGTATGCTGAAGGCGGTTCTGTCAGGCCATTCTCAGCTGGACGGATCTCAGGAGGGGGCAAAGCATCGCAAATTATAGTATATTATAGGAAGACGTCTGGATTATAGAGGCCGATTAATTATAGGCGTATCGGAGGGTATCCTAGTAAATATGAGGGTTTTTATATTATAGGGGGTCCGATATAGAACAACAGATTATATTATTTACAGTGTCTAAATTATAGGTGTGTAATCGTATAATGATCAAGGTATACGATCAAGGTGTTCAGATTAACGATGCTCTTTAACTGACTACACAAGAGGGTTTCCATAGTCAAATATATATTCTTAGTCTATCTATTACCAGACACCTTAATCCCGTATGGGGTGGCCACAAACAAATCGCCTCCATGTCGCCCTGTCCTTAGTTGATACATGGAATAAAATACAACTCCCATCTCGACCGTGTTAGGCAAAGAGTTTATTACAGGCGGTATACATAAATCAAGAGTGTGTCCGAATTATTGATGTGTCCGAATTATAGATGTGTCCGAATTACAGGGGTACTGGGATTATAGCTGCTTATATTATAGTTACAGAAAAATGTGGGATTAGCCAAAATATCCTAGCAGATACGAATTATCCATAGCATGTCTCAGCTCTTTAGCGGGAGCAGAGCACATTCAAGAAAAAGAAAAGCAAAGAAACTCATGTAACTGCACCTTAAAAAAAAAAAAAAAAAAAAATAGTCGCCAACTGACCAGGATAAAATATTTCGACTCCAATTTTTTATATGTGAATTTCTGAATAATAAAAATTACTTCAGTGGATGAGTAATAATAGGCCGTGATAAACATGTAAAATTCTATGATTTGGTTTATACTGTTACGCAATTTTCATGTTCCCTGACTTATTATGATTTGTTTTATCAGTGTTTTACGGATGCTCTGTTGCGAATCAATAAATAACGCAATGAAAGGAGTGATAATTATTTTTATCGTTACTGTAGGCAGATAGAAGAGACAGAAAGAAGGAACGAAGGAATAATTAGAAGAAGGAAGGAAAGTAGGGAAAGAGGTAGGGGAGAAATATGACGAGATAAAATAGGAGGAGGAGGAGGGGGACCGTCTGAAGGGAGGAAAGTTAAGTTTTAAGAAACTCTCTCTCTCTCTCCCTATGCGTGTATATATATATATATATATATATATATATATATATATATATATATATATATATATATATATATACACACACACACACATACGTACGTACATTAATTGCAGTACGGACAATATATACCATAGGAACACGTGGGTTGTCAAATCAGCTGACATTATGTAAACAACAATGAAATTACGATTTGCTAAGTGATGGATTGATGGTGTGTGTTTGTGTGTGTGTGTGTGTGTGTGTGTGTGTGTGTGTATGTGTGTGTGTGTGTGTGTGTGTAAATTTGTGGCTGTATATATGTTTATGTTTGAAGTTGTGTGTTTTACCTTTGCCAGTGAGTAAATCTGTCTTGTATGAGTGATTGTGTGTGTGTGTGTGTGTGTGTGTGTGTGTGTGTGAGAGAGAGAGAGAGAGAGAGAGAGAGAGAGAGATTATATATGTATGCATGGGTATGTATGTATGTATGGGTATGTACGTGTGTATGTGCGTACGTGTGTGTAATGAGAGCATAACTCGTGTTGACAATAACACATGTGAGTGACTGGCTGCTGCTGATCGCTCGCTCTGGCTCCACTCTAGTTTACACCCTTGTTTATGTCACACCACAGTTAAGCCGGGTGTGGTGGTGGTGCTGGTGGTGTGGTGGTGGTTGTGGTTGTGGTGGTTGTCGGCCTTTTTTTTTTTTTTAGGGTGATGTGGTAGTCGTTGTGGTGGTTGTGGTTGCTGTAATTGTATTTTTTTAGGGGTAGTGATAGATGGGACTTTCGTAGGTGTTCTTGTATTTCCTGTAGCTGTGGTAGTGGTGGCTGTAGTAGTGGCTGTGGTAATAGTAGGCAATATAAACTATCTTAGATTAGTTAACATATATGTGAATTTGGATTTTTTTTTTTTCGGTGGTTGACGTCATAGTAGCGTTTGTTGTTAAGGGTGAAATATATAATAGCTTGATTTGTTAGCTTTAGTACAGCTGTGGTTGTGATAGCTTTCGGTGGGAATTACAGAGTCGCTTTTTATTTGCTACATATATGACAAACTGGCTGATTTTAATTTTTTCTTCTTGGTGGATGTTGTTAATGTGATAATGTTGAAGGTAAAAAAAGATGTGACAACGTTTAGACCAAGAAAATATGTTACGTGGGAATCTTTAGGTTAAAAAAAATGTTATGTGACAAGGATGAGGTTAGAATACCGTATATGTGACAATGTTGGGGCTAAGATTATATGGTGGGTTTTGTGTTAAGTTTAATAATTGTAATGGTAGGCAATGGGGAAATTTCTGATGGTCGGGGCTATACTTACAATCACGACAGATTTACCTATGTTTTTATGTAAAGTTATATTAGCGTATATTAGACATGCTTAGTATGGAGGCACCTTATTGTACACTACCTCTCTTTTTTCCTTCCTTACTCCACTCCTACATTCTCCCTTCCTTCCCTCCTCCTCTCCCCTTTTCTCCCTTCCTCCCCTCTGTTCCTCCTGTTCTGCTTCCTCCCCTCCTCTCCTCTTTCCCTCCCTCCTCCTTCTCTCCCCTCACCTCCACTTTCGGTCAAATCTTATTTCACACGTGTCGTTATTGCGGGTGACAAATATTTTATGCTGATGCCAAATATTTTACTCTGAACACTCTCACGATCGGGACAACTCCAGTGCTCTATTCCAGGTGACGCCAGACGATTTTATTCAGCGGAGTCAAGGGAGTCGGAGAGAATTAATAGCCTACTGTCCCCATGAACTTTCCTACGAACGCAACTCCACAGATGATTTTAATGAGCTGTGTGAGTTACGGAAGCCTGAGAGTGTAAGTGAGAATAAATGATAAGTGACAATAAATGATAAGTGACAATAAATGATAAAAAGGTGAGAATACTATAAATGGTACTGAGAGAGGCGATACATTACACCAATGCCCTCTTCATTCACCCCAGGCCCACACACCACAACAGTTCGTTCACCTTAACTTGGCCGAGATTTTCGTCCCTTTGCAGCCTATTTCACGTACCTCAGTGGCCGAATAGGACATCCCTACGACTCTGCCATTTCCTCCTCAGCACTTCATCGTGACTAGCATCATATTCTAGGGTTAATATTGCGTTACAGCTCAGCGTTCAAGATGGGGAGACAGCAATTTTAGGCCAAGTTAGAGTGGACGGCGTATAGATAACCCCTTCCCGCCCATGATGTATATTTTTGGCTCTTTCTTGCTGACAACTCACAATTTTAGTCAGGTTTTAGGCAGGGTATCCACAGGTCTCCAGGCGATTCTATTTGGCTTACTCCGTCTGAAGGGGTTAACATAGTGGAATATGATTACTATGTTCTGATATCCGGATAGATGTGATTTTTATCTATTTATACTCACAGACACAGACACACACACACACACACACACACACACACACACACACACACACACACACACACAAAACCACAAACAGGGTGTGAGGCAACCGCAAAACCACACCAGCTATTAAATTAACCGCACACCACACCACACTTTGACAAATACTCCACCACCACCACAATGCCAGGTTATTTATAATTAACTGGTATATGCCCGTATTCTCGTTGTTTTAGGCGGCCCAGTAACACCTTTTCCTTAGCGATTTATTTTTTCGATATGGCTGGTCAATATCCCTTTTCATGTTATGTAGACTATGGCGATATTAGATGGATTTACGTAACACAGACGAGGAAAGTAAGGTGTAATAAGCAGCATAAATCACTTAAGAAAAGGTGTTAGAGAGCTTCCTTATGTGACAGTAATACGGGGCTTAATTACTTCAGTCTACCTAACCAGGAAATTAGAGTCGAAATTAGAATTAGAATTAGACTCGACTCTGGAATTAGAATTAGAGTCGGCATTAGAATTAGAATTAGAATCGAAATCATGTACTTACGCGGACATAAATATTGATCCACTGCCTAACGATAAATTATGAGACGGTGATCAATGACTTCTGAAACCCGGTGATGCGATATTTGAAACCCAACAGATTTTTCAGAATAGTGTTTATGGGTTTCAAAATTGTTCGGTGAAAAAGTGGAGCGATACTCTTGACCCCAACTGTACATACACATGGTCTCTCTCTCTCTCTCTCTCTCTCTCTCTCTCTCTCTCTCTCTCTCTCTTTCTCGTCCTTCTTGCTGGTTACTCCCCGTTGCTCCTGGGCAGAAACAGACAGCGCTACGGCACTTTCCATAGCACTTTTTCGTGACTAGCATCATATTCTAGTGTTAACCTCTTGCCAAAACTCAGCATTCACGTTAATGATGGTGAAAGTTCAGTAAACCTCCATATCATTTACCCCAACAATGTAATTTCCTATATAAAGTGTGTCCTGATTAGCATATACTTAGAAATAAAATGTACTGAAGTGTAATTTAAATGTTTAAAAAAAAAACTCACCAATCAATTACTAAAGCGAGTGTTACACAAACCAAGCGTAATATTTTCCGTTTTTTTATTTAATGTTTTTTTCCCTCGATGGTTTTTAATGTTTTTCGTATGGTGTCTAAGCTGTTTATGTTTTACTTCGTTTTGTTATGCATTATCGACTTTTTTTTTTTCCTTTTCTGTTTTCCATGTTTTTCTGTTTTTTTTTTTCGATGTTTTCCAAGATCTTGTTCTGTCGGGCTTTTTATTTTTTCTTATTTTTGTCTGTTTTGGTTTCATTATATTTTCGTTTTTTTTTGTTTTCCTTGATTATGGCAGGATAATGGGAAGACCCGATTATTACTATCATTATATACTTAATTCCTTTTGGAGGTGGATGGCACTGATAAGTATGTAATAATAATAATAATAATAATAATAATAATAATAGTGATAAAATACTACTACTACAACTACTACTACTAATAACATAATAAAAACAAAACACGTCCTGGTGGTGAAGGGGTTAAATAGTTCACCGTTTTCTTCCCCCCTTAGGTCAATGGGCTGTTGAGTTCTCCATTACCCATAAAACCCAATGGTGCGGTTAATAGACGGACCCCCCCCCCCCGTTTGCCAGGCGCAGGTCCGGTTAATGGCATGGGGTTGGGAGGAGGGGTTGGTGGGGTGATGCGAATAAACGGAGTGTACTGTATGTGGATGGTGATTCTGGTATTGATAATGATTTAATTACAATGTGAATGGTGATTTAATAAGAGCATAATATCAACTAGAATGACCCAAAAATATCAGTAAGAGTTATAGTAGTAACAAAAGTAATAATAATAATAATAATAATAAAGGAAGTCTTATTATGTTAACCTACAAACGAGTCTACTTGGACTAAGAAAACATCCTTGGAGGTGAAAAAGAGAAAAACGTTAAAGTTTAGGGGCGACACAACCAATTAAACCCTAATATACGAATTTCAGAGCCACTCCAAAAACGTTTTTAGCTAACACCTGCATTCTTAGGTACCCAGTTACATATTAGCAAAAGCATACTGTATATCATATTGTTATTGCTACCACCAGACTATCCTGTTCACTGTTGATTTATATTTCCCTTGCTGGTGGAGTTAACTATAGCCTTCATTAACTCGTGCACTGCTAAAGATCTGGCCTGTTGAATAAAGTCATGCGCTATACTCGTCGCCATGCAGTTTGTCTCAAGCCCCGCCTCTCCCCACTCACTGCCCAAAGACTAAGTGAGGAGGGGGCGGGACCGACTTCAGGAAGGGGGCAGGGCTTATGGGACAAGTTACATGGCGGCGGGTATAGTAAGAATGAATATTAAAATCATCACCGGCTTGAAGAGGTAAACCAATCACTCAAACATCCGTCTACTCATACAAACGCTTCACTACCATCACAAACTCAATCACAGCAATCATCAGTATTCATTCAGTACCATAATCCCTGTCAGTACCATATAGCGTCTCTCTCTCTCTCTCTCTCTCCCAGATGCACAATTCCCAAAAATATTTTGTAGTCCTAAGAAAAGCAAAATATGAAAACAAGAAAGAAATACTAGCCACAACAACGATGACAGGAAAACAAACAATAACACACACACACACACACACACACACACACACACACACACACAGAAATAACACCCACGAAAGCACCCAATAAAACACACACACCAAAAATGGGACAACGAAAGCAAAACCAAACATACAGACAAAAATAATACAGGTAAGCAAAGAAATCCCACCCCAACATACATACACGGCCACAAAAACAGGTGCAAGCATTACCACCCACTCCACCTCATTAGCATAATACGAGAGGGGATCACCGCCCCCCGTTAACCGCTGAAATATGGACTCGCCCGCACACACAAAAAAAGAAAAAAAAGGGGGGGGGGGAGAATGGGTTCCTGTGTGTGTGTGTGGGTTGCGATGGTGGTGGTGTCGCTATCGTACATATACCCTTGATTATCGTACCTCTGACTACCGTACTTATTGCCTTTGATTAACGTACCTCCTGTTATCGTACCTGTACCGGTGATTATCGTAGTTCCGGCTATTGTAGGTATACATTTTGATTATTGTACTGTATGTTTTCCTACAGTATGCATACCACTGATTATCATATTTTCGGGTATGTATCTATGCATCTAATTATCGTACTTTTGGTTACTCTCAAACCCTTCCATACTATTTTATATATATATATATATATATATATATATATATATATATATATATATATAAATTATTCCTTCTACCAGGAATTTATTTAGTAAATCATTTATTTTTTCAGAGAATTTTTCAACAGGAGGAAAATCACGGAACTTACGCAAACCTCTTCACTGCTAGCGGCGTTTTTTAAACAGAATATAATCTGGTATTACGGAAAAATGTGAAATAAAAAAGAAAGTCACCGCATTCAAAAGGTGAGACCGTTCAGTTTTTTTTTTTTTTTTTTTTTCCCCCCCCCGCACACCCGGCTTCATTATCGTCACCCAACCCCTGACTTATCGTATCTCTGGCCCGGCGTGGGCTGCGATGGTGGTGGCGTCGCTATCGTGAATTCCAGCAACTGTTGATCCAGGCCAGCCATCGCAGGTCCTGAGGATTTTTATTTGCAGCCTGATATTCATAGGGTTGTATTTGTTCCCCATTATGTTTATTTGGTCCACTTCCTCATCAGCATTCTTTCATACTGGCAATGGCTACGGACTTACAGTGTCTACGTAATTACATTACTTACATACTTAAATAGTGTCTACTTACATAATTATGTAACTACAATTAGCTATCTTTAATGAAGCAAAAGCATTCGGGGGTCGAATGCTAATCGCCCACCAAAATATGTTGTTCGCTAGGGTACAAACTACCAACGAACTAAATCTGAAGACGAGATATTTTGGCAACATAAACAGACACACACAGAAAAACACCGACAAAACTATATTGCCTCGCCTTGCCAAAGGCTGGCGATAAAAAAAAAAATCGCAAAACTCTATGGAATTCAGTCACCGCGTTTCACAGTCAATCCATATTGAAAAACTATATGGCGGCTGGCATTCGGTCGCCTTTGATCAAATCCTCACCAAAAGTAACAGACTTCTGTGCATCCAAATACTTGATATTTCCTAAAGGTTTGGTGAAAATTCGTCCACAGCTTTTCGAAATACTTTGGCAACATATACACACAGATGCCAACAAAAACTGTATCGCCTCGCCTTGCTAATGGCAGGCGATAAAAAATGTACATTATCTATATATATATTTGGTACTTTTATTATTTTTACGTACGCTAAAGATTTCGTTTTTCCCCTTTTTATAGTAGCTTATTATTTCTATCAATCAGTTCTCCCTATTCACAAATTTCGCCCAACCTTTCAGTTTTACTCATTACCTCATCCTGTCTCGCGCTCCTCAAACTCCTTCATTTTCGTATATTTGCACTTTTTTTTTTTTTTTTTTATCGATCACGTCCACCTCCATCCTCACAACTTTTAGCACACTTTTCAAATTTCAATACCATCCTTTTAAATATTCGCTTAATTTTCGTTTATTACTGATCAGCAGTTCCTCCATTCTCACAAATATTCGTTCACCCTCACTGCATTATGCATTATCCTACTTTAAGTATTTCACCGTTTTCCCTACATCCTTCAATTAGCATCTCAAAGTAATATTTCTTTGATCATCGTTCAGTTCTACCCATTTCACAAAGGTTCAATCGCCTTTCAATATCTCTAAATATTTCACCATCTTCTCTAAATCCTTCAATTAGCATCTCAATGTAACTTTTCTTTTATTATCGTTCAGTCCTACTTCTCTTTCCACAATGGTTCACTCACTTTTCAATATCATTCACCATCTTCCCTAACTCTTTATTTCGCCCTGTTCTCCAAATCCCCCAATTATCGTCTCCTAACGTAATTTTTCTTTTATTATCATCCGGGTCTTCCCTCCTTCCATTCTCACATTACTTCGCTCAGTGACAATGTTTCTCAGTCCTTCGTAAATCCCCAAATTGCTGCGTGCGGGATTTGCGAAGCTTAGAGGGAGACTTGGTGAGGAGGGTGCGTGTGTGGCCCCTAGGATGAGGAAAATCGTCTGAAGGAAGGAATAAATAATAATAAAAAAAATCTTATGTAATAATGAAAAAAATGGTCGGACAAAAAAATTGTTTTGATGGGGAATTGTGTGTGTGTGTGTGTGTGTGTGTGTGTGTGTGTGTGTGTGTGTGTGTGTGTTTAGGCCGAAAACTGTCCTACGCTGAATAAAATCGTCTGGCGGTGAACAGATTGGAAAAGATCAATAAAACGACGATTATAATTCTGAAATGTCCTTGTACTGAAGGGATTAATAGTGTGTGTGTGTGTGTGTGTGTGTGTGTGTGTGTGTGTGTGTGCCTCTTTACTAATAAGCCTTCCCACAGCTGAATAAAATCGTCAGTGAAGGAAAGGATGTAATTTAAAAAGATGTTCTTCGTGAGATCTTTCCTAAGCTGGATATAATCGTCTGGAGGTAAAATTAAATATATAAATAAAATAAATAAATCGCGTTATGACACTGAAATGGTTCATGAAATTTTGCTTATAACCTCCTCTCAAGGAGGAGGAGGAGATTGAAGAAGAAGATGGAGGAGAAGAAGAAGAAAGAAGAAAGAGAAAATGGAGATTGAAGGAAGAAAACGAAGAGAACAAGAAGAAATATGGAAGAAGAAGAAATTTTAGAACATGTATTATCATTTTTTTTTCCTATTCCTGGGAGTTCAAGCGTTCTAGGATTAGAGTTGAATCTGGGGCTTTTTTTTATTTTTTTCCTCCTCTGATTCGTATCCCGAGAGAGACTTTGAAACCGCGGGTTTATAAAGAAATACATTTAGGGTTATGCATCGTAATATAGTTTGTCAAAAATGAAATAAACAGTCGTGGATAGTTTATTTTTTTCCCCATCGCATTTACCTGTGTCCAAACCTAATGAAATCTCCCTAAATTAACCCGTAATATTTATAAGGACTGGAAAGGTTCTGATCTCGCTCTCTTAGGTAGGGATCCAGACGTGTAAAATGAATATTGACCACAGATGCAGTTAAATATCTGGATTATTGTTGGTGTTACTGGACTGTGTTTGTATTGTGATTTTTAATTGTAAGTGTACCGTTGTTTTGTGAATGATGATGTAGGTATTACCATTATACTCTTGTAACTGTTATTCTAGCTACTGTTAGCGCTGTAGAGTATTGTCATTTTTATCGGAAGCGCAAGGTAAATGAGAGTAACGCGTGCTTACCTTCTTGATTCTTGATTTAATTTGTCATCTTCTACTAAGGAGTAACTTTATGATACTTAAACCTACACCGAGAATTATTATTTTTCTTGTTTTGTTTCTTGTTTTTCATTCCGTTTTCTGTCATGTATCAAGTACTTACTCCCTTTCTGTCATTAATTCTTTATCAGTAATGCCAACCCTTACCTGTGGATCAAAGTATACATAATGAGAATACAGCGGGCTTACCTTGGTCTTCTTTTCGTTGTTATTTTTCGATTTTCCTCTTCTGTTGTATGGTCTTCTGTATCCTCCAACAATCACTAACTCCTTGAACGCACTCTTACACTATACATGTGTCATAAAGTAAATGAGAACAACGCGTGCTTACCTTCCTCTTCTTATT
>NC_136954.1:59879962-59899962 GCF_032717465.1 Coenobita brevimanus | reverse complement strand
CATCCACTCACTCATGCATTCACTCACCCAGCAAATAATCCATCCATCCACCTTTTATCTGCTTGATGTAGGTCTTGTCTGATTTCGTGTGTGTGTGTGTGTGTGTGTGTGTGTGTGTGTGTGTGTGTGTGTGTACACTTAATTAAAGAAAGAATTTGCGTGTGGCAGTGAATGGAAGACTGTGTGTGTCTGTGTGTATGCACGTGCGCAAGAATTACCTTTTAAGAGCGATGAGAGGAGCGGCAAAGCGTGTAGGTACGCCCGTGTGAGTTTAGATGTGCGTGTGCGTATGTGTGCGTACGAGAAAGGAATATTAATTTAAGACGTCCCCTTGAAATACCTGCAGGGGCCCCTCTCATATCCCCTTTTGTGGCGGCCCTCTGTTGATAATACGCCCGTCCTGGGAGATGGGGAGAGGGCTGAGTGGGCTGAGAGGGGCGAGAGGGATGGGGAGAATATGTGGGAGGGGTGAGAGGGAGGATCAGTAAGGGAAGGAGGAGTGGGCGAGAGAAAATGTGGGGGAAAGTGTGGCTCCACATTTGCATTGGTTGGTACTATGGCTGTGGATTTGGGTGAGTAGGGTGAGAGTGATGGGGGAGAGGGAAATAAGATAGGGAGAGAGACAGAGGGAGCAAGGGAGGGAATGGAGCATGTGAGAGGGAAAGGAGAATGTGGGATATGGAAAGGAAGATGTAAAAGAGGAAAGAGAGAGGGTGAATGGAAGAAAAAGTGCAGACAGAAGAGAGAGAGAGAGAGAGAGAGAGAGAGTCACCCACCCTCCCTCCCTCACATTCACAAAATACCTCCGTCACACAAAACCGTCCCACCTTTTCCAAATATATCGAAAACTAACTAATTAAAACCCACCCAAACTGCCCTTTTTCACTCTCATGGCATTTTAATTACACGTGTTTTTTAAAAGCTAGTAAGATTTTTTTTTTTTTTTAACCACCCATTTTTTGAGATTTGGGAACGAGCTGTGTATATATATTTTTTTTATTGGGTTTTTGCAATATATTTCCCTTTTTTTTTTTAATTTTCAGGTAAGGTGTATAATCGTCATGTTTTGGGATTTTGGTGGTGGAGGTGAGTACTGGGTTATTATTATTATTTTTTTTTTTCATTTTTTTCAATGATAGGTTTTTAAAATTTTTGAAAACTTTCGAATTTCTTTTCCCTCCAACTTTAATATATGGTATTTAATCAGGACTGTATTCTCTCTCTCTCTCTCTCTCTCTCTCTCTCTCTCTCGTGTGAAAAGTTTCTCCGTGATTAATCCACAAAGCGCCAGACTTATTGATGTATACATAAGTCGGGTATACATAGACGTGCACATGGAAGCTGCACAGAAATATACACACCTCAGGAGCACACACAAACACACACACACACACACACACACACACACACACACACACACACACACACAAGTACAGTTCTTTGATTAAAAGGTTTTGTCACAAAGGTAGCATCACACACACACACACACACACACACACACACACAAACACACACCGATCCTGTTGACAATACCAATCTCTCTCTCTCTCTCTCTCTCTCTCTCTCTCTCTCTCTCTCTCTCTCTCTCTCTCTCATTTTTTCCCTCCTCCTCCTCTCACAAAGCCAGGGTCTTCCACACACCCATGTTGACAATACTAATCACTCCTCCTCTTCTCTCCCCTCTTCCCTTCCACCTCTTCTCTCCCCTCTTCCCTTCCTCCTCTTCTTTTCCACCTCCTCTATCCCCTCCTCCCTTCCTCCTCTTCTCCTCTCATCTTAATTTCTATATCTTTCCTTATTCTTCGATTTCTCTTCTTTATCATTTTTCATTTCCAACCCTTCTGTCCTCTTCTTTCCCTCCTTTTACTTCTCCTATTCTCCTGCTTCTCTTCCCTTTCTCCTCTTCTCCTCTCCTTCTCTCCTTATTTCCTTCCTCTCTGTTTGTTTTTTCTTCCTCTTCTTTCCTTCCTCCCTTCCTCATCTTCTTCCTCCTCATTTTCTCATCTCCATCTCTTCTTTTTCTCCCTCTTTCTGTCTTTCCTTCCTTCCTCCTCCCTCTTCCTCCTCTTCCCCTTTCTCCTCTATTTTCGTCCTTTATCCTTTCATTTTTCCTCTTCCCTCTTCCTCTTATTTCTTCACGCTGCCAACACTAAATTACTGAACTCTTTATCTAACCTCTGACAACACTCAAGACAACCCCAAACCTCTCCTTCCAACAGTATCTCTCTCTCTCTCTCTCTCTCTCTCTCTCTCTCTCTCTCTGACACCATCCTTCTGCCAACATCACGATCTTCTGACATCTAAAAATCATCCGCCTTCCACATCCTCCTACCAACATCCTCCATTCCTGCCAACCTTCTGTCACATACACCCACCTTTCTGCCAACAAAATACCCCCCCCTGCCAACACTCCCGGGCCACCTGACAACAATCTCAATAGTCTTATCCTTTCTAACACCTTTACCACCATCCTACCAACACTACATCCCTTCCTGCCAACACCTGCTCTTTTTAACAACCCTCTGCGTATATTACAAGCTCTTTCTGACAACACCTGCCTTCTGACAACCTTCTACCAACATCACATCCCTTCCTGACACCCTTACCAACCTTCTGCCAACCCAACGCAACACCCCTGCTACCAACACCACATCGTTCCCTCCATCTCAATAACCTTCCTGCCAACCCTCATTGCCCACCTTCTACCAACACGACGCGTCTCCTACCATCACTGCCAACACCAGTGACAACAACACGAGCCTTCCATACCTCTGTGACAACTTCTACCAACATTTTAGCGATATCACACCCCCTTCCCTTCTTTCTCTGCCAACCCTCTGACAACATGACCAGCCTTCTACAAACACCACAGCCCTCCTGACAACACTATTTCTACCAACCGCAGGCTCCTGTTGTCATCCCTACTGCAATTTCTGACACCTCCTACCAACATCACTCCTCTCTGCCAACACTATACCCCTCCCATTTACACACTCTCCTCCTCTTTCCCTTTCTCTCCCCTCCTCTCTTTCTCCTAACCCTCTGCCAACCCTGTGCCAACACCAGGTCCCCTCTGCCAACACCCAGAGCCACCTAATGAGAGATGACGGGCCAATTCCCTGGGGATTTAACTCGAGCTGGGTTAAATTGAGGAAGGAGGTGGGGGTGTTACAAGCTCCTCTCTCTCTCTCTCTCTCTCTCTCTCTCTCTCTCTCTCTCACACACACACACACACACACACACACACACACACACACACATACACACATCCTGCTTAAATCTTATCATTTTTGGTTATGCCTTACCTCCATTTCTCCTCCTCTTCCTTCTCCTCCTTATCATCATCATCACCACATACCCTTTCATCCACTCTTGTCCATCCTCCCCTTCCCTTTTTCCATCCTCTCAACTCCTACTCCTCTTCTCCCGTCCATACTCTCCCTTCCATCCTTCCCTTTCCACCTACATTCTCCCATCCACTCATACCCCTATCACTCCCACACCCCTCCTATCCTCTGTCCCCTCCATACTATCTCTCCCTTCCCTTACCCCTCCCTTTTTCCCCAACACTCCCCCTCCCATTCCCCACTCGCCTATCCTCTCGTCTTTCCCCTCCTCTCCCACATCCCCTCCCATTCCCCACTCTCCTATCATCTCCTCCACTATGCTATCTCTCCCTTCCCTCTCATCCTCTCTCCCCCTACCCCACTCCCCCTCCCTCCCCTCCCCTCCCCCATCAATTTCACCCTCCCCTCCCCTGTGATTTATGGTCCTGTTGACGTGATTGTTACAGATTACGCCAAAAAAAAAAAAAAAAAACTTGTTCCATATTGTTTCGATTTTATTTACGCTATTTCAGAGGCGTTTCATTTTATTTCGTGATTTTTTCTATATGTTTGGGTGTTTTTTCCTTCCTGGCTGATATTGTTTTCTCAGCTTCTCCGGCGTCTTAAGTATTTGTTGTGTTTCCGTCGTCTTCAACTGATTATCATTTTGGATTCTGTTCTTTTTCATTTTGTTGGCGTTTGTCAGTTTCGGTCATAAATTTTTGGTTTTTGGCTTGTATTGTTTTTAAAGTCTTACATTTTAAATACTTTCTCACATTTATATATTTTATGTGGTTTAATTTTTACTCTAAATCCTCATTTTGCTGCTTTACATTACTGCGACAAACAGAAGACGACTGTTTTGAGCCGAAAAAAATCGTGTTGTATTTGCCAGAACTGTAAATTAAGACATTCTCGTGTGGTAATAATGATGCTAAGGATGATGGTGGCAGCTCTGGGACAAATAACACACTGTATTTAAATCCGTTTATATCAGTATCATCTTTTATACAACCATATTTTCCAGACTTTTTTTTTTTTTGTTCAAATATCGCGAGTCTTTAATTAATACAACTTTCACTGTTAATTTTTTCATATCACATCGTTCACGTTATATTTCAGGCCGCGGTTTTTTAATAATTTTCGATATTTTTTGTGTGCCACTGAATTTCGCTCACATTCCACATTCGTCCGTAATTTCTATATCCCTTAATTACTTTCCTTTTTTTCCCATTTACTTTCGTTCAACGCCAATGATTTCCCAACTAGCTCTCATATCTCTTCGCTCTTCCATTAATTCTCGCCCTTCATATTATTGGCATTTTTATAATATTTCATCTGTTTCAATTTGTTGCGTCAAAAGGATTCCCGAAAAAAAAGAGTTTAATTTGAGGCCCCGATCGCAATAACAGAAAATGTGTGTGTGTGTGTGTGTGTGTGTGTGTGTTTTAGGGAAGTTGTGTCTGTGTATATATATGGAAGTGGAAGTGTATAGTGTGTGTGTGTGTGTGTGTTAGGGGAGTTGTGTCTGTGTATATATATGGAAGTGGAAGTGTGAGTGTGTGTGTGTGTGTAGTGATGATGCTACAGTGAGGTGGGCATCAGACTCCATCACTACAGGCTAAAATAAACATGCTGTGTTGTTGCCTCACTGGTATACCACGGAGGCACACCAGCGTATTGTTCCTGGTATGGTATGAGATGGAGCTTTACACCATGTTTATGTCCTCTGTATAGTGGTATTATCTGGTGTGCTGGTATGATAGTAGGGATGGGAGATGTATGTGTATTGATATTCGTGTTGTGTATTGTGTAGTGTATGTGCATGAATGTACGCGTATTACTCTTCAAAATACGACTAACGCAACCTAAGCACGTAACACTAGCCTGCGTCACATAATTCACCTCACTTCAGGGATACGTGCCATCGTAAAATAATTGACACAAAATTAAGATTACACAAAAAGAAACACAGGTACAGGGGTAAAAAATTAATACGATGAAAATGAAAACAATGAACTGCTTGAAAATACCTGTTCTAGACAAGTACGTGAGTGTGTAAGGTCAGGAAAGAGAGAGAGAGAGAGAGAGAGAGAGAGGCGGAATGCGTAAGTGAGGGTGGGAAGTGCGTAGGGTTAAGAAATGACCCGATTTTGAGCGTAGAATTGACCCCATTTGTGCGTATATTTGACAGGTCGCTCCACCGATAAGTCTGCTCAGGCGTATATTGTTGCTCTCTCTCTCTCTC
Source organism: Coenobita brevimanus (assembly GCF_032717465.1). Taxonomy (NCBI): domain Eukaryota; kingdom Metazoa; phylum Arthropoda; class Malacostraca; order Decapoda; family Coenobitidae; genus Coenobita; species Coenobita brevimanus. The sequence continues at coordinate 59,894,388 of NC_136954.1, read as the reverse complement.
TCTCTCTCTCTCTCTCTCTCTCTCTCATTTGCTTCAACTGTCTTTTTATCTGCATGTTTCTCTATATCTGTTCATATACCTTTCTGTCTATCTATCTGTCTTTCTCTTATCTAACTGTCTGTATCTATCTATACCTATCTATCTGCCTAGTATTTTATCTATCTCTTGTCTGTCTACCTTTCTATTGGTATTTCTCTCAGTATACTTTTACAAACTTGCTCATTTCTCTTCTTCATCCTACTCTGTCTGTCTGTCTGTCTCTCTCTCTCTCTCTCTCTCTCTCTCTCTCGTTAGTAATTCAGTGAGTGTCTACAAGCTGTTTCAGTAATGGTGTGCCTACGACCCCCTTGCCCCCTGCCCCTCCCCTCCTCCCCCTCCCCCACTCTAATTGTTCACCCTTACCCCCATCATCTCCCCTTCCTTCTCTGCCCCTCCTCCTCCTCTTCTTCTTTCCTTCTCTATCTTCTTCCTTGTTTCTTCTTCTCCCTCATCCATACATACCTTCTCCTTCTACCCTAACTGTTCACCCATACCCTCACCCTCAGCCTCCACCTTCACCCTCAGCCTCCACCCTCACCCTCAGCCTCACCCTCCACCTTCACCCTCAGCCTCCACCTTCACCTTCACCCTCAGCCTCCACCTTCACCTTCACCCTCAGCCTCCACCTTCACCCTCAGCCTCCACCTTCACCCTCAGCCTCCACCTTCACCTTCACCCTCAGCCTCCACCTTCACCTTCACCCTCAGCCTCCACCTTCACCCTCAGCCTCCACCTTCACCCTCAGCCTCCACCTTCACCCTCAGCCTCCACCTTCACCTTCACCCTCAGCCTCCACCTTCACCCTCAGCCTCCACCTTCACCTTCACCCTCAGCCTCCACCTTCACCCTCAGCCTCCACCCTCACCTTCACCCTCAGGCTCCACCTTCACCCTCAGCCTTCACCCTCACCCTCAGCCTGCACCCTTACTCTCTCTTTCCTCACACATTTTCTTCCTCCTCTCTTGTACATCCCTCTCTTTTCTTTTGTTCCACTTTTCCTTGCTACTCTTACTTTTTTGGATTGTCAGAGCCCGTATCTGCGTCCCTCTTCTTCCTTTTCCTCCTCTTTCTTAGTCTTCATCTCCTTGTCCCTCCTCATCCTCTTAACCACCTCCTCCTCTTCCATCTCGTAATCTTGTTTTCAGAGTCCTTTCTCTCGTTTTCTGTTCTCCATCATCTCCATCATCACCCTCTCTCCTCTCCACCTCCTCTAAATTCACTTTTTATTCCTCCTTACTCTCCTCACTTTTTCCTGCCGGCTTTGATTGATGTGACTGATGGGCAAGGGAGGAGACTACAATACGTAAAAAGGAAATATATATGCTACGGAAGGGAAGGGGGGAGGTGATTCTGGCTATCCTTGTCTTTAACTTGTAGAACAGATATTACTGAGAGCCTTTCCTATCAAATTACGTCGAGAGTACCTACTGTTTGTTTTCTTTTATACATGTTTATAATGTTTATCACTTCCCTTTCCCTCCCCCGACCTATCCTCCCTCCCTCCCTCCCTTCCTCTCCCCTCCGCCTCCCCCCCACCCCGTAACGAGCGTGCCTGATTGCCCCCACCACCTGACTACACCACCATAAGTCATCCCCCCAACTCATAACCCACCCCCTCCCCTCCCACCTCCCCCCACTCCCCTCCCTCCCCCAACCCACACACCCCTGGCAAGCAAGGTGTAGGGGGTGCAGATGAGGGATGTGTGTTTATTACCGGTCTGTAGAAAATTCAGATACGTGTATGAGAGGATGGAACCGCGGTGGCTCAGTGGTAGTGTGTTTGCCTCCCCTTCTGGAATCGACACTCAACCACCCCTGGGATATCTGTCAAGCTGTAAGGAGCAGGTGTTGGCAGCACGTTCTTAGTATACAAATATGTGCTCACAACAATTAAACTGATGGCAAAGAGATCCACAGACTTTGACACACACACACACACACACACACACACACACACACACACACACACACACACACACACACAGCTAATCCAGCACTTCGTTTTTCACAAGCACTTCTCCCTTAAAGTCACAATTTCCTCATTCGTACTTGAACAGCAAGGGGAAGGGTTAATTCAGGCCTGTCACACTCTCACTCGATGGAGAAGGTCCGGTTCTGCAGGGGATCATAGAAGGACTAAGAGAAACAAGAGGGAAGAATGAGGAGAGGAAGACTGAGAAAGAAGTGGAAGTATGGCGCAGAGCAGTACATGAGAGAGGGCAGCTTGATGTGGCAGAAGGAGGAGGATGGAAGCAAGAGAAGGGGCAGACCGAGATAGAGATGGAAGGATAAGGAAGAGTACATGGAGAAGAGTTGCTAGAATTGGCAAGAGGGACTAGAGAAGAGTTAATCAATACAGGTGTAATATTGAAACATTGCACAAGTCTATAATAACCATCCTTTACAATTTAAACCAATATTAGCATGAACCATCTAAGTAATATCAAGTCATAGCTCAAATGTAGCCAGATATGCTAAAGGAACCCCCCCCCCCCTCCGTCCTCGTAGTCCACACGTATAGCAAGATCCGCTAAACTGTCCCCCTCGGATCAGCTGACTTAGTGTAAACAGAGCGATCAGCTGAGGCCATGTAAACACTGACACGTGGTACTTAACAGGGTGCGCTAAGGGCGACTGAAGCACTGGGAAGGCATTGAGATTTGAGCCTAAAGGATTGTTAAGCTGGGCTGGTAGTTAGTTGGGGCTTAGACCGTGTTAGTAGCTGGCGTTAGTAGGTGTTGGTATGGTAAGTAGGAAAGGGTGAGAGACGGGATTAGAGAGAAGACTGAGAGAGGAGTGAAAGGAAAGGAGGAAGCGTGGAAGGGAGAAGTTACAAAGTGAAGAGAGATATGGACAGACAGACAGAGATAGAGACAAAGATAAATAGATATCATATATACAGACAGACAGGTAAATGGATGGACAACCAAAAAAAATGCGAAGTAGAAAACGTTGGACAATAAAATATAAGGAAGAGAGAGAGAGAGAGAGAGAGAGAGAGAGTCTAAGTAGTGGGATAAAAGTAGGGAGTGTGGGTAAGTCAATGTATTTAATTTGTTGGGTTTCGGCTCCAAACACAGACCCTGACACATACCACGGCCGTGACCTGCCTGACAACACAAGGAGGTAGGCAGGAAGTAGGCAGGGTGAGAGAGGGTGATGTCAGAAGGCTGAGGGAGAACAGAGGGAGAAGGTAAGGGAAGGAATATAGGGAGGGGGAGGAAGAGGGAGAAGGGTGAGGTAGGGAGAGGCAGAGTGAGGGAGATGTGGGAAGGATAAGGAAGAGAAGGAGGAGGCAGGGGGAAGGAAGAAGATATAAGGAAAGAAAGTGAGGGAGGAAGGAAGAGACAGAATGGAGAAAGGGAGGTAGGGAGAAATAAAAGAAAAATCGTATTAAAGAGGTTAAGGCAGGATGTGAGGCCTGTCTCTCTCTCTCTCTCTCTCTCTCTCTCTCTCTCTCTCTCTCTCTCTCTCTCTCTCTCTCCACAATACACACACCACCTCAGCACTTTCCCAAAATTTTACAAGTCAGATTTTGGAAGCTAGCTCTCTTTCCCTCTCACTCTCTCTACGGTCCCTCGGAAACCTATTTGTCTCTAACTTTCTCTAACTTTCCTCTCTTTGCCTCGAACACCGTTAAGGAAGGAAGGAAGGAAGGAAAAAGAGAGAGAGAGAGAGAGAGAGAGAGAGAGAGAGGAGAGGAAGAGGAAAAGGAGAGGAAGGGGATGGAAAAATAAATAAAGACAGAAAGAATTAAAATGAGAAAGAAAGAAAGTGAGAAAATAAAGCCAGCGCCAGTGCCAACCCCGGCGCCAAGGCCACCCAAACTTTTCAACATTAACAACCAGACTTGCTCAAAAAAATGGCCAGAATTTATTGCCATCCAGCCTACCATTGCCACCAGCATCTTCAGCATTTTTCTTGCACTTCTGGGAATTTACGGTTACTGTCCCTAAATTCTGGCGCTTAACAGGACCCGGGATACTGAGAGAGAGAGAGAGAGAGAGCTTGTAAGAGGGTATTCGAATGTTTCAATAAAATTTTCTTAATATGCCACTGATAACTTCCCTTTGCTACGATGACTTCCTGTGTATATATATGCTGGGCTAAATAATGTGAGTATTAAGTAGATAAGTAAGTGGGAAAATTATACAGGTAAGAAAGATCAAGACATTACTTTCCGATTTTTAGCATAAACTTTTTCCTAAAACACACACACACACACACACACACACACACACACACATTCCACTCTCCAATACATCGTCCATGATAAAAAAATAAAAAAACGAAAAGTGAACGATAACTTATGCACTTGTGAACATCAGGCTTGAATTCAATATGAGTTTCGTTCATCTTCGTTCCTGTTGCTTAATACTCGTGTTCGATCCAAAGCGGGGCATTTACATTGCCTTTCAGAAGCCAAATCAAAATTAAAAATGACAAAAAAATATTTATTAATATTTCTGAGAAAATCCGGGTATTAATGGAAGACGACTTGGTATGAATATTAAATGGGTAAAAGTTATATATCCCATTGGAGCCCGGTGTCCGGAATATTGGACAGAACTGGGATTTTTCAAGTCTTTACAAAGTAGGGAACCCCCGGGTAGGGACCTATGAGCTTCGCGACTATGAGCCAATAGGTGGAGGGCGGTACGCTTAGTACCCACCCAGTGCCATGCCTCGCCCAGCACCCCTGGGATCCAATGGGATATATATATATATATATATATATATATATATATATATATATATATATATATATATATATATATATATATATATATATATATATAAGTTACATTTGGGGGCAAATCCGGATCCTGCCATGGCATTAGCGGAGGCATACGTTCTCTCAAGGCTTCCTAGTTTAATTTGTTTTTCCTTCCTCTGTTCCTCTTCTAAAAAATAAATAAATAAATAAATAAAGAGTGGGTGCGCGGATATTACACTCTCTGAATGGCCCTACTTATCTGTCAATTTATTTGGTTGTGGTCACCCATGATGAACTCCGGGATTAAACGCATCAGTATATACTAAGAGATGCTGAGAGAGGAATATGACTTGGCTGATGAAGCTGCACGATTAAAAGAAAAAAAAAATCCATTGGGAGTTTTAAAACTGGAAAAAAGTTAAGCATAAAAAATGTATTGGTGATGAACCGCAAAATCTATGAAAGCAAGATGACTGGCTGACGTGGGGGTATATCCTCTCGGAGTATGCTTTCGACACGCCTGCAGAAGAGAGTGGAATATGGCTAACGTGCTTTCTTTCTTTTTCTTTTCTTTCTTTTTATTTTTACACCTGATTTACATATTTCATCCGCTTAACTTTTTTTTTTTTTCGTTCAATTCATGTTTGATAGTTTTAAAAGTAAACTGGAGGAATGAATTAAAGTACATTCTACAATTTTACATCTATCTGTACATCTATCGAGGCTGTGATCGTTTTACATTTATCTGTAGATCTATCGAGGCTGTGGTCACTTTACATCTAATTGGGGAGGGGTGGTGGCCAAGTGGTAAAGGAGTGAACTGCGGATCATACAGTCCCGGGTTCGATCTCAATATAGACTGTTTGGCGCTGGAGCCCAAGTGGTGACATGCGAAGGAACGAGGTATCCAATATATGCCTAAAACGTTAAGACAAAAGAATATACTGAGGGAAAAAAATGTACTGAGATGGTATGGAACTCAAGGACAGGAGGAGAGGGAGACCGAGGATGAGACAGGGTAATGTGGAGCAGGGGATGAAGGGGCTGAAGGAGAGGAAGACCGTGGATGAGGATGAAAGAAATGGTGTAGGAGAAATGGGGAGGAGGGGGAGAGGGAGACCGACATCGAGGTGAAGGGATAGGGTGGAGGAAATGGAGTGGAGGAAAGGAAGAACAAGGAGGAAAGATAAAGTAGTAGTAGTAGTAGTAGTTATTGTTAGTATTGTTATTTTTGCTGCTTTTGTCCTTGTGAATCCGACAGACCGCAGAAATCCAGCCACTTCAGGCGGTCGCACCCAGAGATCTGCTATCGAGGGTATTGGGAGGGATTGGGTGTGTGGTGAGGGGGAGGTGGGGGGGTGTGGTGGTCGTGTGAGGATGGGAATTACAGTGAGGGTGCAGTGGAGTGTTTGTGAGGTGTTTTGCAGTTGGCAGTGAAGTTGGTAGTGTTTGTGAGCTGTGTTTGTGTTGGCAGTGAAGTTGGTAGTGTTTGTGAGTTGTGTTTTGTGTTGGCAGTGAAGTCTGTGAGTTGTGTTAGTGTTGGCAGTGAAGTTGGTAGTGTTTGTGAGCTGTGTTTGTGTTGGCAGTGAAGTTGGTAGTGTTTGTGAGCTGTGTTTGTGTTGGCAGTGAGCGTGGTAAGTGTTTATAAGTGGTGTTTGTGTTGGCACTGAACCTGGTAGTGTTTGTGAGTTGTGTTTTGCGTGTCCAATCCTCACCCAGTCACTGGTATAGTGATGGACGCTGTGGGAGGCGGGTGGGATGGTGAAGGATGGTGTGATCAGCGTATGAGTGGCTAGGGAAGGATTAGATGTACAGCTCAGAGGGTCATGAATGGATAGGAGGAAGGGAGCTGAGGACAGGACAGACGAAACGAAGACACAGATAAAAATAAATCGCAAGAGGGCGGTAGAGAATTTGCTTCCTGTATCGCTAAGAGTCTCTGATGAACTTAATAAACCTTTCTACACTATAATAATGTACAAATAACATACTCTGGTTGAAGGGGTTTAAGATCTGTACAAGAGTCACCAAAAGGTCTTTAAGATGTCGAGATGTGGGATGTTTTGTGTTGTATTGTGTTGGTGATGTTTTACTGATGTCCCGAATGAAGGATGGCTAGGAATATGAAGGGACTGTGTGTGTGTGTGTGTGTGTGTGTGTGTGTGTGTTTGTATTAGTGGCCCATGTGCATTGCTGTAATAGCCCCCATAACGTAATCCTTCTCTGTCTGTCTGTCTGTCTGTCTGTCTCTCTCTCTCTCTCTCTCTCTCTCCCGTTATCCCAGCCATCAGCGTGGAATGGACAAGGCGATCCCCAAATCCCCACCCAGTTGACGCTGACCCTCACTGTCCCCTCAGCACCCCCCCCTCAATCTCCCCTCTCCCCTTCCCCTCTACTCAATCCCCCCCCGTCTTCCTTTACTGTCTCCTCAACCCCTCCCCACCTTCCCCTCCTTCTCTCCCCTCCCCCACTATTTTCTTCCCATCATCATTCTCCCCCTCCTTCATCATCATCTTCCCCTCCCCTCATACCAACATACACCCCTCCCTCCCTCCTCCCCTCCCCTCAACTCTTAGTCTCTCCTTCCCCTTTTCCTCCGCCTCTTACCCCTCAACTCCTCTCCCCTCTCCTCCCCACCCCTCAATCCTCCATCTCCTCGTTCCCTCCCCCTTCTCCCTCCCCTTTCCCTCCCCCTCCTGCCCTCATTCCAAGATTTACCCTCCCCCCCCCTCTCTCTCTCTCTCTCTCTCTCTCTCAAACCATGACTATCTGATCTTGTCATCTGTCAACACGCCTGTCTCTGTCTGTCTCTCTGTTTGTCTGTCTCTGTCTGTCACTCGACCTGTCTATCTATATTGCTTATTTACTTGAATACAGAGAAGGAAATGAAGGAAAAAGGAGGAAGGAAGGAAGGAGGAAAATGTGAGGCAGGAAGGAGGAAAGAAAGAAAAAGAAAGAAAGGAAGGAAGGAAGGATGGATGGATGGATGGATGGATGGATGGAAGGAAGGAAGGAAGGAAGGAAGGAGGTAAAATAAGAGGAGGGAAAACAGACGGAGAAAGGAAGGAATAAAGTATGGAAGGAAGGAAGGAAACACTACAGAAACGAAGAAAAAGGAAGGACAAAGTGAGATGCGAAGGAAAAGGTGGGAAATAAGGAAGGAAAGTGAGGGAAAGAGAAGGGAAGGAAAGAAGGAAAAAAAGCAGGACGAAGTAGGGAAGGAAGTAAAGAAGGAAGCAAGAGACAAGAATGAAAGAAGGAGGGATAAGAGGCTGAAGATGGAGAGAGAGGGTGAAGGGGGAAGGAAGGAAGGAAGGAAAGGAGACATCGAGAAGAAAATAGAGAGAGAGAGAGAGAGAGAGAGAGAGAGAGAGAGGACAACACTTACCGCGGATTTGTGAAGATGGACGAATGTAATACACGTGTCCCTCCTTCCTTCCTTCTTTCCTTCCCTCCGTCCTTCTCTCTCTCCTTCCTTCTTTCCTCGATATCTCCTTCACTCCTTCCTTCCTTCACACTTTTTTCCTCCTTTCTTCCACCATTTGTTCTTTCCTTCTTAATTTTCTTCTTGTTTTCTTCATTCCCTCCCTCCTCAGATTCTTCTTCATCTCCTCCTTTCTCCCTTCACTCCTACATTTCCTTTTTCCTCCTTCCTTTTCTCCCTCCTTCCTATCCCTGTCAGATCTCAAAAAACAGATACCACAGTCACAGCTTTGAAATACTGATGATGTATGTGGCTGTCTGACTTCCTTTCTACTCCTTCCCTTCCTTCTTCCTTCCCTCCCTCGTTCTCTTTCTTGCTTCCCTCCCTCCCCCCTTCCTTCTGTCGCTCCCCACTTCTCTCCTTTACTTCCGTCTCTCCCTTCCTTCCCATCCTCATTCTCTCCCTTCCTTCCAATCCTCCATCCATCCTTCTCTCCCTTGCATTCATCCCTCCATCCATCCTTCTCTCCCTTGCATTCATCCCTCCATCCATCCTTCTCTCTCTTGCTTCTTTCCCTTCCTCCCTCCCTCCTTCTCTCCCTCCCTCCCTCCCTCCTTGACCGAACACATTGTCACTTAAGCCATCAGATAGGCACGCTTCCCTCCCTTCCTCCCTCCCTCCATTCCTCCTCTCATCTCTTTCCCTCCCACCCAATTTGCTCTCTCTCTCTCTCTTTTTCCCTCCCTCCATTCCTCCTCTCATCTCTTTCCCTCCCACCCAATTTGCTCTCTCTCTCTCTCTTTTTCCCTCCCTCCATTCCTCCTCTCATCTCTTTCCCTCCCACCCAATTTGCTCTCTCTCTCTCTCTCTCTTTTTCTCTCTCCTTTCTTCCGAATCACTTTCCTTTACATCCTACAGAGAGAGAGAGAGAGAGAGAGAGAGAGGGGGGGGTAAGGGATACGTTGCTGTGTGAATATAGACGAATAGTGTGTGTGTGTGTGTGTGTGTGTGTGTGTGTGTGTGTGTGTGTGTGTGTGTTTACATATCCACCTCTGAACATATAACAGGAAGCCCGTTCTCCAGATCCACGAACACACACGCACACACACGTCACCACTTGGGCACTAACACCCACCGCCTATACCGCAATATGCTAGGGATATCTCATAAGGGGCTGGTGTGGTGGTATTAGCGGGGGTGTTTTTACGAGGCGAGAGAGAGAGAGAGAGAGAGAGAGAGAGAGAGAGAGAGAGAGAGAGAGAGAGAGTTGTGAATGGTGGTGGATGAGGATAGTTGTAGTCAATGGTGGTAGGAGGATAGTGGTAGTCAGGATAGCGGGGTAGGAATGGTGGTGATGGATGGTGGTAGTTGTAATAATGGTATGTGATTGTGGTAGTCGGAATGTTGGTAGGTGACTGTGGTAGTCGGAATGTTGATAGGGCATTGTGGTAGGAGGAATGTTGGTTGGTGATTGTGGTTGTAGGAATGTTGGTAGGCAATTGTGGTAGGAGGAATGTTGGTAGGGGATTGTGGTAGGAGGAATGTTGGTAGGGGATTGTGGTAGGAGGAATGTTGGTAGGGGATTGTGGTAGGAGGAATGTTGGTTGGTGATTGTGGTTGTAGGAATGTTGGTAGGCAATTGTGGTAGGAGGAATGTTGGTAGGGGATTGTGGTAGGAAACTGTGGTAGTTGTGGGTGCCGGGAATGCGACGGGGGGGGGGAGTGGGAATCCAAGATGTTAGTGTCTCTCTCTCTCTCCCTCTCTCTCTCTCTCTGTTAAATATACAGATCCATATCGATTTATTTACCTTTATATAACTGTGTGTGTGTGTGTGTGTGTGTGTGTGTGTGTGTGTGTGTGAGAGAGAGAGAGAGAGAGAGAGAGTTGGTAGCACTGAACAATCCTGGAACGATGGTATCCGTGTTTTATTGTCCCAGCTATCAGATCAACCTCCCCCCCCCCTCTCTCTCTCTCTCAGCCTACTTGTTCTATTTTTATCTCTTTCTTCCCCCTCTCCCTCCTTCCCTCCCTCCTTACTCTCCCTCTCCTTCCCTTCCTCTCTTTCGGACTTGCCCTTCCCTTCCTCTTTCCTCCCTCCCCCCCCCCTCTCTGCTAGTGTCTTTCCTTCTCATTCATCTTCCCATTTCTCTTTTATCTCCCTGTTTTCTACCCTTTCCTCCCTTCCTCTCTCCCCTCCTTTTTCTCCCTTTTTCCTCTTCCTTTCTTTCTCTTTCTCCCTCCCATCTACTACCTTTTTCTTCCCTCCCTCCCTCCAAGCTCTCCCTCTCTTTCTTTCCTCCCTAACTGCCTCCCTTCTTTTCCTCTTTTCTTCTCCCTTTTATCCTTCTCTATCTCCTTTAATTTTCTCTGTCCCTGTCTCTCCTCTTCCTTTCCTTCTTCCTTCTTTCTCTTCATTCCTTCCATTCTTTCTTCCTCATTTTCTCTTCCCCTTTCTTAATTTCTTCCTTGTCTCCTTTCCTTCTTCCTTTTTTTATTCCTTCTCTCCTTGCCTCCCTCCCTCCCTCCTTCTCTCTCTTCTTCCTTCCTTCTCTCCCTCCCTCTTTTTTTCCGTTTGTGTCTCCCTCTCTCTCCTTTCTTGCCTCTCTCCCCCTTTCTCCCTTCCATTATCTTTCCTCTTCCTGCCTCTTTCCTTTTCCTCCTTCCTCAGGTAGAAACGAAGGAAAGAAGGAAGGAAGGAAGACAAGGGAGGAGCAAAGTAAGGAAGGAAAAGAAGGATGAGGTGAAGGTGAGAGGTATAGCATGCAGGGAAGGAGGGAATGGGAGAAGGAAGAAACGAAAGGAGAATGGAGTGAAGGAAGGAGTGAAGGAATACAGGAAGGAATGAAGGAAGGAACGGGGGAGTCGGGGGTAACGGAAAGGGGGTCATCCGAATGTTTGAAATTAAGGAAGGAAGGAAGGAAACAAAAGAATGAAGGAAGGAACAAGTAAAGGAACCATTGAAGGACAGAATGAATGAAAAAAATGAAGGAAAGAGTGAAGGAATGAAGGAGAAATGAAGGAAAACTGAAGGAAGGAGTGGCTGTCGTGGGCTAAGGGGTAATCCGAATGTTTAATATGAAGACTCTGTGTCGAAAACATTCCAATCAACTCAACCACTCATGTGTGACGAAGGAGGGAGGCAAGGAGGGAAGGAAGGAGGGAGGGAGGGAGGGAAGGTAAGAAGTTAAAGAGGGAGACAAGGAGGAAGAGGGGAGGGAAGGAACAGGGATAGAGGGAAGAAGGGAGAGGGAAAGAGGAGGAAGAGAAGGTAAGAAGTTAAAGAGGGAGACAAGGAAGGAGAGGGGAGGGAAGGAATATCGAGAGAGGGGAAAAGGGAGGGAGAGAGAGGGAAGGTTGGGAGTTAAAGAGGGAGACAAGGAGGGACAGAGGAGGAAAGGAACAGGGAGAGAGGGAAGAAGGAAGAGGGAAAGATGAGGGAGGGAGGGAAGGTAAGAAGTTAAAGAGGAAGATAGGGAGGGAAAGGGAGGGGGGGGAAGGAAGAGGGAGGAGGAAAGGTAGGGAGTTAAGGAGGGAGACCGGGGAGGAGAGGCAGGGAGGAAGTGAGGGAGAGGGGATAAAGAGGGAGGGAGAGAAAAGACAGGGAGGGCGGGAAGGAAGGAAAAAGAGGGATTGAAGGAAAAAGAGAATGTAAGAAATTAGAGGGGGAGGCAGGGAGACACTGGAGGAAGGGAGGAAAGGAGACGAGACAGGAAGGAAGGGAGGAGGGAAAAGGAAAGTAAAGGCTATAGGCAGGGAGAAGGGAAAGGAGAAAGGAAGAGGGGAAGGGAGGAAAGAAGGGAAACAGGGGAGGAGAAACGAAGGGAGACAGAGAGGGGGACAGGGAGAGAGTGAAGGAGAAAAGGGAGGAAAGAAAAAAAGGAGAAAAAGAGATTAGTGAGTGGGAGGGAAGGTATAAAGATGACCAGGAATAAGGGAGAAATGGAGAGAAAGAATGAAGGAAGGAATGAAGGAGGAGGGGAGGGTTGGAGGGAGGAAAAATAGCCAGGAGGAAGGAAGGTGAGGTCAGTGTATGGAAGAGGGAGGAAGAGAGGGAAGGAGGATTAAAATGTGAAGGTGGGAGGGAGAAGAGAAGGAAGGAGGGAGGGAAAGGAGAGATGGAGGAAAATGGAGGAAGAAAGGGAGGGAGGGAGAAAGGAGAGGGAGATATGGGAGAGAGAGAGAGAGAGAGAGAGAGAGAGAGAGAGAGAGAGAGAGGGGTCTAGTATTAATTTGTAACGTTTCAAGTGTTGCCTTATTAACCTATGATTAGCGACCCCCCCCCTCTCTCTCTCTCTCTCTCTTCCTTCCTGCTTTCCGTATCTACCTATCTCCCTTCCCTCGCCACCTTCTCTCCCTCCCTCCCTCTCTTCCTTCTTTCCTCCTTCCCTCTTCATCCCTCCCTCCCTTCTTTCGGTCCCTTGTTCCTCCCTCCCACGCCTCTGTCCCTCCCTTCCTCCCCCTTTCTTTCCCCTATCTCCCTCCCTTCCTTCACAACACCCTCCCATCTTTCCTTTTCTCTCTTCATCTCTCCCTCTTTTTCCTTCCTTATTTCAATCTCTTCTCTCTCACTCCATTCTCTCCCCATATTTCTTTCGTCACTCCTTTCCCTTCCTCCCTTCCTTTCCTCCCTCCCTCCCTTCTCTCTCTCTCTTCCCTCCCTCCCTCCAACAGATTAAAAAACCAATTACTCCCTCATTACCTACCTCACCCCTTCTTCCCTCTCTCTCTCTCTCTCTCTCTCTCTCTCTCCCTTTACTTGTCTCTTCCTATTTCTCTTCCTCCCTTTCTCCCTCCTTTGCTCTCCCTCTCTCCTTCCCTTCATCTCTTCCTCTTCCCCTCCGTTTTTCCTTCTTCCTCCTTCTCTCCCTCCCTCCCCTTCTCTTTTCCCTCCCCCTCTCCCTCCCTCCCCTTCTCTTTTCCCTCTCCCCCTCCTCTCCTCCCCCTCCATCTGATTGCTATCTAATTCAGTCGTAAATCTATCAATATACCTGTCCTGCCAATTTATCTATCTGTCTGTTTATCTGTCTTTACATACGAATTTATCTATTCATGTATCAGTTATCCCACTTATCTATCAATTTATCTATCTGTTCCCAATCACTATATTTGCCTATTTCCTCCATGTATCTATCAAACTATCTATCTTTCTATCTATCTCTCACCCAACTATCTATCAACCAAAACTAAAAATATCACAGCACTAGAAAATCAAAAGGCGGTATCTTATTTGCTATGGGGGCGGCACAGTCTGCTGGTGTGGGCGTGGGTGTGGCAGTGGGAGTGGGAAAGGAATAAATGATGCATATAAATAAAGGTGTAAACAGCATACGCGTACATAATAAGCAGTAATATTATGTAAAATGAATCGCTAAGGAAGAGGTGTTAGGGAGATATGGCCTTAGAGACGAAGGGTCCTTGGTTCCTTCCCTTCTCTCTCTGTGTAAATCCATCAATCTAATATTTGTAACTTTGTATGATGAATGGATGGATATATGTAAGTATGTATGTATGTATGTATGCAGTTTGTAGGTATGTCAATGTATGCAGTGTGTATGTACTCGTATGTATGTATGTATGTTTATAAAGGCATGATTTTTTTTTTTAACACAAATAAACCGGTAAATTCAATCATTCGAACAAATCTGTGCCAAATCATGAATAAATAACAATGGTTTAAATCTAAATCTTCCCATATTTTTATTACAAATTTTAATACGAAAAATACAGAATAAAATAAATCGCGCTATAGCAAAAAATAATTGATTTAATAAAGAGATTTAACTAATATGATTATACGAATGCCAACCTTGATCTATCTATTAAATCTATGTTCTCTATTTCTATCTATTTGTCATTATATATCTATCTTTTATCTATAGTTATTTTTTTATCTGAATACTGTCTCGACCTGTCACATCTATCGCCTAATTCTGTGTTTTATCTATTATTATCTTTATCTATCTATATATATCTATTTGTCTAGCTACTACCCCCGCCCTTCCCCCCCCCACGGACGCATCCATTAGGCAATAATAAGAGAGGCGTGTGTGTGTTTACGGCTCTGTGCCCGTTTGACGCTAATGCCCACCGACCTAGCCTTCCGCCCTCTCACACTCTCTCTCTTTTACACACGAGAGAGAGAGAGAGAGAGAGAGAGAGAGGATTCTTTTTATGCTTCCGACTCAGGGCAAAGAATACACAGGCCGTTCCCCCCCTGCGCATTACATACCTTCACATGTCCCCAC
>NC_136954.1:59809962-59877462 GCF_032717465.1 Coenobita brevimanus | reverse complement strand
ATCTCCCCTCTTTTCTTCACCTCCTCCTTCCCTTCACCTCCTTCCATTCTCCTTCACTTCCTTGCTCCTACAACTCCTTCACCCCTTCAGTTCGAGGACATTTTTTTTCCTTACTTTAATCTCCTTACTGATGATGATGATGATGATGATGTTCTTGTGGGCAGGATTGCAACACAGACTCTGACCTCTTGGTATTTCCTCTGCAACTCAACTCCTGCTCTCTCTCTCTCTCTCTCTCTCTCACTCTCTCTCTCCACCACCACCACAGCCATCATCATCATCACCACAACTATCACCACCACCACCACCACCATTATCATCATCATCATCATCATCATCATCATCATCATCATTATCATCATCATCATCATCACCACCACCACCGCCACCACCACCACCACCACCACCACCACCTCTCTCGGTGCAGGACGGGCTAAGACGGGCGCTTTTCTTTTGAGACACGAATCAGAGAAGCAAGGAGGTCTCAGTCCCCCCACCCCTCCTGTGTGGTACGAGCTACGAGGGGGCTTGCAACACTAATGGTAGGCGGAGGGGTCGACAAATACCTGGGTTTATAATGTACGGGGAAAAAGTACTTTGTCTCTCGATGATGATGATAATGATGATAGTAGTAGCAGTAATAGCAGCAGCAGCAGCAGCAGCAGCAGCAGCAGTAGTAGTAGTAGTAGTAGTAATGGTGGTGGTGGTAATAGTAGTAGTAGTAGTAGTAGCAGTAGCAGCGTAGTGATGATAATAATAATAATAATAATAATAATAAAGAATAAGACTGAAAATGATGATGATGATGATGATGATTAATAATAATAATAATAATAATAATAATAATAATAAATATCCCACCACTACAACAATCGCCAAAACCGCCAATACCGCCACCGCAAAACCGCAAAAACCGCACCTCCCGACCGCAGAGCTAGAAACACGGGGGGGGGGGTTAATGAGGCAACCACACCACACACGATTGTGGTTGAATTGTGGTAGTTGTGGTTGGTGATTGAGGTAGTTGTGGTTGGTGATGGTGGTAGTAGTGGTTGGTCATGGTGGTAGTAGTGGTTGATGATGTTGGTAGTTGTGGTTGGTGATGCTGGTTGGTGTGGTTGGTGATATTGATAGTTGGCTGATGTTGATAATTTAGTTGCTAATGTTGGTAGTTGTGGTTGGTAATGTTGGTAGCAGCGACTCTCTTTTACCCCGTGCTCTCTCCTCATTTCCTTCACCCTACCTCTCTCCCTCCCTCCGTCTTTCCTTCCTTCTTCCTTCCTCTGTTATCCTTGTCTTACTCTCATAAAACAGATACCGTAGTCACAGTCTACCCTGTGATAAAAGAATTGAAAGGACCGACAGATATGTTCTTCTTGATTTCCTTTCATCATCACTGCTACCATCATCACAACCATATCATCATCATCATCATCATATCTTTCTTTTTTCTTTCTTTCTTTCTTTCCTTCCTTCCTTCCTTCCTCCCTCCCTCCCTCCCTCCCTCCGTCTCTCCCTCTAACGTAACGAAAAATAAATTGATGTGGAACCTACCTATTATGATGTAAGGGAGGAAGAAGGGAGGGAGACAGGGAGGAAGGCAGGAGGGGAGAGAAAGAGAAATTAAAAGGTAGGAGGAAGGGAGGAATGAAGAAACAGTGAGAGAGAGAGAGAGAGAGAGAGTTCCATAACCCACTTTTCAGAAAATATTTAAGGCTATAACAATTACGATTATTTTTAACCCTACAGTACAATGACTTTATTTATTTTTTTATTCTTGCCACCTGATGATTTTGTTTACCTTGCCAAAGATCTCTCGTACTGAAGAGGCTAATTAAGGCTATATTTAACCCCTTCAGTATGGAAATTCGCCTCTAAGGTTCGTAAAATTATCTACGGAGAGGAAAGATGTCAGAAAAAGGCCATATAACTGTAAGGGCTGGATGGTAAGACTCTGAGGAATATCTTATTAATAAACTTCTCCTTCTCCCACAGGTAAGCGTGGCCAGGTGACCCTCGTAATTATCAAACCAGGTAAGATGGCGCAGTACTTACCTTTAGATATCCCTGGACCTTCAAACTCGCTCTCGGTCATCCTCTCCTTATTCAACCAAGACTGCCGTAATAATTGGCTGCAAAGAAAACAAAAATAATAACTAATAATAATAATGATAATAATAATAATAATAATAATAATAATAATAATAATAACAACTTCCTCTGCTTTGACCTCTTGACTGTACACCTGTTTGGTCTCGATAATCCGGTAATCGTTTCTTTATATCTATGTCTATCTATCTGTCTGTCTATCTATCTATAACACACATATATGCCTGTATGTATGTATGTATTTTGAAGGGAGGCCATTTTCACCTCTACCCATCCATGCACAGCCCATAAAGAACGCATATATTTTAATTTTGCTGCCGAATTTTTGGTAATACATCTCGTGTCAATTTATGCTGTATGAAAATGTATTGGTTGGCGGAAAATGAATACACACGCCTCGCCCCCATACATTCCATTTCCTCTAATTGCCGCAGAGTTATACAGCAATTTATACAGCGTTTCATTTATCAGAATTAGACAAGCGATATGCGTTTGTTTTCATTTATTCTGTTTTTATTTATGTATATGTAATTTTTTTTTTTTTGGGGGGGTGTGCATGGATCCGAACGCATTCATGTATTATTATGATTGGGATAGAGTGATAAGTGTTCGGATACGTGGTGAATGGCTTTGATATTATGTGTCTGAGGGAGGGGGTATGGGAGGGTAGGGATGGGGAAGTGGGAAGAAAGGGAGGGAGGAAGGAAGGAAGAAGAAGAAGAAGAAGAAGATGATGATGATGATGATAATGACGATGAAGAAGAAGAAGAAGAAGAGACGGAGGAGGATAATATTAATTATGAAAATGAGAGAGAGAGAGAGAGAGAGAGAGAGAGAGAGAGAGAGAGAGAGAGAGAGAATAAAAAAAATAATAATAATAATAATAATAGTCGTAATAACAGAAAGCGACCAACCCACCAGTATTTCCAAAATTAATCGACTTTACCCAAAATCCTTCGCCTCGATTAGCCTTTCCCAACTCCGAACCCGCAAAATCGAACGCAAACCATTTCGGCTAAACATATGATTTCGGCACCCGGGTCGGTCCAAATTAAGCGCAAATCCGTATATATATAACAAATTCGCTATCGACGGGCGCGGGCTTATAACGAATTAATGTGCGTGTGTGCGTGCGTGTGCGTGCGTGTATGAGCCGAATGGGTGTTTTGGTGACGAATCTGATTTTGGAGGTTTTCATCCCGGCGTGAAAGATGTTGATTGTGGGTCATCTGTACGGATTGGCGGTGTGTGTGTGTGTGTGTGTGTGTGTGTGTGTGTGTGTGGTTACATAGATGCACACTTCACGTACATACCTTTCAGTACAAGAATGTATAACTATGGGTGTAGGTGTGTGTCTGTGTAGGAATATGTGTATGATGCTTCCTTCATTCCTTCCTTCTGTTCTCTCACCTTCAGCCCTCCCTTCCTTCATTACTACTCCCTCCCTCAGTCCTTCATTTCATTTTCTCTCCCTTCCTCTAGCCTTGCCTCGGTTTCTCTCCCTTTCTTTCCTTCCTCCATCCCTCCTTTTTTCTTCTTCCATCATTACCCCTCTTTATTTTTCTCACTGCCATTCTCCTTCCATCTTTCCTTCTTCTCTCCATGCCTTTTTCTTCTTCCTTCCTTCCTTCATCGCCTCTCCCAGTTGTTCTCATTACTCCCCCCCCTCTCTCTCTCTCTCTCCGCCTCCTTCTCTATATTCATCCTTCTTACTCCCTGCCTCCCCCTCTCACGTACTCCCTCTCTTCGTCTTCCTCCCTCCCTCCCTCCTTCCCTTCCATCTTCCCTCCCTCCTTCTCTCCCTGCCTCCCTCCCAGCCTGCCTTAGGTAAATACCATAAATCACATCTTGTTATTTAATCAAGAATCGTTTTTAATTTGGAATGAGGTGTCGGGGTGGGAAGGGGAACAGCGGAGGGTGGTAGTAGTAGTAGTAGTAGTAGTAGTAGCAGTAGTAGTCGTAGTAATAGTAGGGTGATGGTGGTGGTGGTAAGTGGTGGTGGTGGTAGTATAGTACAGTAACAGTAGTAGTAATAATAAACTAAGTAGTAACAGCATCATCAGTAATAGTAGTAGTAGTAGTAGTAGTAGTAGTAGTAGCAAAGTATCCATATAAGTAATAATAGTAGCAATAGTAGTAATATTAGGAGGGTGAGCAGCGTGTCCTAAGTAATATCCATATTTGTCATATTAACGCCAGACGCTCCCTCTCTCACATCGATTTTCTCACTCTCTCTCTCTCTCTCTCTCTCTCTCAGGCGGGGCGAGAGAGAGAGAGAGAGAGAATTCCAATACTTTTACATCCTACTCTGGACATAAATTACGAAGCCTGTTCCCAAGATCCAACACTTTACCCACGACACACCAACAGAGGGTATTTTCCTTGCATCTTTCACATGTCACCACTTCGGCACTAACACCCACCGTCCATAATGCGTGTAGAGCTAAGGATACCACATACACACCTGCTGTTATGGCGTTAAATCATTTAGCCAGAGAAACTAATTTATTTATTTATTTTTTAAATTGATAGCCGTAGATAATTTTATATAATTCAGAAAAACCCCGTCGTACTGAAGGGGTTAAGGAATTTTTCAGATCGAGTACCACCTCAAAAAAAAAAAAGTGTGTGTATGTGTGTGTGTGTGTGTGTGTATGTATGTGTGTGTATGTGTATGTGTATGTGTGTGTGTGTGTGTGTATTTAAAAGGGTCCTCGGAGTGAAGGGGTGATTTTTTTTTGTCATACTAAATCCGAATTATGTACAAATTATTCCATGCAACACTTTGGGATCGAACCCGTGGCTATTCAGACAACAGTTAGTGCCATATTTGTGGTGACAGATTGTGGTAATGGTGGTAGTTGTGGTGATGGGAGGGGAATATGAAGTAGACTGTGGTGGTGGTGGTGTAGGTGATAGTTGTGATGGTGGTGGCAGTTGTGGTGGTGATGGTGGTAGCTGTGGCAGTGATGGTGGTGGTGGTATTAGGTGTGGTGGTGGTGGTGGTGGTGGTGGTAGTGATGGTGGTGGTGGTGGTGGTAGTGATGGTGGTAGCTGTAGTAGTGGTATGGTGGTAGTGATGGTTGTAGGTGGTAGTGGTGGTAATGGTGACAGCTGTGGTAGATGTAATGATGGTAGCTGTGGTGGTGATGGTGATAGTTATCGTTGCGATGGTGGTGGCTGTGGTAGTGATGGTGGTAGCTGTGGTAATCAAAACAGCAAATAAATAGTTAAAAGAGGAATATTAAAAATTGTGGTAGCAGTGTTAGTAGTTTTGGTGGTGATGGTGGTAGTTGTGATGGTGGTAGTTGTGGTAGTAATATTAGTCGTGGTAGTGATGGTGGTAGTTGTGGTAGTAATGTTGGTTGTCGTGGTGAAGGTAATTGTGGTAGTTGTGGTGACATCTGGTGAGATATAGAGATAAGGTGATAACGATACTATTACACGAGAGAGAGAGAGAGAGAGAGAGAGAGAGAGAGAGAGAGAGAGAGAGAGAGAGAGAGAGAGAGGAGATGGGAAAGAAGGGAGTAAAGTGATGAGAAAAATAATAAAAACAGCAAAGTAAGGAAAGAAAATATTAATCTCTCTCTCTCCCTCTCTCCTTTTTTCCTGAGATGGTAAGTGACACATATCCCTTGGGAGCTGTCACTCTCTTTTTCTTTCATCTCTCTCTCTCTCTCTCTCTCTCTCTCTCTCTCTCTCTCTCTCTTTATTAATATGATTCTCTCTCTCTCTCGTCTTTCTTTCCTCTTCATTCTCTTTCTCCCTCCTTCCTTCTTTCCTTTCTTCTCTCCTTCACCAATTCCTTCGCTTCTTCCTTCTATCTTCTAATCACTATCTTTCCTTCCTTCCTCTTTCCCTCCATCCTCCCACTCTTCCTTCATTTTTCTTCCCTCTTTTTCTACCATCTTTTCCTCTCCCTTCTTTCTTCCATCTCTTTTTCTTCTCGTTCCTCCCTCTCCTACCTCCCCTTTCCTTCCCCCCCTTCCTTCGTTCCCTCCTATCCTTCCCTTCCTCCCTATCATGCTCTCTCCCTTTCTGCTCCCTCTTTCCCTCCATCTATCCTTCCCTCCCTCCCTCCCTTTCCTTCCCCCTCCCCCTCCCTCTTTCCTTTCTCATTCACTCAGTTACAATCTATTAATATTTTCCTTAAAGAGGGGGAGGGGAGGGGAGGGGAGCGGAGGAGGAGGTATTATATTGTGAAGGGAGAGGAAGAGGGGGTGGTCAATTGGAGAGAGAGAGAGAGAGAGAGAGAGAGAGAGAGAGAGAGAGAGAGAGAGAGACGGTGTGTATCATGGAGGTAGGAAAGAGGACATCCATGGTGTGTATATATGAATGAATGCTGTGTGTGTGTGTGTGTGTGTGTGTGTGTGTGTGTGTGTGTGTGTGTGTGTGCGCGCGTCACTTCCAGTCCATTGGTTGGGAAACTAAGGTTATTATATATGGGACGGGACCTCTCACCTTCCCTACCCCCCTTCTCTCTCTCTCTCTCTCATCTATCTATTTATCTGTCTATCTATATACCCATCTATCTATCTATCTATATACCCATCTATCTATCTATTTTTATCTATATCTATCTATATACCTATCTATTTATGGGTCGTATACTAAGCCTTTCCGTTTCCAGTATTATTATCAACTTTCTGCCTATCCTATGAAATTTCCTTTATTTTTTTTTTATTCTGTAATGTGGTATCTTTCACTTTTTTCCTGTATGGGTTAAGTAGGAGGGTGTGGAGGGTGGAGGAGAGGGCCTGCTGCTGTACTATCCTTGTCCCCTACTTCTGTGATTAATGTAGAAATATTTTGTTAAGGCCGACTGACTTAAGGGACTGTAAGGTATGTGTGGTCTGTGTATCTGTGTAACTCTCTGTAACTCTCCTATCCCACCCCACGCTTCGGATCCTTCTCTCCCCTCTCCCTCACATCCTTTTCTCCCCTCTCCCTCACATCCTTCTCTCCCCCTCCCTCACATCCTCCCCTCCCTCTCTCGTTACCCTCTCTCCTCTCTTCCTACCTCATAACCCCTCTCTCCCCCCTCTCATTACCCCCTTTAGGCTTTAATGGCTCAGGTGCTGCAGTTCTGAGGGAGGAGGGATGGGGGTACGAGAGGGGGTGAGGGGGATGGGAGTAAGAGAGGGGGTGAGTAGGGATTGGGGGTGAGTGGGGGGTGAAAATGTGTTGTCGCGCCATCACACCGCCGATAAGTTGCCGGAAAGTGCGCTTACTTGCCGCGGGGGGGGGGGGAGTTGGGGGAGAAAGGGGGGGGGCTAGAATTTACAGTACCCCCTCAACCAACCCCCTAGCCCCTGGAATAGGTGAACTGAGGGATAGCTGGCCAGAGAAGACGACAAGGTAAAATAGGGATTGTACTGTACTGATAACACCGACTCCTGGGCACACCAAAGCAATTCGTACATATTTTGACGATCCTTAACTATCGCGTATTTTTTTCGTTTGTCTTCCTAAATGCGCTCTGTTACGTGGGATGCAGGCTAACTACATCCACGACTTGAGCTGCTCCGTAAGTAGCATCTCGAGGTTTGGCTATATCTTCATCTGTCTTAATAGGTACATCGTTATCAGACAATCTTATTCTGGAAGTAACTTATAAAAACTCTCACAGCACTTTACTCCTTTCTCACTCTCTTCCAATCCTTTTCCTTTTCCTTCTTCCCTCTCTTCCTCTGGGCATATTACACTTCCCACTTTTCTCTCTCTCCTTATTCCTTTCCTTCGATTCCTCCTCCCTCATAATCTTTCTCTCCTTACTCTCTTTTTCTAAGCTCCCATATCCAGATCTCTCCCCCCTTCTTTACTCACTGTTTTCCTCTAAATGTAATTTTCTCCTCCCCCCCCCTTCGCTTCTTGCTTTACTGTCCTTTCTACTTTCCTTTCCTTCCCTCTTTCTCACTTCTATTCCTTCTTTCACTTGTTCCTTCCCACATCCCCTCGTCTCACCCTATCCTCGCCATCCTCTCCCTCTCCTTCCTTCCCGTCCTTCATCCCACATCCTCTCGTCTCACTCTCATTCCACCCTTCTATCCATTCTCTCCCTTTCCTCCCTCCGCAATCCTCCATCCTCGTACTCCTTCCTCCCTCTTGCTCTCCCTCTCCTCCCTTCCCTCCACCTCCATCCTCGTATTCCTTCCTCCCCCTTCCTCTTCCTCTCCTCCCTTCCCTCCCCCTGCATCCTCCACTCCCTCCCTCCCTTCCCTCCCCCTGCATCCTCCACTCCCTCCCTCCCTCCCCCCGTAAGCTTATTCATCAGGGGCCAACGAGACGGCCGGAATTAGAGACAGGACCTTTTTACCGGCACTGCACATTTTCCGGATAAATGAAGGCTTGGGAAATGTGAGGTCGAGGCGGGTCATATTCACCAACACGCTTACCGTCAACCTACTCCTCCCTGTTGGAACTATTGCGTGCGTGTGTGTGTGTGTGTGTGTGTGTGTGTGTGTGTGTGTGTGTGTGTGTGTGTGTGTGTGTGTGTGTTTTCGAGGGAGATATGAGACTTGGGAAGATTTGGCATTCCTTCCTCCATAACCTCATAACTTTGATTCTTCCTCTTAAGCAGACAGACATGCAAAGGCTTTGCTTTACGTCTACACAAAGAACAAGAGACACTAAAAAGTTCTACACTCCAGATGCACTTACTATCACCTACCTTTTGTAACTATTATTTCTCTTACCATCGATTCCCCGACATATATTTTCTTTTTAATGGAAGAACAACGGGTAAACGAAAAGCCTGCATTCTACACACAAACTTACTTTTACCTCCCTGTCACACCTATGATTCATTTTCGAAGGATCAACAAGAGATATGGCAAAACTCTGCTCTCTCTTTTAGTGATCCTTCCTCTGAAACAACTCTTCATTACAATAAGGAAAAACTATGATCCGGTATGGCAGGAAGAACGTGAGACAATGGGAATCTGTACTCACGCTTCTCGGAACTTCCCACAAAAACAAAATCTTCAGTGCAACACGGAAGGAATTAGATGATCATTAAAATTTGTTTGTGAAGCCGGCCAGAGGAAGGCGATCAGGCAAGCGAAAATGAGACCTTGGCTTGTTTATACGCGCTCCTGTCCGGTGCCTCTCCCTCCTATTGCGCGATCCTCCCTCCTTTATGCGATCTCCCTCCCCATCCACACTCCTTCCCAGTACATCTCCCTCCCACTGCGCGATCCTCCTTCCCTTTACTTGATCTCCCTCCCACTGCGCGATCCTCCTTCCCTTTACTTGAACTCCCTCCCACTGCGCGATCCTCCCTCCATTTACGCGGTCCTCCCCCTCCGCTCTAACCCACGCGCCTCCCTCCCCTCCCTCTAATTCGTCCAGCGCGCGGTAAAGTGGGTTATAGTCGCTTTTCCGCCGTAAATTCAAAGTGACGGATTACTCGTCTCTCGTTGCGAAATCGCCGTTGTCCGATTCAATTAGCGACTTCAATTACGGGCGCGATTTGGCTAATTATCGCGGCACATGGATTCCGCCGTCGCCCCAATATTCGCGGGTTGCCGGAAAGTTGGCGGGCTGGTGTTTGGGGGTACCAGTGGGAGAGGGGACACGGGGGGGCAGTTCATATTTCCTGATGCTGTGTGTGTGTGTGTGTGTGTGTGTGTGTATGAAATTCTGAATATGTGTGTGTCCGTGTGTGTGTGTGATTTTTTTAGCTTTAACATGTTACGTGTGTGTGTGTGTGTGTGTGTGTGTGTGTGTGTGTGTGTGTGTGTGTGTGTGTGTGTGTGTGTGTGTGTGTGTGTGTGTGTGTATGAAATTCTGAATATGTGTGTGTCCGTGTGTGTGTGTGATTTTTTTAGCTTTAACATGTTACGTGTGTGTGTGTGTGTGTGTGTGTGTGTGTGTGTGTGTGTGTGTGTGTGTGTGTGTGTGTAGTAATGGCAGCGTCCTTACAACCCCTTCACTACAATTTTTTTTTTTTTACCTCTACGATATTATTTATTTTTTTATTTTTTACTCAGGTGATATATTTTTGATCAGTAGGATAAGCCTTCAATAAACCCTCCCTTAACCACTTCAGTACGAGGAGAAAACCCCCAAAGTAAGTAAAATCGTCTACCGGGAGCAAGAATGGAATATAAGAAGAGCGTCCTCGGAGTGAAGAGCTGAATGCATGTGTTTGGTGTGGAGCAGAGAGGCAGAAAAATGAAGGAAGAGAGATGGAAAATAAAGAGAGGTTTGTTTTCTTTCTCTCTCTCTGTCTCTCTATCTATCTATCTGTCTGTCTGTCTGTCTGTCTGTCTCTCTCTCTCTCTCTCTCTCTCTCTCTCTCTCTCATATTTCCTTTTCTTCCCTCTTCTTTTAAATTCAACTTTTCCTTTCCTCACATCTCTCTCTCTTCGTTTCCTTAGTCTTCCCTCCTCTCTTCTCCCCCCCCCACCCACTCCTTCCTTCTCCACCCCTCTCCCTTCCCCCTTCCTACCCCTTCTCTTTCTTCTCCCCCCCCCCACTTGACCATTCTCTCAATCATTAGTTAACCTCCTCCAGTGAGCTGTCAACGAGAGGGAGGGAAGGAGGGAGGGAGGAAAGATAGGAGGGAGGGGGGGAAGGAGGAAAGGAAGGAGGGATCATGGAAGAGAGGAAGTAAAGGATGGAAAGAAGGAGGAATGTGAGGAGAGAGGAAGGTAAGGTGGGTGGGAAGGAGAGGATGGAAAAAAGGGAAGGATGGGAGGAGGGAAGGTAGGAGGAAGGACGGAGGGGTAGCGAGAAGGAGAGATGGAACGAAAGTAGAAAGATGAAGAAAGAGGGAAGGTAGGAGAGAAGAATCGATGGAAGTTTGAGAGAAGTGGAGAGCTTCTTTTACTTCTCGCTCTCTCTCTCTCCTACCTAACATCATCCATACCCACCCACTCTTACACATCCATCCTCTCTCCTTTTCCTTCCTTCCTTCCTTCCCTACCCTCCCTCTCCCTCCTCCTTCCTTCCTTCCCTCCCTCCCTCTCCCAGCCACCCTCCCTTCCTTCTCTCCCTTTCTCCCCTTCCCTCCCTGCCTCCCCCTGCCTTATTTGTCTCCCTTCCGCTCCAGCGCCTCTCTTCACTCCCTCTGCGACCCTTACTAATTTCAATCCCTTTACGCCGCAGTTTACGTCATAATTTTAGGGACTTAAGGGATAATTTTAGGGATTTAGGGGGATGATTTTAGGGATGATTTTAGGGATTTAAGGGATAATTTTAGGGTGATTTTAATTTTCTATGGATAATTTTAGGAGTTTTAGGGACAGTTTTAAGTAACTTAGGGACATTTTTAAGTAACTCATAATTTAATCAGTTGTAGGTTAAAGGCCTATTTTCTTTTTAAGCCTATATTTAAGGGGCTTAGAATCAGATTTAGAGGCTTTAGGGCTGGTTATGGACTTTTAAGGAAATGTCTATGGATTTTTAGGCTGATTTTAGGGATTAACAAATTACCATAAGGAGATAGAACAGAAACACAGATAAATAGACAAGTGGATGGATGGATGGATAGATATATAGCTAGATAGATAGACTGATATATAGATAGGTAGACACAGATAGACAGACAGACAGACGATAGATAGATGGATAGGTACATTGATAGATAGACGGGTAGACAGATGGATAGACAGGCAAACAGATAAAGACAGAAAGATCGAACGGTAGGTAGACATAGATAGACAGACTGATAGATAGACAGACAGCTAGATAGATAGATAGATAGATAGATTTATGGTTTTTGGGTGGTGTTGATTTTAGGGGTCTAAGATTAAGGGTTTGTTTGTGTATGTGTTTGTTTCTCATTGATCTTCCCCTTTGCTTACCATCTATCACTCTCTCTCTCTCTCTCTCTGCCTATCTATCTATCTATCTGTCCATCTACCTGTTCATCTATCTGTATAAACTATCTATCTATTTTTTATCTATGTTCCTACTTATCTTACTATCCCTGTACATCTCTCTCTCTCTCTCTCTCTGCATCTATCTGTATTTATCTATCAGTCTGTCTATCTACCCATCTCCATCTATCCATCATTACATGTCTCTATCCATCTGTTTATATCCGTTTCCTCTCTCTCGCTCTCTCTCTCTCTCCCTAACAAGCACCAACGAGCTAATTGGACAGTTAGTGGTCGGCGCGTGACAGTGAGAGAGAGAGGGTGATAAACAGACGTCTACTTTATAACACCTACTTACAAAGGCTTAATCCTACTGACGGGGTACTTACGGCATTGTAGGGCATTATATAATATTTGGATTATCTTGGCTAATGTCTCTGTATATGTCTATCTATTTATCTCTATCTATCTATCTTCCTAACTTTGTATCTGTCTATCTATCTTATTTTTATCTATCTGCCTGTCAATCTATTTAGCTGTCTCTATCTGTCTATCTATTTGCATGTCGGTCTATCCACCTATCTATCTATCTTTCCATCTATTCACTCATCTGTCTCCCTACCTTCCTACCCTGCTACACTGTCTATCTTCCTACCTACTTACCTACCAACCTACCTACCCATTTATCTACTTACCTAATTACCTGCATACCTATCTACTTACATACCCACTACTTACCTCCCATGCCTGTCTGCTTACTCATCCACTAACCAGCCTACCTACCCACTAACCTACATACCTGCCTACCTACCTACCTACAGTGGTTAAGACGTACTTGGAAACTTTACTTTATTCTGGTAATGTGCTGAGAATTTTAGGGGTAGATGGATAGATAAACTGATTGACAGATAGACAGATGTAGATAGACTGATATAGCGAGATAGACAGAGACATTTTTGAGAGAGAGAGAGAGAGAGAGAGAGAGAGAGAGAGAGAGAGAGCTTATTAGCCAGTTCACACCTTCTCTTTCCTTTCTTCTCATTGTCTCCTTTGTTTTCCTCCCTCCTTCCTCCCTTTCCAGCCTCCTCCCTTCCACACCGGACTACCTCCCTTCCTTCCTCTTCTCCCTTGTCCACTTCCTTCCTTATTACCTCCCTTCCTTCCTCCCTCCCTCCTTTTCTACCTACATATCCTTCCCACACTGTCTTCCTTCCCCTCCTCTCTTCCATCCCCTTTACCATCTTCATCTTTCTCATCTTAATCTTACTCACCCTTAACTTAGACGCATCTGTATCTTACTCGTCCTTCTCACTCACCTCTATCTTACTCATTCTTATCTTACCATTATCTTACTCATAAAACAGATATCATAGTCAAAATATATATATATATCAAACAGCTTGGATTTCTTTTTTCTTCAATTCTTACCTACATTTTCTCTCCTTTCCTACTTATTTCTTACTCTTCTTCCCTCCGTCCTTTTCTTCCTTCCGTCTCCTCTTCCTCCTTCTCTTCCTTCCTTCCTCCCTCCCCTCCTTTCCCTCCCTCCCTCCATTCCTCCTGGCTCCTTCCTTTCACTTTCCTTTTCTCTCTGTCTCCGTACTTCCCTCCTTCCTTTTCTGCCACCTACTCTACCTCTTTCCCTGCTTCCCTTCCTCCCTCCCTCTCTTCCTGTAATAACTCCCTTATCCCTTTCTCTTCCCTTCCTCCCTTCTCTCCCTCCTTTTCCCCACTCCCAGCCTCTCCTCTTGCTCCCTTCTCCCTCTTTTCCTCCCTCCCACCCTCCTTGCTTATCTGTTTTTCTCCCTCCCTCCCTACCTTCTTCCTTCCTTCCCTCCCTGCCTCCCTCCCTCTCTCTCTCTCCCTACCTCCCCACCCTGCCTTAAGCTCATTAGCGGAGGATTATCCCAGCCACGGCGGCGATCTGTTGGGGAGGGAGGGAGGGAGGGGAAGGGAGGGAAGGGGCAGTACGGGAGGAAAGGGAGGGAGAAATATGCAAGGGAAGGAAAGGGAGGGAGAAATATGCAAGGGAGGTTGAGAGAGGGAGAGGAAGGGAAGAATGAGGGCGTGAGTGCGGGAATGAGAGATTTGCATTTGTGTGTGTGTGTGTGTGTGTGTGTGTGTGTGTGTGTGTGTGTGTGTGTGTGTGTGTGTGGAGAAAAAGAAGAAAGGAAGAAACATGCAAGGGAGGGAGAGAGGAGCGAGGGAGGAAGGGAGGGAGTAGGAGAAATAATGAGGGAGGGAGAAAATATGCACGAGGGTGAGTGAGTGAGTGAGTGAGTGAGTTAGAGAGTGAGTGAGGCGAGAGATGCAGGGAAGGGAGATATATGCAAAGCGGGGGGGGGGGGAGAATAAGTGAGTGTGGGGGAAGGAAAGAGAGAAATTTGAAAGGAAAAGGGAGTGAATTGAAAAGGAAGGGAGGGAAGGTAAATACAGGCAGGTTTAATAGGTAAGTAGGTGGAGAAAGGTAGGCAGACAGAATGATAGGTAGGCAAGTAGGTGAGCTGAAAGGCAGGTAGACAGTTAAGTAAGTAGATTTAATAGGCAAGCAAGTAGACAGAGAGGCAGGCAGAAAGGTAGGTAAGCAGATAAACAAGCAGGTAGAAAGGTAGGAAGACAGACTGCTTAATGGGCAGGTAATAGACAGGTACGTGGATAAGTACACAGACAGACAGGAAGACAGGCAGACAGCTGTAAGTAAGTAGGAAGACAGGTAGGTAGGGGAGGTAGGTAAGCAGGAAGGTAGGGGAGGTAGGTAGGTAGGTAAGGTGGGAGGAAGGGAGGCAGAAGTCAAGAAGGCAAGGGAGGGAGGGAGGGAGGGAGGGAGGGAGGTATTGTGAGGGAGAGAGAGAGGGTCAATGGTGAGAGAAAGAGAGAGAAAGAAAAGGGGGGGTGGAAGGGCAGAGTACCACTTCCGTCGGTATTGTCCTCTCTCTCTCTCTCTCTCTCGTTCCGAATATACCTCCAGTACCACCATACCAGTCCTAAATAAAGTACCACTAGCATGATTCAATATGGACGGTTCGGTGTTAGTGCCCGAGTGGTGGCATGTGAAGGTGTGTACGGGATGGTGGTGGTGCACGGGAGGACTACGTAGCCTCAGGGAACGGAGTATCTAATCTACAGCCATAGTCAGGCACCATAAATAAACAGGATACGTAAAAATGTCAAGATAAATAAATAAATACATAAAAAATAAATGAATGAATGAATGAATAGATAAATAAATAACAAGATAGACAGACAGACAGATAAATAGAATGAATTAATAGATAGATAAAGACAGATAGATAGATAAAGAAATGGTGTCTGTTTTGACTACAGTATTTTCTGTCGAGCTTGGACCCTCTCTGTCTCTGTCTCTCTCTCTCTCCCTAGGTTGTCAGATCACTCCCTTATCAGCAATTACTCAGCGTGGATTACCGTGTGTTTGAACAGGGAGAAGGGAGGAAGGGAGGGAGGGAGAGAGAAGGGAGGGGTGCAGAATGGGAGATAAATCAGAGGAGAGAGAGAGAGAGAGAGAGAGAGAGAGAGAGAGAGAGAGAAATAAGCAAGCAAGAAGAAAAGCAGAAAACACAACACAGAGAGAGGGAGAATTAGAGACAGAGAAGTGAGCAAAGGGAGAGAGAAAGTGAGCAAGGCAAACCCTGCAGCAGCAACTAGGGGGTAGAGTGAGAAAAATACTCCTTAACTCTTTGGTAATCTGAACAAGCCATCCAGCAGCCCCTTGCAAACACAGCCGTCGGTAAGGTCGACAATCCCACTGGCAGGGTACAGGATTTCCACCCTTAGCGCCGGCCCATGTGTGCGCCTGTGTTTACATTCTGTTGAGGGGGTCCAGTCTTGCCAACCTGACGAGTTACCAGATACTTCCAGATTTTCGTTTTGAGGATGGTTTTTAATAATTTTCAGGGACACATGGATGGTTTGGAGGTTATTCTGTGGGACTGATGGACGGTTGTATGGCTTCTCTTGGTATTTACTTGTTCTGGGACGATGTATGGCTGGGTGTTTAAAATAAATTGATTCTGTTGGTAATGATTGTGAGCTGCCACACAGTTCTTGATTCGTTTTAAGATGGATTCATTATTTTATTATTATTATTATTATTATTATTATTATTATTATTATTATTGTGGTTCTGTATTCGTACATGTTAATATCTAATTTTGAAATGGTTTTGATCTTTGGTTGGATGATAAGAGGTAGGGTAGTATTTGTTGGCAACCTCAATGAACTACCAGACGCTTCCAGATATAGGTTTAAAGTTGGTTTCTGGATGGTCCGGGGGGGGGAGGTTAGGAGTGGATGTATGGTTCTAAGTTTACGATGGCTAAGTTCATTCTTGGATTATTATTATTATTATTTTGATGGTACGCATGTGTGGTAGCTTGTGATGCTGTTAAAATGTACTCACAGGTGACTCTAATGTATGGTTGGATTTTGGGATGGGTGGATGGATGTGATGGAAGGTTGGTTGGATGGTCTGGCACGTGATTCTAACCACCACCTATTTCTGTATGGTTCTTGCATGGCTCTGATGGATGATTTGATGACTTAGATGGTTAGGATTGATGGATGGTCTGTGGTCTGATATAAAATTCTAGGCCTCCTTTGTGTTTGGATGGTCATGTGGGGTCGTGAGAAGTAGTTACATGATAGTTGGATAGTTAAAGGGGAATTGGAGGGTTGGATGGACTCTTGGATGGCTGGATAAATAACTGGATGGTTGAAGGATGGTTGCATGCTGACCTCTCTCTCCCTCCCTCTTTCTCTTGTTTTAGTTTAATTTTTCCCGTCCTCCCCTCTCCTTTCAACTGCTCTCTCTCTCTCTCTCTCTCTCTCTCTCTCTCTCTCTCTCTCTCTCTCTCTCTCACACACACACAATCTATCTATATATAAATCTGTGTCTATCATTTTACTTTAACACCCTGCTTAATTCCCCCCCGTCTCTCTCTCCCTTTCTTTCTCTCTCTCTCTCTCTCTCATTTTCACCTAAAAGCAAGGAATAACTCACTTTAAATACGTGCCTAGCAAGAATAAAACCTGCCTGCCCTAAGTGACTGATTTTCTATTGGAATTTAATACGGGATAAGACAAGATTAATACGGGTTAATACGCCTTATCTATGTCATTATCTTCTCTCTAATCTCTCTCCTTATCGGGGGTGCTGGGGATATTGACACTATCTCTTGACGCTCTCTCTCTCTCTCTCTCTCTATCTATCTATCTGTCTGTCTATCTATTTGTCTATCACTCTGTCAATTTACTATCTTGAATAATTTTCGTCTCTCTCTCTCTCTCCCTATCTATCTGTTTGTCTATCACTCTATCGATTTACTTTACCATCTTGAACAATTCTCTCACTCTCTCTGTCTGTCTGTCTGTCTGTCTGTCTGTCTGTCTGTCTGTCTCTCTCTCTCTCTCTCTCTCTCTCTCTCTCCCGATAACACGATAGCAGGGCCATAACATATTAATCCGACCAGATGGGGGAGGCTGCGAGGGGAGGGGAAGGGAGGGAGGGGAAAGAAGACAAGATAGGGAAACAAGGGGAGAGGAGAAGGGTTGAACAGAGAAGAGGAATAGAAAGGAATTGTGAAGAGAGGAGAGGAGTGGAAAGGAGAGAAGAGAGGAGTGAAATGGAAGGGAGAAAAGCTAGGAGAACAGTGGAAGGGAAAGGAGACGAAGGATAGAAGTGAAGGGTGTGGATGGGAAGGGGAGAGGAGGAAGAGATGGGAAGGGATGATAGGACTAGAGAAGAGAAGAGGAGAGACGGAAAGGAAAGGAAAGGGAAGGGAATAGAATGGAAGGGTATAGGTAGATATTGAAACACACACACACACACACACACACACACACACACACACACACACACACACAATAAGAACTACCAAGAAAGTCCATATAAAACAGAAAATACCTCCATTTCTTCACCCCCTTCTCTCTCTCTCTCTCTCTGTCCACTAGTCATTGCCCCAATTAAACCAATCTCTAACCACCCAATTAAGGGATTACTTAAGGGTCAAATTGCCTAAGCTCATTTACCCATTTATCAGTTAGTCTTTATTCTGTTCCAATTAACCTTATCTTTGAGAGAGAGAGAGAGACAGACAGACAGACAGACAGAGGACTGATAAATAGAAAGACAGAGAACGTATGAATAAGTATACGGATAGATAGATAGATAGATAGATAGACAGAAAGATAGACAGACAGACAGACTTTAAAGTAGCACTGTTTATCTACGGCTGTTTTTCTTTTCTTTTTCTTTCTCTTTTAAATTCCTTGTTTTTAATGCTTCCCTCTTCCTGTGGTTGGGTCTCGTTCGCTGTGTTTAGAGAGAGAGAGAGAATGAATGACAGGAAGAATAAGGCGATAATAAGGAAGAACATAAACGAGAGAGAGAGAGAGAGAGAGAGAGAGAGAGAGAGAGCAGGTATGCCACTCTCCCTCCCTCCATCTTGCCTAAGGGGGTCGGTATCTTCAGAGAACTGCCTCTCTCTCTCTCTCTCTCTCCCTCTCTCTCTCTCTCCGTTTATGTTCTTCCTTATTATCTCCATTTGCTTCCTCTCTCTCTCTCTCTCTCTCTCTCTCCATCCAATTCCTCTTAATCTTCCTCCTACCCACCTTCCTCCTTGCTATATCCTCCTCCTCAATCTTTCTCATTCTCTTTTCCTCATTTTCCTCTTTCTCTCTCCCATAATCATCTTACTCCTCTCTTCTCTTTCTCCTAATTATCGCCTTCTCTTTCTCCTCTTCTTTTCTCTTCCTTCTCTTCTTCTTCCTCTTCCTTTACCTTATCTCTTTTTCTCCCCCTTTCTTCTTCTTTCTCTTCTTTCTTCCCAGTCCCCCCATCTATGCATCTTCTCCCTCTTTTCCTCTCATCTCCCTTCCTTTCTTTCATCCTCTTCTCATTCCTCTCCCTGTCTCTTCCATTTCTCCTTCCTTCTCTTTTTTATCGTCTCCTTTCCCTACTTCATTTTCTCCCTACTCCTCCTCCTCTTCTTCCTGTTTATTCTCCCTCCTCATTTCGCAAATCCATCTATCTTTTACCTCCATTCTTCTCTTTTCTTCGCCTCTCCCTCATCTCTTTTACCTCCCTCCACTATTTTTCTCCTTTCCATCCTTTATTCTTCTGTTATTCTTCCCCAACACTCCACTTTTACCTTCATCCCTCTCCTCTTCCTCCGCAATCCCCCCCCCCTCCCTCCTACCACCTTCCTCTCTTCTCTCCCACCTCCGTCCTCCTCCTGCCCTCTTCTCTCCCCCCTCCCCACTACTCCTCCGGGCCCACAAATTGGATTATCACACGGGAGATAAGAAAGAATACGACAGAAGGCGACATCTCTCTCCCTCTCCTCTTTCCTCCACCTTCCCTCCCAGACGCACCTGGAGGGAATTACCGCGCGCTGTGGCTTCTCCCCGGAGGCCTGAAGTTACAGATGAAAGTATAACAGAAACTAATGGCACGTACGGAAGGCATAACGCAAAAATAACACGGGTTTCCGCGCCAAAATCCCAGAAATTCTTATGTTTTGGCGGACGAGGGGCGGAGTCAGGGAGCGCGCTGACCAATCACACGGCAGGAATCCAGGAAGGCGGTGCACATGCGCGACCCCGACCAATAGGAAGCAGACAGCCAGGCGGGTGCTCGACGCTGATTGGTCTGGGGTCTGGAAGTGGGCGGGGCTTGGGTGTAAACACGCCGGGATTCGGAGGGAGTGGGAGTTGCGCACCAAACCACGTGTTAGTGACGACGTTAAGTCCTTTGTAATAATTTACAGCTGATTTACACTCTCCGGGGACGCCTGGCGCTCCTGAAAAGAATTGGATGGAGACGGTAGCATCCTCTGAATCAATACTGCCTCTCCCAGCCTCTCTCACTCTCTCTCCCACACTCCCTGGCTCTTCCTGTCTCTTACTCTTGCTCACACTCCCTAGCTCGTTCTACCACTCTTGCTATTCCACATTCTCTGGCTCTTCCTGTCGCTATCTCTATCTCACTCTTGCTCACACTCTCTATCTTGTCTGGCCTCTCCCAAACTCCATGGCTTTCTCTGTCTCACTCACTCTCACCACTCCCTAGCTCTCTCATTCTCTTACTTTCCCACACTGCCTTTCCTTTATGTCTCACTCTTGCTCACACTCCCTAGCTCGTCCTCTCTCTCTCTCTCTCTCTCTCTGCATCTTGCCACCACTCTCTTGCTCTCACTGTGTTTCCTATACACTCCCCGCCTCTCGCTCACTTTCTTGCTCACCACACTGTTCTTGGCTTTCTTACATGCCTTTTTCCCTTGCTCTCACTTCCTTTCTCCCACACTCCTTCCTCCCTCTTCTCTCTCTTTCTCCATGTTGGGTTACTGAAGTTCCTATTCCTCCCTCCTGTCTGTCTGTCTGTCTGTCTGTCTGTCTGTCTCTCTCTCTCTCTCTCTCCTTTGCTATCCTTGTCTTCATCTCATATAATCAGATACCACAGTCACAGTCTCGTCAACAACACACAACCTCCAAAAGATCATTAAGTCTGTTGATGATTGTTTTCCTTTGTACCTTTTAAGTGTGTGTGTGTGTGTGTGTGTGTGGAAGGACTGAGGATTAGCCAAGGGATTCACCTGTTGTTTAAAAGAACGAAGGGTCAAAGGGCAACGTCTGACCTAGCAACACCAACTTAAACAGGTATTATCCGATCTGGGAAAACTTGGTGGAATGGTTGAGGGCAAGGCAAGAACCAAGTGAGTCAATTCTGAGGACAATCAAAGTTCAAAGTCACGGCACAAGATCAAAGTGTGTGTGTGTGTGTGTGTGTGTGTGTGTGTGTGTGTGTGTGTGTGTGTGTGTGTGTGTGTGTGTGTGTGTGTGCACCTAGTCTTTCATTTGGCAAGCATTCCTTTCTCCATCGCCTTCTTTCTTTATTCTTTGATTACTTTGTCCTGCTTTGATTTTTTGTGTTTTTTCTGCTCCTGTCCTTTCCTCCTTCCGTTTTCCCCGTCTTTCTTTTTTTATCGCTCACCTTTTCTCTTTTATCGTCTGTGTTTCAGTTCGCCTCTGTTTCATATGTTTCCTCAATGTTTTTTTCTTCTTGTTTCCAGTTTCTTTCTTTTCTTATTGTCTTTTTTTCCCTTCTCATTCATGTTTTTATCGTTTTTTCTTCTTTCCTTGATTACAACTTCTTCATTTAACCCTCCCTTTATTTCTGTCATTCTCAATTTCCCCTCCTTCGCTCTTCTGTCTTCTCTCATTTAATTCCTCCTTATTTCTCTGTTATGTCTTTTCCTTCTCTCTCTCTTCTTCCTTTATTTATCCTTCGTCCATTCTTCCCTCCCTCCTTCCTTTCTTCCTCTCTTCTTGCTCTTTTCTCTCCTTCTTTTCTTTCTTTCCTCCCCCTCCGTTCTTCTTTACACTTGCTTTTCTCTCACTCCTTTCCTCTCCTTCCTTTTTATTCCTTCCTCCTGCTTCTCCCTCTCTCCATCTTTCCTGCCTGCTACCTCTCCCTCCCTCCCTCCCTGCCTCCCATCTCTCCTTCTTCTCTCCCTACCTCCCTCCTACCTCCCTTCCTCCCTCTTTTTTCCCTCCTCCCAGAAACTGCTCAACAATCGCTCAAAAAATCAGGATTTCCGCCTCACCTCCCTTCCATTTTCCTCCCTCCTTCCTTCCTTCCCTCCTTCTTTCCCTCCCTTCTTCCTTTCTCTCTGCTCCCTTCATCCAACATACTTCCTTTTTTCCTTCGTCTTCTCCTTCATCATCCTTCCTTCCCTTCTTCCTTCATTCCTTTCTTTCATGCCCTTCTTCCTCTTTTCTTTCCCTTTCCTCCTTCTTCTGTTACTCCCTCAATTTCTCCCTTCTTCCTCTTTCCCTCCACTCATCTTCCCCCTTTCTCCTACCCCCCCTCCTCTCTTCTCCCACCCTTGTTGTACTTTCCTTTTCTGGATCTCATACAACAGATACCATAAGCACATCCTATAATAAACAGCTTCCTTGGGACCGATAGATCTTTTGTTGCTCTCTCTCTCTCTCTCTCTCTCACCTAACCTACCTATTTCCTACCATTTTATCTTCTCTCCCTCCCCTTCCCTATTGCCTTTCTTACTTACCTCTTTCCCTCCTTACCTATCTTTTTCCTCCCCTACTCTACCTACCTCTCCATTCCTCCTTCTCTCAACTATCCCCCCCTTTATCAACTCCTTCCTTTCTCCCCCTTCTTCCTAGCTTCCCTCCTTCCTATTTCCTTTCCTCCCCATCTCTCTCCCTCCTTCTCTCCACTACCTTTCCCTTTTCACCATCTCCCCATTACCTTTTCTCTCCCTTCCGTCTCTCTTTTCTCCCCTTTCTTCCATATTTCCCCCCCTTCCTGTTTCCTTTCTTCCCCTTCTCCCTCCCTCCCTTTCCCTCTCCATTACCTCCTTCCTCCCTCCACTACCTCCTTCCTCCCTCCCATCCTTTCTCCATTACTTCCTTCCTCCCTCCCTCCCTTCCTCTCTCCATTACCTCCTCCCTCCCTTCCTCACCCCTTTCCTCCAGCCTGAAAAGGAAGACATGGAGCAAACTTTCCTCAAAAGGTTAGGGTATTATATAGTGACACATTATTGTACTCTCTCTCTCTCTCTCTCTCTCTCTCTCTCTCTCTCTCTCACGTACACATGGGCTGGAGAAATCGAGAGAAAGGCTTTTATATTTTCAACATATTCATCTGTAAAGAAAAAAAAAAAAAAATACAGGCAAAGGGCATGCTAAAATTCTCCCTTCCATATATTAATAATAATAATAATAATAATAATAATAATATCAGTAATAATAATAATAATAATAACTAATAATAATACCTCTTCTCCATTGCTGAGAGGGCCACGAGGCTAGTTACGCAGGGAATACGTGGGTAGATTTCGTTTTGCTCGAATAATACAGGGTTAGGTCTCGTTTAGGTTTTAGTTTGTGTGTGTGTGTGTGTGTGTGTGTGTGTGTGTGTGTGTGTGTGTGTGTGTGTGTGTGTGTGTCTCCTTTATATTACCTGTCTTCAGTTTACCTTCTGTCTTTCCTTACCTACCTACCTGTCTACCTTCTTTCCTCCCTCACTATACCTACTTACATTCCTCCCTATCTACCAACCTCCTTTCCTCCCTCTATTTATCTACTTACCCATTTACTCACCAACTCGTTCCTTCTTATCTCCCCATCTTACCTCCCTCCCTACCAGTTTACCTATTTACCTACACCTACGCACCTACCTACTTACAAATCTATCAATCTTCCTTCCTACCTTCCTTCCTTCTCTCCCTCCATCCATACATCCCTACCTCCTTCCTTCCCTCCCTCCTTACCTACCTACCTACCTACTTACACCCAGGTACCAACTCGCTATACTAAGTCATTGTTGTTCCACTCTTAGTCGTAAGCCGCTTTGTGGAGGTGATTCTCTCTCTCTCTCTCTCTCTCTCTCTCTCTCTCTCTCTCTCTCTCTCTCTCTCTCTCTCTCTCTCTCATTTTTATCGTTCCATTCCCTCGCACTCTCTCACTTTTCTACGCTTCTGTCACTTTCTCACTCTCTCACCTGTCCCTCCATATCTCTTACTTTTCTTCTCTCTCTTACTCACTCACTCTCTCACTTTCCTCTCCTGAATATTTCCCCTCTCTCACTTCTTTTACTTACTTGTTATTCTTGTCTCTGTGAAGGGAGATGGTGTGTTTGTGTGTGTGTGTGTGTGTGTGTGTGTGTGTTAGAGAGAGAGAGAGAGAGAGAGAGAGAGAGAGAGAGAGAGAGAGAGAGAACATGACTGGCTCTTTGTTAAGTCCTCGTGACGGTACCTTTAAATGCCTCCCTTTCTCTCTCTCTCTCTCTCTTCTATACCTGTAAAGAGCGGTGTTACATAGGGAACCAAAATTTCACCAGTTTTTACGAGAGAGAGAGAGAGAGAGAGAGAGAGAGAGAGAGAGAGAGAGAGAGAGAGAGTAAACAGTGTAATGATTAATGAGTCACTGAGGGAGAGAGTCAAGTGGATGTCTGCCACCACTAGACCTAGCCTCCCCATCCCTCCCCACACTCCTCCCCATCCCTCCCCACACTCCTTCCCAACTCCCCATCCCTCCCCACACTCCTCTCTGCCTTCCCTCCTTCATTCATTCCTCCTCTCCCTTCTCCTCCCTTCCCTTCCTCTCTTCTTTCTTTCTTTCCCTCTCTCCTTCACTTCTCACCCTTTGTTTCTGTGTTCTCTCTTCCCCTCCCTCCTTCCCTTCCTTGTTTCCTCCCCCTCCTCCCTCCCTTTCATCCATCTCTCCGCCTCTCCCTCCCTTTCATCCATCTCTCCGCCTCTCCCTCCCTTTCATCCATCTCTCCGCCTCTCCCTCCTTTTTCTCCTCTCCTTCCCTCCCTCCCACCCTTACTTCGTCCTTCCCCTCCCTTCCCATTCCCTTCTCTCCCCAACTCTTACCCATCCTCCCATCTTCATTCTCTTCTTCCTTTTCTTCCTCCCTCCCTTGCCTCTCTCCTTCCCTTCCTCCGTTTCTTCTCTCTTCTCCTCCCTTCTTCTCTCCCCTTTCTCCCTTCGCCCACCAGCTACTCTCACTCCTTCATCTCCCTGCCCAACTCTACCCTGCCTTTTCTCATCCCTCTCTCTTTAATTCTCCCTGCCACTTCTAAAGCCTCCCTTGTCAATACCCAAGTCTCCTCTTCTTCCCTTCCTTTCTCCCTTCCCCTGTTTTCTTCTTTCCTTCCTTCTCCTCCTCCTTCCTCCCTTCTCTTCGCCTCTTCCTTCTTTCCTCCCCATCCCTTTCTTTATCAGTCAGTCATTACCCCTGCCTCATATTCCCCAACCTTCCTCAGTTCTCTCCATTCCTCCCCTCCCTCCCTCCATCCTCCCCTTCCTCTCTCATCCCTCCATCCTCCCTTCTCTTCTCCCTCCATCCTCCCCTCCTTCTCTTCTCCCTCCATCCTCCCCTCCTTCTCTTCTCCCTCCATCCTCCCCTCCTTCTCTTCTCCCTCCATCCTCCCCTCCTTCTCTTCTCCCTCCATCCTCCCCTCCTTCTCTTCTCCCTCCATCCTCCCCTCCTTCTCTTCTCCCTCCATCCTCCCCTCCTTCTCTTCTCCCTCCATCCTTCCCTCTTTCTCTACTCCCTCCCTCCTCCGTTCCTTCTCTTCTCCCTCCATCCTCCCCTCTTTCTCTTCTCCCTCCATCCTCCCCTCCTTCTCTTCTCCCTCCATCCTCCCCTCTTTCTCTTCTCCCTCCATCCTCCCCTCCTTCTCTTCTCCCTCCATCCTCCCCTCCTTCTCTTCTCCCTCCATCCTCCCCTCCTTCTCTTCTCCCTCCATCCTCCCCTCTTTCTCTTCTCCCTTCATCCTCCCCTCCTTCTCTTCTCCCTTCATCCTCCCCTCCTTCTCTTCTCCCTTCATCCTCCCCTCCTTCTCTTCTCCCTTCATCCTCCCCTCCTTCTCTTCTCCCTTCATCCTCCCCTCCTTCTCTTCTCCCTTCATCCTCCCCTCCTTCTCTTCTCCCTTCATCCTCCCCTCCTTCTCTTCTCCCTTCATCCTCCCCTCCTTCTCTTCTCCCTTCATCCTCCCCTCCTTCTCTTCACCCTCCATCCTCCCCTCCTTCTCTTCTCCCTCCATCCTCACCTCATCCTCATCCTCACCAGCCTTTCCCTGTCGCTCCTCATCCCTCATGTTCTTTTCTCTTCCTTTCTATTCCTTCCTTCCTTTCCCTTCCTGCTTTTCTATCATTATTATTAACTCCGGATAGTTTTGTTGCTTAGATTCTTCACTATAACGGACATGAAAGGAGTAATACATATGTTGCTATCTGATTTCCTTTGTACTCCTTTGTGCTCCCTTAATACACCTCCCTTTCCTTCATTCCTTTGTCCTCTCCCTCCCTACCTCTAGCAGTCATCCCCACCCCTGCCCTACAAAGAGATGATGATGATGATGATGATGATGATAGTAGTGGTGGTAATAATAATAATAATAACAGTAGTAGTAGTAATAATATAATAATAATAAAAATAATAATAATAATAATAATAATAATAATAATAATAATAGTAATAATAATAATAATAATAATAAGTGTTACCTGTGCACCGTTCACACCTGCGCCAAGTAGATATTATCAGGTATTCTTTACGAGCATGGAATTCTTACCTCTTCCCCCCTCCTCCTCTCCCCCCTCTCCTACCATCTCCCTTTTCCCCACCCCACTCCTTCTCTCTTTCTCCCTTGCCTTACCTCTCCCCTCATTATTTTCCCTTTCCACCCTCCCCTTCTCCTCCCCTCTCCTTCCTCTTCCCACACCTCCCTTGCTCTTCTCAATTCCTCCTCTTCCTTTGCTTCTTCCTGCTTGTCCTCTCCTCATTATCCTCTGTGTTCTTCCCTTTCCTTCCTTCCTTCTTGTCTTTCCCTCCCTTCTCCCCCTTCTTCCCCCCCCCTCCTATGTTCTTTCCTTCACCTCTCCTCCCCAAAACCAATTCCTTTCCCCTCTCTACCCTACCCCTCCCCTCCCCTCCCCTCGCCGATCCCACCCTACCCCTCTCCTTCCCCTACCCCTCCTCTCCCCATCCTCCCCTCCCCTCCCCTCCTTCGCCTCCCTTCCCTCCCTCTCTTAATGTGGTGTGAAGGCATTACATGGTGATGTGTTAAGCCCATGACAGCTGGATGCAGGTGGGTGTGGGTGGGTGTAAGGTGGGTGAAGGAGAATGCAAGTGGTTGTAAAGTGGATGTGGGTGGGTGTAGGTGGATATGGGTGGGTGTAGGTGGATGCAGGTGGTTGTAAGGTGGATGTGGGTGGGTGTATGGTGAGTGTAAGGAAGGTGTAGGAGGATATAAGTGGGTGCAGGTGCATGTGGGTGGGAGTTGGTGGGTGTAAGGAGGGTGTAAGTGGGTGTAAGGAGGGTGTAAGTGGGTGTAAGTGGGTGTAAGGTGGATGTAACTGAGTGTACTGTGGGTGAAGGTGGTTGTAAGTGGGTGTGGGAGGGTGTAAGGTGGGTGCAGGAGGGTGTAGGTGGGTGCAAGGAGGGCGCAGGAGGGTGTAGGTGGGTGTCAGTGGTTGTACGTGGTTGTAGAGTGGATGTAAGTGGGTGTAAATGAGTGTAAGTGGTTGTACATGGGTGTACGTGGGTATAACATAAGTGCGGGAGGGTGTAAGTGGTGGATGTGGTTAAGTGCAGGAGTGTATGTTTGTAGGTGGGCTGGGTGGGTGTAGGTGGTTTAGGGGTGAATAAGTAGGTGGGTGGGTGCGAGGTGAAGGTTGGTAGGCAGATAATTAGGTAGGTAGGTAGTAGGTAGGTAGGTAGACACGAAGATAGGCAGGTAGGTAGATAGACATACAGGAAAGTAGGTAGGTAGGTAAATAGGTAGACAGATTAATATGTAAGCAGGCAGATAGGTAAGTAGGTCGGGAGGTAGGTAGGTAGGCATGCAGGTAACAAAGCAGGTAGGTAGGTAGGTAGGTAGGTAGGTATGTATGTATGTATGTAGGTAGGTAGGTAGGTAGGTAGGTAGGAGGGTGGGTGTGATTATATACGCTTTTGCAACAATGGGCAATGTGTCTTGTTGCAGTGTATGCTTGGTGGGGCGTATTTAGCGGGGGGGGGGAAGGGGAGGGGAAGGAAGAAAACGAGAGAGAGAGAGAGAGAGAGAGAGAGAGAGAGAGAGAGACAGACAGACAGACAGACAGAGGAAAATAAAAAAGAAAAAGAAATAAAAGACGAAAGAAAACTGGACAGCCCTTCCCAATTCGTACTTTGTCAGCATGGGAAGGGGTTAAGTAGTCTCTCTCTCTCTCTCTCTCTCCCTCAACAGACACCAGACTCTGACCTCTATGTATGAGGCCTAATTGGGGTTATTTTTACCTGCGTCGTAAGGTGCAAGGTATATGAAAGCAATGCGTGTTTTGTTTGTGCTTGTGGTGGTGGTGGTGGTGGTGGTGGTGATGATGATGATGATGTCTTTGTCTTATTTATTTATTTGATAAGATGATATTGCGAGGTTGACTGAGCCTTTATACTCTCTCTCTCTCTCTCTCTCTCTCTCTCTCTCTCTCCCCCATTTTCCCCTCTCTTACTTCCTCATTTTACCTTCCTAATATTAATTCGCTTTCTCTCTCCCACCCTCGCTCACTCTCTCTCTCAATTAATATTCTGCATTCTTCTAATTCCTTACTTGTATATCCTTATTTTGTTCTCTCTCTCTCTTTCTCTCTCTCTCTCTCTCTCTCTCATAGCTTCCTAGTATTAGTTCTAACTCTAATATTCTCAGTCCCACCCTCCCTCCCTCCCTCTCTTTCCAGCATTACTCCTCATACTCTCTCTCCCTCTCTCTCTCACCCTGTGTCTCTGCCAGCCTACCCCCCGTGGAGAACAATGAGGGCACGAGTCTCCATTTATTACCCAGCCAACGAGGTGTGGACAGAGGCCCCCCCGCTGAATACGCCCCCCCCTCCCCCCACCCCACCCCTCCCCCTCCCTCCTTTCTCACCTCTCTTTCTTTTTCTCACCCCCTCTGGGTAGTAATTCTTACTCCTTTGTTTTCTTTTCTTTCAGTCTTTCTTACTTCTTATTGTATTTTTAATTATTATTATTATTATTATTATTACTACTACTACTACTATTACTTTTACTACTACTACTACTAATACATCTACTACTGCTACCGCTACTATTACTACTACTACTACTACTATTATTATTATTATTAATATTACTATTATTATTATTATTATTATTCAACGAAAAATACAACAACCTCTTTCAGCTCGGTTTGATGGCCAAGAGTAGACAGACTAGGGGGTTGATTTGAATAGTAACCAAGGAGACTCATTCCTACCTCAAAACAAAGGCGTATCAAATTTCAATAACCCACCACTTAGTATTCGAGCTGAAATTAACCCAGTCCCGTCAGATGAAAACAACACTAATATTAAAAGATAAGAAATAAATGTGTAAAGATTATTTTTCTTTATCTTGGTGACTTCAGGACGATTTTATTCAGATTAAGGAAACACTTGGATTATGAAAGGTTAATTTGTTTCTCTCTCTCTCTCTCTCTCTCTCTCTCTCTCTCTCTCTCTCTCTCTCTCTCACACACACACACACATTTTCTTCTCATCATCTCTCCCAGTCTTTCCTCCTTTCTTCTCTTCCCTCTTTATTCCTCCCTTCGTATTGCCTTCCCTCCTCTCTCTCTCTCTTTCCCTTCTCCCCCTCTCCTTCTCCTTCCTTTCTTGCCTCTTTCCAGCTTATTCTTTCTTCGTCTTTTCTCTCTCCTCTTTCTCTTCCTTCTCCTTTGCCTCTTTCCCTCTCCTTACTTATCTCTATCTTATCAATCTTTCCCCTTCTCCTTTTCCCTCTTCTTACTCTTCCCTCTTCATCCACCCCCCTTTCTCCTTTCCTTCCCTCTCCTCTTCTTTCCCTCTTCCTCCCCTCCCCTCCCCTCCCCTCCCATGCATAACAATT
The DNA here is from genome assembly GCF_032717465.1 of Coenobita brevimanus. Classification (NCBI taxonomy): domain Eukaryota; kingdom Metazoa; phylum Arthropoda; class Malacostraca; order Decapoda; family Coenobitidae; genus Coenobita; species Coenobita brevimanus. The sequence continues at coordinate 59,848,096 of NC_136954.1, read as the reverse complement.
TAGGTGTTCAAATCGCGCATCCCCCTCCTCTTCCCCTTCCCTTGTCTCTCCCTCTTCCCTCCTCCCCTCTCCCCTTTTTATTCTCTCCCTCTGTCTCCCTTATTCCCCCTCCTTCCCTCCTCCTCCTCCTCCTCCTCCCTCTCTCTATCTCCTCCCATCTCCCCATTTCCCCCCTTTCTTCTCTCAACCCCTCCTCTATCCCTCCCCTCCTCCCCTCCCCCTTCCCTTCCGTGCATAATACTTTAGGTGTTAAATCGCACAATGAGGCGTTGGAGGGAAGGAATTTTACCTGTGGGACGGGGAGGGGAGGGGAGGGGAGGGGAGGGGAGGGGATGGATGGGAGGGGAGGGGAGGGGAGGGGAGGGGAGGGGAAGAAAACAGACAAGAGAGGAGGGAATGGGAAGGAAGGGAAGGGGTGCGAGAAAAACGGGGGGGAGAAGAGAGAGTGGTTATGGTGAGGATCGGGAAGGAAGGGGAAGGGAAAGGGAAGAGAGGGGAGGGGAGAAAAAAGGGGAGGGGAGGAAAGAAAAACATAAGGAGGGAAGGGGCAGGGGAGAGGAAAGGGGAAGGTGTGAGAGGATGGAAAGAAACGAGAGAGAGAGAGAGAGAGAGAGAGAGAGAGAGAGGAATGTGGCTGAAAGATAGATAAGGAGGTAAAAGATATCATTTCTCTCTACTATCTCTCCATCTCTTCTCTTCTTTCTCCTCCTTTCTTGACCACTGTCCCAAATTCCTCTCCATCCATCTATTTTTATCTATCTATCTAGCGATGTTATTCTATCTACCTGTCTATTTATCTATCCATCTGTCTATCCATCCATCCATCTGTTTATTTATCTATCTACCTATGTACCTCAAACTGCCCGTGTATCAGTTAATTTATCTATCTTTGTCTATCTATCTATCTATGTATATTTCTATATCCATCTATATCTATCTAAAGCCGTGTCTATCCTTCTGTCAGTCTATCCATACCTCTGTCTATTCATCTAACTCAACCGATGCCTATGTCTATCAATTTATCTTTTAAGTGAGAAGGAAGAGTTGGATTGTGAGGAAGTGAACATCGAGTGCATCCGGCCTTAACCCACCACGCTCCGGCTTTGTGGTATGGGTAGGGGGAGAATCACCAGCACCCACAAACGTAACTGACAAGGATAGCACCCACACATTACCCCTAGAATACGAAAAAGAACAGTTACTGGCATCAGAGTCCTCATTTCCAGGTCTAGGGAAATGACTGGTGAATGAGACTTCGGCCGGGTATCGATTTTGAGACCTCACACCTCCCATGCAAACAGCCAGGACCTTATAAATAATGGAGGGTAAATGCCGGAGCTTGGAAGCAGTAATAAATAAAAATAATAAATAAATGAGTACCAAATGTCAGGTCAGTGACTTAAAAAACATTACATACAATAATATTATGAGTGACAGCCTACAAACCGATATAAAAAGGATTACAGTTCTACCAAAAGGGGGTTAATAGGATACCGGGATTCATCAATACAAATCCACATAAATATGGAGATATCGTCCTACTCTTATGTCAGATCCTGAGCCTGGTGCAACAGCGCTAGGGGCGTGGAGTGCAGTTCTGGTCTTCTTATCAATGTAACACACGTTCAACTCAACATCTGTACAACACACAGCAACAAAACTAATGATTTTCCTTTGATATAATTTCCCTCTATAATGAAAATAAAGATGTGAACTTGTGTTTCTTACCAGGTATATTTGTGTAATGTCAATAATGTGCTCAGAAGTTCTGTAAGGTTTTGGCACCTACTTTTAAATGTGATGAAGTATGATAGCTCAGCCAGAGGTCTTGGCACACATAAGGAGTATTATGGGATTGGACTTTTTTTTGGATCTTATATAACCTATACACTGACCTAAATGAGCTTTCTGTCCAACGACACAAGCTCATACAACCCTTCCCCCCAAGACGCAAGCCCTGCCCTGGAGAATACAGTTGCCCCGTTTCCACGTGACCATGTACGACTCATATACACATACACGTGACCTCGTATTACCTACCATGACCCATACACTGACCTATACAACCCCTCTCCCCCACGATGCAATCCCTGCCCTGGATAGTCTTGATGCCCCGTATTCATGTGGCACGTATGACCCACCTGTTGACCCGCGCGACCACATGTAACCCAATATGACCCCTGTACTGACCCATACAACCGTTTCCACCACCACCCCGACACAAGCCCTGCCCTGGAGAATCTTGATGCTCTGTGTCCATGTTACCTTATATGACCCGTATACTGACCCGTATAACCTCGTGTGTCCCACCATGACCCCTACATTAACCCATACAACTCTTTTCCCCCAAGGATGCAAGACCCGGCCAGGCAAATCTTGGTGCCCAGTGTGTGGGATGACCCTACAGACGGGGAAGCTGGTATGACCCGTACATTGACTCACTTGACCTCGTTTGACCCAGTATGACCCCTACACTAACTCATATCGCCTTTTTCCCCCAGGACGCAAGCCCCGGCCAGGCGAGTCGTGGTGCCCTGTGTGTGGGATGACGCTGAGGTCTGGGGAGCTGGAATCCCACCTCAGCCACGAATTGGACAAGCTGGCCCGCCTCCCCCAGACCCGACCCCTGGCACAGCGCACGCCCACGCCCACCACCGCCCCCACGTCCACCACCACGACGCCCACGCCCTCCTCCTCTGCGGGCCTCACCAGCGGGGCGGCTACAGTCACCTCGCCCCTCAGCCCACACCTGCCGCTACACACACGCGCTCGAGACCCGGGTTGGGATGTAAGTGTCTCACCTTGTTGTGGTTGTCGTAGTTTTCTGCCCTTCCCTCCATTGCTTTACACTTTCTCTGGCTGTGGATTTTGTCCGTCTTTCCTTCTGTCTGTCTGTAGTTGTCTGTTCTTCCGTCACTTGTCTCAGGAATACATACATCTTCCCTGTTTCCACTTCCTTCACCAGCATGAACTCTGAAGGTGTGTCGAGAGAGAGAGAGTTGTTTTAATGAGACATCGATAATACAGACCAGTTGATAAATGTCTGGGAGAAACATATTTGGGGAGTTACTTTTTTCCCTAACGTACTGGACTACACAGAGATCATAATAAACATATACAAAGATAGACAAAGAGAGAGAGATCGATATATATACATGAGATAGACAATAGATAGATAAATAAGATGGATAAGAATGGATCATTAAACAATAAACCATTTCCAGTTAACACAATGATTAAGCTGCCAAATAACCACGTCTTCATTCCAAATTTTTAAATGTCTGAGTTGTACCAAATAAGTGGCTCGTAGTATAAAATTGACCAGGATGAACGAAATACTACCCTGCCACAGTTATAAAGGGAGAGCCTGGTGGTCATACGGCTTCTGGTGGCTGGGTGGGTGCTGTGTTCGTCTGCCAGCCATCTTGACCTGGGTTCTGTTGCACTTGGGGTGGGATAGTGAAGTGGGTGCAATAGTATGTCCTTGCATGCGTTCCCGGTGACACATACACCCTCCATCACACACACAGACACGTTAACAGAATACACTTACATATGCACTTCTCACCCTACACTTCAAAAATCCTTCAAAATCTATACTCTTATGTGCAGTGGTGGGTGAGGGCAGGTCACTTAAAAAAAAAACAAAAATCCCTCGGCCCTATGGATAAAAAATAAGTAAATAAATAAAAACTGCAACCCTCTGCCCTGCGGATCACTTGTCTTCAGGGCCTCCTCGTGTCAGGCGTGTACATGCCGGGCGATAAAATTCATTAAAAACAGAATGCAACTGATGATGATGATGGTGATGATGATGATGGTGATGATGATGGTGGTGATGATGATGATGATTACGAACACTGTCCATTATCATCATTACTCTTTATTTTCGTACCGTAATGCGTAGATAAATCACCTTACTGCCATCGCTAAGGTTATGTTTTACCCTGCGTTGGTTGGTCTGTCTGTCTGTTTTGCAGGATCACTCAAAAAGATATGAACGGATTTTGATGAAATTTTGTGGAAGGGTGGGACATAGGCCAAGGAAATAATGATTAAATTTTGGGCCGGATCCAGAATGAAATGATGTGGAAAGGTGTACCATGGACCAAAAAATAACTGGTTAAATTTAGAGGCGGTTCCTTTTTAACGGCAGTGGCATTGGCGGAGGTCTGCGCTGTCTGGCCGCTCTCTAGTGTGTCTGTTGTTTAGGTCTACGTCAGCCTAGCCTCGGCCCCCTACACTTCACAGGGGTAATATTGCAGCTTTCTCAAGCTCCCTGGGTGTTAAGCTTTCGTTTGGCCTTTGGTTCTTTCTTCCTTGCAGTAAAAAAAAAAAAAAATTCATGTGGCTGTACACAATGATTTACAGAATTGGCCTCTCTCTCTCTCTCTCTCTCTCTCTCTCTCTCTCTCTCTCTCTCTCTCTCTCTCTCTCTCTCTCTATGTAATTGTAACCATCAGTGTAATTTCTCTCCCTTCAGTCTCCCTCCCTCGCTCCCTCTTTCTCTCTCTCTAATAAGCTTAAACCTCTCTCTAGCTACAACTGGCACTCAACAAGCCTAAAGTCGCCCTTTCCTTTGAACGTGTGTGTGTGTGTGTGTGTGTGTGTGTGTGTGTGTGTGATGGATTAGTGCGTGATTCGGTCTGACTTGCTGTGTGCGTGTTGAGAGAGAGAGAGAGAGAGAGAGAGAGAGAGAGAGAGAGAGAGAGAGAGAGGGAGGTATAGAATCCAACCACAAGGGGGAGGTAAGGCGAGGAGAGCCTGTGATACCCCAGCATTCCCACCAGAAGCCTTACAACTGAAGGGGGGATGGTGGAGGGGAGAGGGGGTGGTCAGGGGGAGAGAGTTAGAAGGATGGGGGAGGTGAGGGAGAGGGTTGGGGGTGGGGGAAGGAAGACTGAGTGGCGACAGATAGATAGATGGATAGATAGATGGATGGACAGATATACAGTAGAAACACAGGGGGAATGGGTGAGGGTTGGATGGGGAAAGAATTAGGAAGGATGGGCTACAGGAGGGAGAGATGGAGAGAGGGGAGGGAAGGAGAGAGGGAGAGGAGAGGGGGAGGGAAGGGTAGGGGTGAGAGTGGTCGGAGAGGGAGGGAGGAAAGAGAGAAGGGGAAGGGAATCAGAGACGAAAAAGGGTGAGGAAGAGATGTTAGGTGTGTGTGTGTGTGTGTGTGTGTGTGTACAGTGGGGGAAAAAATCCACTGATCCCCCTCCCCTTTCCCCCACTAGCTCCCTCTACCCTTAGCTCCCCCACTAAGGGCAGGTAAGGGTCAATAAAGGGGTAAGGGAGGGGGAGTGATAAGATCTGGGATTAGGACAGAACCTTTTAACACCTTATTTCAGTTTAGAGCCACCTCCCAGTTCTCTCTCTCTCTCTCTCTCTCTCTCTCTCTCTCTCTCTCTCGTTACCTCCACACCATGAACGCACACTCTTCCACTTCAGATCATAGACATAAGAGATGGAGTGCAACGACGTGTGCATCTAACATTTACTGCATATAACCTTCCCTTAACAGATCAAGAGAGTAAACATATTTCACGCATCCTCTCTTATGAAATTACTACTACTCCTACCTACCCCCCCCCACACACTCCCATCCATCACACCTACTAACCCTCCACTACTTCCTACCTACTTACAGACCTACCAACGCGTCCGGGCCAACCGACAAGTGCGCCTACGGGCCAAGAAGCGTCGATCTGGGCGTAGTGACGAGTGTGGCCCGGCGTGTCCCGTGTGTGGGGAGAGGGTGCCGGCAACCACACCCGAGGATTTGCATGCACACGTCGAAAACTGCCTCAGGAGGGTGAGTTCCGGGGGTTTTCAGAGGGTTTCGTTTTCTTTTCAGGGGGTTTGGGGGATTTTTAGAGTTATGTAGGTGTGAGTGAGGGCCGAGTTGTCTGGACTGGTTTTTTCCGTTTGCGTGAGAGGATGCCGGGAACAACACTTGAGGATTTGCATGCACAGGTAGAGAACTGCTTGAGGAGGGTCGGTTTCTGGGGTTTCCAAGGAGGTTTCAAAGGGTTGCTGGGAATGTTAGCGGGTTCTGTGAGCACGGGAAGGACAAGAGTGATGTGGAATGGTTTGTCTTGTGTGTCTGGGAGGGCGCCAGGTATATAGGGGTGTCCAGGGTTTGCTCGAGAGGTTTCATGACGCTGAGATTTGACATGTTAATTTGTGTGTGTGTGTGTGTGTGTGTGTGTGTGTGTTTGTGTGTTTGTGTGCGAGGGGGGGCTGAAAGTGTGTACAGTACTATTGACTATACGTTAAAATGCATATAACAGATAACAATACATGTCATCCAATCCAAATACTGAAGTTGAAAGGATCTTAACCCTTTGGCTGCCCTGGTTAAAGAACATTATTGCTAACTCCTACAACCATTTTTTTTCTTTGTTAAGTGAAATCGTGACACCAAAATATTATACTGTAGATAGCCTCGTGGTGAAGGGGTTAATGGTGTAAATCTAACCCTTTTCTGCCCAATATGTGAACGGAATAAAATCGTCTAGTTTGGATAAATGTCTTGTGGGGGAAGCAGTTTAGTCTCTTCCCTCCGATGCTGGACTTGTTTTAGTTAATTTTCTGCTGCCTCACGACGATTTTACTCAGCTCAGGAAAGGCCTCTCGTACTGAAAGGGTTAATGAAGGCTATATCTAACCTCTCCAGTTCGAAAAGTCTCACCCCTAAAAAAAAAAAAAAAAAAAAAAAAAAAAGTACGTGGTCGAGTGAAGGGGCAGAGAAATTTTTGAAGAGGTTTGGCCAGACGATTTTATTCAGCTGAGGGAAATCCATAGCAGCCAAAGGGTTACCCGAGTGAATGTTAGCTATACCTGTGTTTGTTATAATACTGTGTGATTTTACGTGTTATGAATTGTGAGGTGTGTGTCTTATAATCTTTGCAGAAGGTTTTGCTGCCTTTCGTAACGCTGTCTGGCTCTCCATCACAGTCCGGGGGCGGCGGGGGCGTGGGCGCGGGTGTGGGCGTGGTACAGGGCGGCGGAGGGGTGGAGGAGGAGGTGGTGGACGTGGAGGGCGACGTGGAGGAGTACGAGTGGTGTGGAGGCAGGAGGGTGAGGGTACCGTCACTGCTCAGACCACAGGCGCAGCTGATGGGTGAGTACTGCTGGTGCCAGGGACAGAGATGGCCTGGACGGATGGCTTGTGTTTTTGTCGTTTAATAGGAGCTTTAGGAAAGGTATAGGCAGACTGACATGGTCGGTAAGCAATACCCAAGTGGTAGCATGTGGGTGAGAGTGACCGTACTCACTGCGTACATATTATGTATGTGGTAAGTTCGATCCACATCGGATCAGACAATCATTAGAATACGCCTCGCCCTAAATACTGACCTCGACCTGTGAACCTGACCTTTGATCGACCTGCATCAAAATCGAATCACTTCTTCCAAAAGTCATTCACGCTGTATGTGGCAGTATTGATCTAAATCGGATCAGACATTCACGAAGATATTTTGTCAACATACGTACTTACATACATACAAAGGAACGTAATTGATCACACTAGCTACGCCTTCGACGAGGCAAATAAGTCGAAAGAGCTTGCTATACGCTATGTCTATTATAATATGAAATTTTACAATATTTCAGTTTCAAAATAGACTGATACTACGTACGTGTGAGACTAAGTTATATCAGTGATCCATAAAGATTCAGTCTAATCATCATCATCCTCACCACCCCATGTCTCTCATCACATAACTTTTTTTTTTATTGTGTGTCCGACTCTGGGCATAGGCTTCACAGCCTGCTCCCAAGGCCCGGTAGTCCTCCTACATACCATACATCTCTACATGTCACACTCCATCATTAGGACTTCATACCTCCCACCTTCACCCTGTCTTCCTTTCTCGCCTCTCACCTCCCTCTTCCTGTCCTCCTCTCTCCAGAACGCAGGGAGGGAGAGAGGAGCGAGGATGCCGAGATGAGTAGCAACGGTGGAGGGAACACGGAGGGTGGAGAGGGTGGAGAGAGAGCCAGCAGGGTGGAACCAATGAGTGTGGAGCTGGAGGCGTTGAAGGAAAAAGTGAGAGTGTTGGAGAGAGAAGGAGCTACTACATCTAAGTTCCTCTGTATTGTGTGTCAGGTGAGTGGCAGTAGTAGTAGTAGTAGTAGCGGTGGCGATAGTAGCAGTAATAACAGTAGTAGTCGTGGTGGTAGTAGTAATGGTGGCATAAAGTGAATATACGAGATACTTCTGGTAGCACGTACAGTAGTGAGGAAGTGCACAATCATATGCACAAGTATTACTCAGTGTACACAAATCCAATGAGTAACGCTGGATAGGTACGAAAACTACGTACAAAAAACGACATAAAATTACGAAAGAACAGAAGGCGGGATATGTGTACTTGTGCAACGATATATACTGAATAAATGGATAGGTCGTTATATTGATGCACTAAATAGATAAGAAACACAGTACAGAAATAATAATGTGTGTATTTCCTCCTTTCTTTCCCGGTGTGGTGGGTGTAGACGGAGTACGAGCGTCCTGCCGTGTCTGTGGTGTGTTGGCACGTGTTGTGTGAGGCGTGCTGGGGACACACGCTGGTACGTGCACTGAACCTGCCCTCTTGTAAATATCCAGCACATCATTACCCTTATCTTTAACTATCTAACACATCATCATCACTACCACTGTCCTCATGCTCGTGCTGCATCCCATGAACACAGTGAGGTGAGGGCATGGACACATCTCTTTGATATCTTTCAGGACATGTACCAAATGAGAAGGAGGTTGTATACATAAACCTGCCCTTCTGTGTGATGGCACGGAAAAGGCATGTAGCACCACGAGCGATTACAACATCCCCGTGCCAATACATGGAGTGGAGGCGGGGGAAGGAGTTATAGCCCATACGTTTCCTCTTTATTCCCCTTTTACCACACGCAATGAAGGGATGGCTTCGATACTCCTCCTCAGTCACCATACACTTTTTGCATTTTCAAAGTATATCTCATCCATACCAACTTCTTGCATTAGGTTAAGGTACAGCAGGTGTGGGATAGGTTTAGGTATGGTGAGATATAACCCCCATTCCCTGTGGTATATCATGTACTACCACATCACCGTGGTATACTGAGCCAGGCTTGTGTTTTGGTGTTTGCAGGGCGTGAAGGGCGAGTGTCCCCAGTGTTCCCACAGCGTGTCACCCGAGGACCTCAGACCCATACACTTGTGACTACCAACACCCGCATAGCCCACACCCACCCACACCCACAAGGAACCCACCTATGAGCCTGGGAGTCAAGAGGATGGTGCTGGTACTCCTCCCTCCTCGTCCAAGATCGAACCCGGGATTGTTGGTTCCCCTAATGCAAACCCACCCACACCCACACCCTCCTTTCCCACACCCATGGATACCACCCCCACACCCCTCCCACACCTACAGGAGTCTGTGTGTGTGGGTGCTAAGTCCTCCCCACCTCCACCCCAACTCTCCCCACTCACACAGTCACCCACACCTACCTCCTCCTCCTCCCCCTCCTCCTCACCGCAGTCCACATCCACACCCCAAGCCTTACCCACATCCACTTTCTCTTCGCTACCCACACCCACAAATCAACCCCTACCCACAGCTGCTTCAGTACTCACATCCACACTGCTACCCACACTTTCGTCCCACCCCACACCTACGTCCCTACCCACATCCACATTCTTACCCACACCCATATCCACTTTCTCGTCCCTACCCTTGCCCACAAATCAGCCTCTACCTACACCGACATCCATACCCACATCCAGACTCCTACCCGCACCAGTATCCACACTCTCCTCCCTACCCACCCCTCCCGCAAGCCTACCCCTACCCACACCCCAATCCTTACCCACACCCTCACTGTTCTCTCTCCCCAACCAGACCACAGTTACCTTATCCACACCCACCCACACCCCAAAGCTACCCACACCCCCACACCTGCCCCTCCACACCCCACAGCTCCCCACAACTGCCCTACCCATACCCTTTCTACCCACACCTGTCCAGTCCACATCTTTCCCCACCACACCTGGGCTGATTAAACCTATGCCGATATTTGGCTTGCCCACACCCCTCCTACCCAAATCTACCCCACCCACACCCACCCTCACCAAACCTACCCCACCCACACCTGTCCTATCCAAGCCTGCGCTTCCTCTACCCCTCCCCACACCTATCCATCTCAGACCTGCCCTACCCACATCTCTACCCACACCAGTACTACCCAAACCTACCTTGCCATTCCCCCCAGTCTCCCTTCCCACGCCCACAGCAGGCCTACTCAGACCCCCCTTACCCACATCTCTACCCACAACCCTTCCCACACCAGCCCTACCCTTACCCAAATCCACAACGGTGATCGTACTGACCTCACTACCCACACACCCACCCTCATCTACCCTAACCCCCACACAAACGCTTTCCTCCTCCTCCCCCTCCTCCACTTCCACCCCACATCTCACCCCCATCACCCCCAAACCCATTCCCACCTCCACCCAGCCCTTTACCTCCACCCCACACTCTGTCCCAACCTCCCCACACCCCATATACACCCCCACACAGCCTCTGCCCTCTCCCCCACACCCCTCAAAACCCCTTCCCACCCCCACACACCCCACACTAAACCATTCAACCATTTCACAACCTCCCTCCACCTCTCCCCCACACCCCTCCTCTCCACACCTAGTTCCCTTCCCACCTCACTGTTCCCCATCCTCACCCTCCACCCCTCCCCACACTTCCCCACCACCACCGCCTCCCTCTCCCCCCACAATGTAACTCCCCTCCCCAGCCTTACCCTCTTCTTACCCTACCTACCCTACCCTTCTCCGGCCCTGAATCCCTTCCCTCCCCTCCCCACCACAACATATTCCTACCCAACCACATTCTATCCTGCCTTACATTATCCAGCCCTACCCTACCCTACCGTACCATACCCTGTCCCACCCAATACCCTACCCTACCATTCCCTGCCCTTCCCAACACCCCCATCCCTACCCTACCCTCCACCCCACTCTCCCCCTACCTCATCCACCCTACCTCAAGACAGATTCAGAAAAAATAAAGGATAAGTCGAAGAATCTCAAGAGGAAACAGTGAGCAAGAATCAACCACAGAAAATAAACAAATAAACAAACAAACGTCATCTGGGTATCCTTATCGGTGGGTGTGTAGGTGTGTGTGTGTGTGTAGTGTGTGTACGTGTGTGTATGTGTGTGTGTGTGTATAATATCTCCAGTTAAATTGCAAACACAGCACCCCCCTTTAAAAATATATATATACTTCAAACTCAGAAAAAAAAACTCACATATATATACCCGTGGAAAAAAAAACACGAAAAATAATATACTCGTTGATGGAAGTAGATGGAAATTAAAAAAAAAAAGCCAGAATAAAAATAGATACAAGGAATAGATACACTCAAAGATACACTGGCTTACAGCATCATAGTATTGTGTATTTATATCTGTACAAATAAATGACTCACTTGTGTGTATATAATATTATTGTAGTCGGCTCTCTCTCTCTCTCTCTTTTCTCTCTTCCCTCTTTTCTTACATATTACCTGTTTGTGCTCATCTACCAATCTCTCTCTCTCTCTCTCTCTCTCTCTCTCTCTCTCTCTCTCTCTCTCAACCAACGGGATTCCGAGTATGTGTAGAGAAATAAAGAAAAATAATGTCGCCAAAAGTATACAAGGAATCCAACCCAAAAATAAAAATCAAACTTTACAAGACTAAAGAAAAGTGAAATTAAGTGCAGAAAAAAGTGAACGAAAAAGTGATGAAAAAATTATATTGAAAAAAAAAAATGAAACAAACAGAAAACGAAAAATTGTGAAACTATGTGTATAAAAAAACTTTCGGTCGTAAATAAAAACAATGACGTCAGAGAAATGAAAATAATGACGTCATAAAAATTAATATGTATTGTACACAGAAACTACCTTTAAATATATATGTTGGCGTTGATAAATAAGTACATGAATAAATGAATTAATACCTGTGTTCCCCCCCTCCTTACCTGCCTCACCTTTCCCTGACAACCTCTTCGTCACCACCTCAAGATCTTGTTAAGTGTATGTGTATTGGTAACGTTTCTGATGACGCGCGCTCTCTGTCTGTCTCTCTCTCTCTTTCTTTCTCTCTCTCTCTTTCACACACACACACACACACACACACACACACAAACGCTCACTCTGTCTCTCTCGTTCCTTCATTTTCTTTCACATCTACCCTTTTCTGCTTATCTTATGCTCTCTCTCTCTCTCTCTCTCTCTCTCCAGCCCCCTAAAACCCCCTCTCAAAACCCTCATCAAACGTAGACTATAAAGATATTAATATTAAACCTTAGGCAAAACAATATAATTTCCACTCCCTTTAAAAATAAATAAAAAATCCCATGCAAGAGCTTCATCCCTAATTTATATACTAGTGGCGTTCCAGAAATCTTATATAAATTAATGTAAACTAGGAATGTGTACGTGTGTGCGTGTGTGTGTGACTTTTTAAAACGACAGGAAACTTGTGTACGTATTTAGCTTTCTCCGTGTAGTGAGTGGTGGGGTGTGTATAGCTGTGTGTGTGTGTATGTGTGCGTGTGTGTAGATAGCCCCATAGCCCTGCCTGCCTACCTACCTGCCTACCTTACCTACCTACCTAAATTCTTCTACACTTACCCACCTACCTACCTACCATGTCCCCCTTTCATTATTCTACTTACTACCTACCTACCGACCTACTTTACTGATTTCGTGTATTGCTACTGACCTATGTACCTGCTCTACCTACCCATTCAGTATCTACCTACCTGTCTGCTCGTCTACTTACCTATCGACTTCTCAACCTTCATCCTAACCTGCTTGCCTCTCTCCCCATTACCTCATTACCTTCCTATGTACCTTCCTTCCTCCCGTATCCAACTCTGTCCAATTGTATCTTTTCCCTTCTTACTTCCCTTCATCCCTGCCCACTGACCTACCTTCACCCTTACTCACCCCTTAATCTCCCTGTGTACCTACCTCAACTTGCTCTTCATCTTCATACTCGTATCCTTCCTCCCTACCTCTTACATCAACTAACTCTCTCCTTCTGTACTTCTCCTTCCCTACCTACCTACCTACCAACCAGCCTACCTACCTTCCTACCAACCAACCAACTCTCTACCTACCTGCCTACCTACATACCTACCTACCTACCGTATTACCTTGTTCACCTCTCACCATTTGTACATTTGCCCTCCGCATCTAATTCACCCACTGAGCTATCTTCACGCTGCCTCAAGCTTTATATAAACTAGATAAGATAAAGCAGGGTGAACTTAGCTGAACCTGTATATAGCTAACCCCCCACACCCCCACAGTACTGTATAGCGAGGGAGGAGATACAGGGAGGGAGGTAGGTAGGTATGATTCTCCCTGCCCCCTTTCTCTCTCCCCCCATCCTTCCTTTGTTTCAGTACCTCACTCCCCCACCTCCTCATCCTCTTCCCCCCCCCCACACTTCCTTCCGCCGACCCCCACCACTCCCCCTCCCCCTTCAGTATCGCTCTGTATGTCCCTTTGGAATGGTGATATAAATGATGTGCAGTTCTGTTATTTCCTTCCATCCTTCCTCCATAACCACATCCTTCAGCCTACCTCATTCTCTCCTTCTCCCACCTCCTCATTTCTGTCTCGCCCTTCACATTTTCTCTTCTTCTTCCCCCCCCACCAATTCCCTCTGACTGCATACCCTTCCTCTCACTCGCTTTCACCCTCCCACCCCAATCTCTTCTCCCCTCTCCTTCCTCCCAACCCTCCCTTCCTCATCCCCTCACTCTCCTCTTTCTCACTTTCATACTCCCCAACTTTCCCCAGTTTCTTTTTCTTCCGTCCCTTCCTTTCATTGTCTCCACTTTCCCCCACCTCACTTCCCTCTCTCACGTACACCTGTCCCCCTCCCCCTTTCATTAAGACCAGGTAACCAGGTGTGTGAGGCATCAGAGTCATGTTAGGAAAATAAAGCATAATAAAAGAAATGTTCTGTGTTTCATATTGCCTCTTGCCTCGATTTAATCTCTCAAAGGATGCTGGAATTTTATCACGTATTACTTATAACCATGACTATTACCATCTAGTTTTTGTTACTGACAGGTATTTTGATTCAGGTGAAGAGAACACTCACTTGGGAAAATAAAAACGCATTAAAATATCTGAAAAAAGCGCAAACAGAGCCGTAAGATGGGTACCTAGCTTGGGGGACGAAAGCGGACAGGCAGAGACGACCAACTTTATCTTCATTTTAACAAAGAAGGATGAAATATTGAATAAGTAGGTGAAAGTAACAGTAGAGAATACGTAATACCTGCACACATAAGGCCTAGATGACACCCGGGAATTGCATAAAGGAAGTGGTGGTAATGGTGTAAAGGAAGCACAGTTACGAGTTGCACCTGTGTTCCCCAAAAATATCCTTACACTGAAATAAATGTAGGCTAAAAGTGCAACAAGATGGGACACTACAAACCTGACTCAGCCCTGTAAAAATAACACACACACACACACGTACATATAAAATTCCCGCTACCAAGTGCCGTTCATGCGACCTTACATACCAAAAACAAGGCATTCAGGGCAAGAAAAGGCTGCATCATCATCAACACCAGTTCTCTTGCGGTGTTTATTTGGCGTAACAAACTATACAGAGGTCGTTACTAATCCACCTTATATAACTGAACTTTAAGCATTTATTTACTAACTCTTACCCTTTTCACTAAACGTAAAGATATCACTGCAAGTGCTTAAGAACAGAGGTCCATATATACAGTACCATAACACTATATCCTCAAACTTAAACAGGAATATTTGCTAACACATATGTTTATCAAAGCTGAGAGAGCGAAGGTAAAAACTCCCACTTTCAGACCCTCATTTGTTAAACCCGCAATGAATGTTGTGCTCTGACTGGCTCTATAAAGTGGCATGCAGACTAATCACATTCCCCCCCCCCTCCAAAAAAAAAAAAAAAAAAAAAAAAAAAAAAAAAAAAGCCTACATATACCTTCTCTCTCTCAGCATTAATCATTCGAGTTTGGGTCTTTTTACGAAACTGGTGCATATTTTCTCACACATTTTCTTTCTTCTGTCAATTAACGTCTATGACAAAAAGGAACAGTTTTCCTTCAATTATACATAACGACAGAAAACAAGGCCTGCGAATGTGGCTACCAAATGTGGGTATGTGGCTACCAAATGTGGGAATGTGAATACCAAATGTGGGCTATGTGGTTACCAAATGTGGGCATGTGGTTACCAAATGTGGATACGTGGCTACCAAATGCGGGCATGTGGCTACCAAACGTGGATACGTGGTTACCAAAACATTCTCCTTCCACTAAGTACATCCAAACTTACAGGACATTTTTGTACACCGAAATAAATGAAGTACTCAACCCCTTCTGTACTAAAGCCGTTTGTACTTCACTCTGGCTACCTCCTGACGATTTTTTGAGGTCCGGGGAAGCCTCTCGTGGTGAAGGGGTTAACGACGGCTATAGTAAACCCCTCCAGCTCGAAATCTTTCTCCTAAGCTGGGAAAAATCGTCTGAAGTTCGCAAGGAAATACAAAAATACAAACGCCATCGAACTGAAGGAACATTAACAAAGAACCAAGTTTATTTTTTTTTTATATATATACATCATTCTTAACAAATACACTCGGTCTTACATACACACTTACACACACACACACACATTTACCATTAATCTAAACAGCCTTCCGCGTACTTAATATTATCCTGAGCAAGAGATGGTCCTTATACACCTTACTTATTTACTATCACGTGAGACGCCATGAAGATCACTTATTCACAACTGAGGGTATGTGATGTAAAGAGGATCTAAGTGAAGTCAAATGTGCAGCTAGGTGAAGTCAAATGAGCAGCTAGGTGAAGTCAAATGAAGTCAAATGAGCAGCTAGGTGAAGTCAAATGTGTTGCTAAAGGGGACGGAATTAGGTGAAAATGAAAATGCTGTACCGCATCACTTGACGGCAAAGGTATCAAAGTGGATCAAGTGGAACTGACTGGAGAAGAAATACAGTACCAAAGGGTCAAACAATCAGGCCAGGTCATCTAGTGGTAATTGCTGGTCACATGGAATCAGCTAGGGGTGAACCTGAAGCAATCTGGGGTCACAGAGAATAATCTAGGCTCAAATGTCATCCAAAGGTCATCTAGAATTAACTATAGATCACTCAGAATCACCTGGGTTAACCTGAATCAACTGGAGGTCACAAATATTACCCAAAGGTCAACTAGAATCCAATGAGGTGATCTAGAATTACCTGCCATTCACCTATAATCAGCTGAAGTTACTTTGAATCAACTGCAGGTCATACAAGGTCAACACGAATCAGGTGAGCTACAGAAGAAAACGCAGGGGTCGTTTAGAACCTGGCATGGTCGTGTGAGTTTAAGACAGGTCAAGCAGATTCAGGTAAGGTCAAGCTGAATCATCTGAGTTACAAGAGAATCAACTGGGGTCAGGTCTGGAGAAGCTGGGGGAAACTGGGAAGAGTCAGGGGTCAAGATTGGTGGAGTTAGGGTTAAGGCAAGTGAGGATGGGGTCAAACAGAACGAACTAGAGGCTGAGCGAGGTTGAATGGAGGTCAGCTGGGGTGAGGCTGGAGTCATGTAAGGTCGTCTGGAAATGTCAGAGGAAATACGAAGGTGTCTGAGTATCCCACTGGAAGATTTAGGTGTCGTGCGAGATCGAGTGTGGGTCACAACGGAAGAGGAGGAACCCGAGGTCGTGCGAAGGAGGCGGAAGATGAGATGAGGTGAGGCACTGATCCAGTGGGATGATTTATGGGTCATGTGAAGTCGGCTATGGGTCACATGGGAAGAAATGGGGGTCACACTATGCCGGTTGAGGGTCACATGAAAAGAGGAGGAAGCAAGCCTCTTTCGCCGTCGCCGGAAGATGAAACGAGACGGGGTAGAAGCTAAAAAGGATGAATTAGACATTGTACTAAGTTCTCTGTGGGTTAGATAGGGGGAGTTCGGGGTTAAGTGAGATCGGCTGGAGG
Organism: Coenobita brevimanus; assembly: GCF_032717465.1. Classification (NCBI taxonomy): domain Eukaryota; kingdom Metazoa; phylum Arthropoda; class Malacostraca; order Decapoda; family Coenobitidae; genus Coenobita; species Coenobita brevimanus. The sequence continues at coordinate 59,831,013 of NC_136954.1, read as the reverse complement.
TCAAGAGGGGCGTGGATGAATCACGGGTGAGGTGGGGTCGGCTATGGGTCAAACGAGGTCAGAGGTAGATGCGGCGGAGGTCAGAGGGGCCCGTGATGACGTTGCACTGGGGGCAGAGGCGCTTCGTGCCCTACAGATGGGGAAAAAAAAAAAAAAGTGTAATCAGTCATCATTATTACCAAGTAGTTATTCTGTCAGTAGCCCTTTAACCTCTTGAATTAGGTGACGTATTTCAAGGGCTTATTTTTGCTGAAACCTGATTATTTTATACAGTATGGTCCGTATTCTCGTGTGGTAAGGACACTCCCAAACACCTCTCCCTTATTGATTTATTTTTAAGTTATCTATGCTGAGTGTGATTGTACTTGACTGATTTAAATGATACAGAAGAGGAAGGCAAAGTGTAATGAGCATAATAAATCGCTTAGGAAAAGGTGTTAATGAGGGCTATATCTAATTCCTGCAGTTCAAAAGTCTAAAAAAAAAATCGTCTGGAGGTTGCACGAAAAAAAAAAAAAAACACACACGTCACCAAATTAAAGGGGTTAATATGAGGGGACGACTTACCTATTTTACTTTCTCTGACACCAGGTAATTTTAATCGACTGTGGGAATTTCTTGATGGTTAATTGGAAGTATTTACAGTAGGTACTGACATTATTATTATTTGTATTATTCCAACATCTATTACAAACTTACTGGGTTATTATTATTATTATTATTATCATTATTATTATTAATATCCTTATTCTTATTATTGGTAGCAGTAGTAATGTTTTCATACAACCATTATAATTACAACTATTATCCTTACTATTATTAGATTATTATCATTATTATTATTATTATTATTATTATTATTATTATTATAAAGGATCAAACGCAAATCCCCCTGCTCCTAGTCATACACCTAACCAGCCTAGCCACCTGCACCTACATCTAGACGCTAACTAACTGCCTACTTGAAGCGAGCCATCTTTTGTTGTAGTATTAGCACTCTACGCCCCTTTTTTTCGCCTAAAGATATATGATGCACAGACGGGGAAGTGGAGAGAGGGCAGGATGACGTTTTTGTGAGGCGCGAAGGATAGGATGCGAGAGTATGCGTGAGGGAGAGTAACTTTGGATGGTATTATTTAGGGTGCAATTATGACTGGCATTATTTGATATGGTATTATCAACTTTATCATTTTTATTTATTTATTTATTTATTATTATTAATATTAACTGAAATATTCATGGTACAAACATCATTAGCATCATGTTATTCTATTATTACCTATTATTTATCATTTTATTTATTATTATTATTACTATTATTATTGTTTACCAAGACAATTATTTTCATCTACTACTTTCATTTATTATTAAGGTGCAATTCAGATGGACAGAATACTATTTACTGTGACAGCATAAATTATTCCTCATTACTTATTCTCAACCTTAGCTCTACAACATGCCAGCTTAAATTACGCTTATATCTGATTATCCGGCCTTTACCCCACATCCGGCAACACCACACCGCCACCTCACCCCATGCACAAAATAAATAAAAATAAATAGATAAATAAATAAATAAATAATCAATAATAACCTTTTTTCTCATACAAATCGAAGTATGGAGAGTGTGAGGTTATGAGTCTATGGTACTAATGGGGATAAATGAAAATGATGGCACAAAAAAAGGCAGTTCTAATAGAAATAAATGCAAATGAATGTCACTAAATGAAAATTAATGACAATAAAAGGAAATAAATCGAGATTAATGGCACTGCAAGACAGACTGAATTAATGCCACTAAGGAGAAATGATGACAGGAAATATCATATGGCAACAAACTTTTTTTTTTTTACAATAATGAACAGAACCAAAACTAATTAAATAAAAAAAAATAACTCCCACACTGAAAATGGCACTGATGGCAAAATAAGGAGTGACAATAAAGGTGAGGCAGGTGGGATAATGGCACTAAATGGCAAAAAATGGCAATAAATGGCAATAAAAGGCATTAAGTGGCGATAAAAGACTCAGATGACACTAAATGGCACGGATTTCTTTGCTTTAATTAGTACGGCATCTTGACTTCGTGCATGTGTGTGTGTGTGTGTGTGTGTGTGTGTGTGTGTGTGTGTGTGTGTGTGTGTGTGTGAGAGAGAGAGAGAGAGAGAGAGAGAGAGAGAGAGAGAGAGAGAGAGAGAGAGAGAGAGACCTTCCCTCATCAGATTAACTACTCTTTCACTTAATTAATAAAAAAATAAATAATACCTAACGAGACCAAAATCCATACCTCAATTACCAAGAACACGAAAAGCCTGGGCGAACGAAACGAAGGGAAAAATAAAAATAATAGAAAGCCCATAAATGAACTCGACGAAACTAAACGGGAAACCTTCGCTCACTAAATAAACATACCTACCTTGACACATACAGAAAATAACTAAAATAACTACAAAACTAAACTAATATTCTCTAACTACAAAATCTAAAGTAATAAAGTTTTCTAATACAATAAACAAAACTAAACTATAATATACTACCCACAAAATCCAGGTCGAAATGATCAGTAAATAAATAAATAAATGGAGAAAGAGATAAATATGCTAAAAAAAATTACACTAACTACAAAATCCAACTAAAAATGCTTCATAAATAACTGAAACAGGCAAATATGTAAATACGTAAATAAGTAAATACACGTAAATAAATAATAATAATAACACAAATACATAAAACTAAAACACAAAATAAACAATAACACTATAATCTGCAACTAAATATAACTTCCTTACCAGACAAGCCATCCAGCATTGTTCACACTGTACATGCCAACACAGCACGGAGACCAGCGGCTTGTTGTACTCGCTCTGAAATGGTGAAATAGATGGTAAGCTTTAGGATCTATCTATTGGTGCATCTATCAGTCTGCCTATCTATCTGTCCACCCATTCATCCATCGATCTATCCATCTATCTATCTGTCGGCTTTTCTGTCTGTCCATCCATCCATCTATCTATCTATCTGTCCATCTGTCTCACACTGATCTAACTATCAAGGACAAAATGAAAAAAAATCAGTATCTATTTGTATCAATTATCTATCACAGTCTATCGAAGGCTCTATGGTACTTTTTATGTGAGACAAAGATGGCTCTAAATGGCACCAGCGACACAAAACCTTAAGAAATGGCACTGACAAGATCTTAGGTAGATTTGAGATTACACTGAAGACAATGGCAGAAGACTGAAAATGACTCTGATAAATACAATCAAGGAGAAAATTGACCTTAAGAAAAACCATGAAGAGAAAATAGTGTAGGTTGGAAAAGACTATAAAAGGCAAGAAAATGGCAAAAAATGACAAAGAAAAGGAAGAAAATGACAAAAAAGGCATAAAATGGCAAAAAAAAGGCATAAAATGCCAAAAAAGCATAAAATGGCCAAAAAAAAAAAAAAAAAAAGGCAGAAAATGGATAAATTACAACCAGCAAAAAACGGCACAAAATGAAAAAATGGCAGAAAACGGCTGTATATGGTAAAAAACAAAGGGAAAAAAATGGTAAATGGTAAAAATATGGCAGAAAATAGAAAAAAAAAAAAGGCCCTCACATGGCAAACTCGGCATGTAGGGGCTGATCGTGGTGCCTGTGCCTCCAGCTCCCTGACCCTTTCCCTCAGGGCTGCCACCACCGCACTCTCACCCCCACCGACCCCTGCCCTCACCCCTCCCGCTGCTGCTGACGTGGACGGCTTGGGAGAGGCAGGGGTGGCAGGGCGGTCTAGGCTGGAGGGGAGATAAGAGAGAATTAGATTGCATAAATGATAAGAAAAAGATAATGATGTAACAACGCTGGGGATAGAGCTGTCCCAACGATACACGAGTGGAAGGGGAGCAGTAGGGAGTGTCTCACAGGGGAGGCATTTCTTACCTATCCGTCTCCGCTGCCTCTCCATTATTTTGTAGATCTGTGTGCGTCTCTTCCTCCCCCATGTGGGTATCGTCTGCGGGTGTGTCTGTGTGTGTTGGGTTGGCGTCCGTGTGCGTGAGGTCGAGGTGTGTGTACTGCGAGGGCCCGTACACATGACTGTCATCACACACGTCCACCATCTCGTCTTCATTACCGTGCTCAACTTTCGTCCCCAGGGCTGAAACGTACACACCATTAAACGTACACAGATTATACGTACATGTAATTATACGAGCAAATAATCATACATACAGATAGGTATACAGAGGTTTTTACATAAACATAGTCACACCTACACATAATACATACACAGGATAATTCGTACACATCACACAGACATACATGGTTACTTACACAGCTGCACCTACACAGAATACATAAACGGGAGCAGTAAAACGTACATAGCTACACACACACACACACACACAAACAATCCCTAATCCCTTTTTCTTAACTATTTTCAACTGCTCATATTTTTTCTGAATCGGATTGAAGAAATTTTGAAATAAATAATCAAGAGAATAACTAGACTCTACTTCTTTAATTCTCTCTCTCTCTCTCTCTCTCTCTAATTGCGGATTTGTTTACATCTTTCGCCAATACCCATCGTCTTCTCTCTCTCGCTCTCTCTCTCTCACCATGCAGCTGTCCCTCGGCCCTCAGCAGTGTGGTCGCCCTCACCCTCGTCTCTCCACACCACTCGTACTCCTCCACATCATCCACCTGCACCTCGTCCTCGCCCTCCTCCTCCACCTGTGAGATAAATAGACAGATAGATATATAGACAGACAGACAGACAGATAGACAGACGGAGACAGAAATTCATTAAACAGCATTTCCTACGTTGTTTTCCATATATTTTTCTGAGTGTCTATCTAACAATCTGATAACATTCAACCAATCTATCTATCACTTAATCTATCCATGTATCTATCGACGTACCCTCCTCAGGCACTGGTCAATGTGCGTGTGTATATCCTCCGTGACATCCTCGCTGGCCTTACACACGGGGCAGGTCAAGAGGTCAGTGCTCGGGTCACCCTCCCTCCGGGCCCGCTTATATCGCAGTCTTCTCTGTCTGTTGTTCCGTACACGTTCGTATCGCTGCGGGAGAGAGAGAGAGAGTGAGAGAGTGGTTAGAGAGAGCGGGGGGGGGGGAGGGGGGGAAAAGAATGATGAAGTGTGAGAGAAGAGGACGGGAGATAGGGACAGATAAATGAGAGAGAGAGAGAGAGAGAGAGAGAAGGGGAGGGAAAAGAATGATGAAGTGTGAGAGAAGAGGACGGGAGATAGGGACAGATAAATGAGAGAGAGAGAGAGAGAGAGAGAGAGAGAGAGAGAGAGAGAGAGAGAGAGAGAGAGAGAGAGAGAGAGGACGACCGGCAGAAGAGACAGAAAGAGAAACAACACCAACACAAGAATGCAGAGAAAAAAAAAACGTAAGGAAGATAAGTGAAAACAGAAGAAACACATGAGGATGAAAGAGGGACAAGACTAGAATAATAAGCCAAACAAAAATAAGAGGGTTAAAAACAAAGATAATTAATGACAAAATAAAAACATCCAAGTAATTATACATGAGAGCAATTATTTCAACATATTAAACAAAAAAAGTGGACGCAGCGCAGTCTGGATCCGTTGTACTGACATTTCTTTTAAGACAATAATCTGACTTAAAGAATCCAAGTGAGGTGTGATTGTGCGTGAGGGTGTAGGTGAGGGTGAGGTGGAAGGTGCGGGTGTGGCAGTGGCCGTGTGGGTACGGGTATGCGTCAGGGTATGGGTGAAGGGTGTGGATGACAGTAATGGTATGGGTATCTGTGAAAAAGAGGCTGAAGATGAGGATGTGGGTAAGGGTGTGGCGTGACTGCAGATGATGATGCAAGTGGTTTTGATGACAGTGTGGATGTGGGTGTAGATGATGTGGTTTTTGATGATGGTGTGGATGTGGGTGTAGAATATGGTGTGGGTGTGGGTGTAAGTATTCAGATAACACTAAAAACCTGATATCTTAAACACCCACCTGCCAATCAGGGCCATGTGCCTGTCCTGCTGAGGGTCTGCGGAATCTGGGTGCGGGTGCGGCTGTGGTAGTGGCAGTGGTGGCGGGCGTGGGTGCGGTGGTGGTGGTGGGCGTGGGCGTGCGTTGTGAGAGGGGTCGGGTCTGGGGAAGGCGGGCCAGCTTGTCCAACTCCTGGCTGAGATGTGACTCCAGCTCCCCAGCCCGGATCGTCAACCCACACACCGGGCACCACGACTCACCGGGCCGGGATTTGCGTCCTGGGGGAGAAAGGGGATATGTGGGTCAGTGTGCGGGTCATATTAGGTTATAAGAGGTCACACAGGTCATAAGGGTCAATATATTAGTCGTTCCAGTGACCTCAGCATCATTTGGTTCACCTGGGGGAGTAAATGGGTGTGTGGGTCAGTGTACGGGTCATCTTAGGTCAATATAAGAATCATGCGGGTTAAAAAAGGTCATACAGGTCAATATGCAGGTCAACCCACATAAAGGGCACTAAGGGTTCCGAGGGGCGACTAAACACTAAGGCCGAAGGACACCACTTTGTACCCCTAGCTAAGTGACCCGCCTCTACCCTTACTACACACTTGGACAGACGTATGAGGGGCTTCTGGTGTGTGTGTGTGTGTGTGTGTGTGTGTGTGTGTGTGTGTGTGTGTGTGTGTGTGTGTGTGTGTGTGTGTGTGTGTGTGTGTGTGTGTGTGTTTCAACGTCATAACAGGAACACATGAAGTTGGTGTTGAGATGCAGGACTGAGGACGAAAAAAATAAATCAATTACTATTCCTATATTACTATACTCTTCTGATATTATTTTCTACACTGCCCGGAATCAAACAAACAAGTGGTCGCCTGGTGGACCGATGGGTTAAGGCGCTCCAGCCATACCTAGCCCCTCAAGGGTGACATAAAAGGCTGACTGGGGATACTTGCTAACATAATACCAATGAGGGGAAGGCAAACACAACAAAGCCTTCAGGAGGAGATGATGATGATGATGATGATGATGATGTGGGTAGAGGTAGATGAATGAAGTATGAAGCTGAAAAAGAGGGTGTGCATTTGGATGACAATATGTGAATATTAATGATGATAATGATAATGATGATGATGATTCTGAGGGAGGGGAAGTGTAAGGTAAGGGTGTAGGGGGGAGGGGTTAGGGTGTAGGGGGGAGGTAAGGGTGTGGTGAGGGTGTAAGGTGAGAGGGTTGCGGTGGTGGTGGGTGGGGGGGTGAGGGGGAGAGACAGTAGACAACCCACACCACTACACAGAGAGAGAGAGAAGGAGAGAGAGAGAGAGAGAGAGAGAGCCAGGCAGCGTCTCCGTCTCATTAATCATTCAAGCTTTATTTGTTCACTCTGGCACCTCCAACTGGCACCCCCTCACCCTCCCCGCTTCTCTCCTCCCCTCCCCTCCCCTCTCCTCCCCCTCCCCCTTTCTCCTCTCCTCCCCCTCCCCTCCCCCATCCTTCTCCTCTTCTCTCCCTTTTCGTTTCACTCCCTTCCTTAATATTACCCCTTCCTCTCTCTTCCCCCTTCCTCTGACCTCCCCATTTCTCTTCCCTACCTCTCTCTCTCTCTCCCTCTCTCTCTTCCCCCAGCTCTTCCCCACCCACTTCTCCGTCTTCAGTATCTCTCTATCTCTCTCTAAAATGTGGGGGAGGGGAGGGGAGGGGAGAAGGGAAAGGAAGATGAGGAAAAATAGGAAGAACAAAGGGGAGTGAAAACAAGGTGATAAGGAGAGAGAGAGAGAGAGAGAGAGAGAGAGAGAGAGAGAGAGAGAGAGAGAGAGAGAGAGAGAGAATGGAGGGACGCACCTAACTTTGCTTACACCTTCATTATCAAAGGAAGGAGGAGGAGGAGGAGGAGGAGGAGGAGGAGGAGGAGGAGGAGAAGGAGGAGGAGGTGGAGGAGGAGGAGGAGGAGGAAACGAGACGCGGAAGAGGAAGTTGAAGAAGAAGAAGGAGAAGAAGGGAAGGAATATCATAGGAGAAAGAGGAAAGGGAAGAGGAAGAGGGGAAATGGAAGAAGAAAAGGCAGAATATAGAGAATGAGAGGGAGAGGAAGGGGAAGGATGAAGGGGGAAAGAGGAAAGAAGAGAGGAGAGGAGAGAAAAGGAGGGAAGGATATAAAGAGGAACAGGAAGGAAGGTGGGGAGAAGAGGGGAAGAGGAAAGAAGAGGGAGAGGGGGAAATGGGGAGAGGAAGTAAGTTAGTTAAAAGCGAGTGAGGGATGGGATGCGGAGTGCCAATGTAAAGATAGTGTTCTCTCTCTCTCTCTCTCTCCACCCACACCCTCCCTTCACCCTCCTAATGATTATTTACAAACGGCAGAAGAAAAGTTGGAAGGCCTGCAAAATTCGTTAAGAGGAAGAGGAAGAGGAGGAGGAAGAGGAGAAGATAGAGGAAGAGCAGGAGGATGACAAGGAAAAAGAAGAAGAGGAGAAGAAAGAGGAAGTGGACAAAGGAACGGGAGGAGTAAGAGAACGTAGAGGAGAAAAAGGCAGAGGAGGGAGAGAGAGGAGGAGTGGGAAGAGAAAGAGGTGAAAGTGGAAGAGGAGGAGGAAGGGTATGAACAAGAGAAGGAGAAGGAGGAGGAAGAGTAAGAGAAGAGGAGGAGGAAGAGGAAAAAGAGGAAAAGGAAGCGTAGATAGTGATGAGTGTTAATGATGATAACGATGGCTGCAGTGTTAATGGTGATAATGAGAGAGAGAGAGAGAGAGAGAGAGAGAGAGAGAGAGAGAGAGAGAGAGAGAGAATTTTATATACTGCTTTTCGTCTAACGTCTCTCTCTTGTTTCTTTTCTCCTTTTTCTTCTTCCATTTCCCCATGTCCTGCTCTCCTTCCTGTTCCTCTCTCCTCCCTCATCTCCCTTCACCTCCCCGTCCTTCCCTCCTCCTCTCCCTCCCGTGTCTCTCCGAATCAGGTGTTTCCCTGCCCAGTCACGTGTGTTTATTATCACCTGTGTGAGGAGGCGTGAAGGTAGGCAGGTGTGTGGGATTATAGCACACATCTGTTCCCCATACCTGTCCCACACACCTGTCTTATACTTGCCCACACCTGCCTTATACTTGTCCACAACTACCGTATACTTGTCCCACACACCTGTCTTATCCTTGCCCCACACCTGTCTTATACGCGGCTTATACACTTCACACACCTGCACCTACAAACCTGACCCACACACCTCCCCTCCACACCTGTCTATTCATATATATGGTTTATTCAGTTTTACGCACCCGCACCTCCACACCTGTCTTCTATATCTCACACCAGTCCTACACCTGTTTTTCATTGTACACCTGTCACACATCTTTCCCATAACTGCCTTAAAACTATTCCACACCTGTAAACAATCCTCCCTCATCTGTCACACACCTGTCCTACACCTGCTACACAATCCTCCCTCACGTCACACACCTGCCCCACACCTGCTACACAATCCTCCCTCACACGTCACACACTTGTCCCACACCTTTCCTATACCTGTCCTACACCAGGCTTCACTTACCTTACACAATTTTATACCTATCCAAAGAAACAGAGAGGGTAGAGGGAGCAAAAGAAAAAAAAGAGGAGTTAAGAGAAGTGTGGGAAAGAAAGAAAGGAGGGAAGGAGAGAAAGAATGAAAGAACGAATGAAGGAGGGAAGGAAGAAGGGAAGGAGGGAAAGAAGGAAGAAAGACTGGAGGAAACAATGAAGGAAGGAATAAGACCAAAATAATAAAAGTTTCAATATCAACAAAAAAAACACTACGGTTCGTTCACCTTAACTTGGCACAGATATTCGTCCTTTTGCACCTTATTTCCCGTAGCTGAATGGCAGAGAAAGAAAAGGCAACGGCTCTGCATCACTTCCATAGCACTTCTTCCTGACTAGCGCCAAAATTTGGTGCTCATGTTTTGTTACAACTCTGGATTCAAGATTGTGAGAAGGCAATTTTAGGCCAAGTTAAAGTGAAAAGCGTATAGTAACAACAACATGAACAACAACAATAATAATAATAATAATAATAATAACAATAATGATAAAAGCAAAAAACCGTATCATCTCAAATATTAAACAACCAAGTGTATGTGTTTATGTGCGTTTGTATGTATGTGCGTATTTCTGTATGTATGAATGTATGTGTGGGCGTAATTCAATGACAATCACGCCATAATCATGCAATTTATATTAATGCCTGCGCTGAGAGAGAGAGAGAGAGAGAGAGAGAGAGAGAGAGAGAGAGAGAGAGAGAGAGTATGCTTCTATGCAGGGATGAAGGTTTATGTATATATGTGAGGAAACATATGTACAATGTGTGTGTGTGTGTGTGTGTGTGTGTGTGTGTGTGAGTATTATATGTTTTATCAAAGCTTCCAAAACCAAGCAAAACTATTAAATACCAGTTTAAGCAAATACTGCAAACCATCAACCTGAGTCAATCCGTCATGAAGCCCTGCCACGGTAATCCCTGAGAGGTGATTAGATGAGGGGATTACACCCGATTAATTACAGCACAGGGAAGCCAGCCAGGGGTACACTCTCACAGGGGCACGGCTGGGTGGTATTAGCAGCTACGCCATCGCCTAAATTACCATCATCAAAGTAATTATCACCTTCATTACCATCATCAAAGTAATTATCACCTTCATTACCATCATCAAAGTAATTATCACCTTCATTACCCTAATCAAATTAATCATCACCCTCATTACCCTCATCAAAGTAATCATCACCTTCATTACCCTCATCATCAGTATCATCATTAGCATAATTACCACCACTGCCATAAGACTATCATCATCATCATCATCGTTTTAATCACTATTTTCTTCGTTCTCTCTTAAGTATACCATATTCTTTTGATACGTTTGAGAAATTCTTGAGTAAAGTAGTGTAACACCCCTAAGTGGTGGTGGTGGTAGTAGTAGTAGTAGTAGTAGTAGTAGTAGTAGTAGTAGTTGCAGTAGTTGTAGTAGTAGTAGTAGTTGTAGTAGTAGTAGTAGAAGTAGTGGTAGTAGTTGCAGTAGTAGTAGTAGTAGTAGTAGTAATAATAATAATAATAATAATAATAATAATAATATCGTAAGCACATCCAGTCCTCTATTTCATGGTTAAAAAAAAATAGCCATAAAAAAAAAAAAAAAAAAAAAAAACGGAAAAAACTATACACACAGGTACTACTCCATCATCTAAGCACACTCCCTCTCGTCCGTGATTACCCAGTGTACACCACCTATTCGTGCTTACATGTGTACACCTGCATCCGTACGTACAGGTAAAGTCATGTGTGTGTGTCGGGGTATTACATTACACATGAGAGGGGAGCACATAAGGGTGATGGGGGAATAGGAAGAGAGGTAAATATCGCCCCTAAGAAACCCCTGTGTGAGGTGGTCGGGTTACTTGACTGGTGACGTGGGCTGGGGTAGGGTGACGTGTGTGAGAGAGAGAGAGAGAGAGAGAAATTGGGGAAGGAGGGGGAAAGGATAGAATAAGAGAACATGGTGTGTGTGTGTGTGTGTGTGTGTGTGTGTGTGTGTGTGTGTGTGTGTGTGTGTGTGTGTGTGTGTGTGTGTGTGTGTGTGTGTGTGTGTGTGTGTGTCAGAAATAAATCATAGCAAAAATACGTAAAAAAAGGATCTCTAAAGTATAACAATAATAGCAATAACAATAATGATAATAAAAATAATAATAATAATAATAATAATAAAAACACTGTACACAATGCTTTAAAATTATGGTGGGTGTTGCCTGTGTTTGGGTCCTGAGGTCAGAGGGATATAATAAACAAGACTAGACAACAAACAACAACATCAATAATAATAATAATTCCACCCAAGGAGCAGAGAGAGAGAGAGAGAGAGAGAGTCACAAACAATAATAATAATGATAAAAATTCGACCCAAGGAGTAACAAAAGAGAGAGAGAGAGAGAGAGAGAGAGAGAGAGAGAGAGAGAGAGAGAGGTCAAGCAAGGCATCACCCCCCCACTGAGAGAACCAAGATGGCGCCGGTGTCCTAGTGGTAGTACACCCTGCTAATTGGCTGCCTGGGTGGTTAGTGAGGACCAATTAAGGCGGGGCTAATTGGCCTATTACGCCACACGCTTCAATGGGTCTTTTAATGGGCGGTACCTGATGTGCTGATGGGTAGATAGATAGATAGATAAATTGGTGGGTATGTGGGTAGATAGATTGGTGGGTATGTGGAAGGATAGATAGATTTGTGGGTATGTGGATGGTAGACAGATTACCCCCTCCTCTCTCTCTCTCCCGTCCCAGCTGATTGCTTATCGATCTAATCTCTAGGTGGAGAGCGGGGTATCAGTGGAAGCGTGTGGCTGGCTCTCTCTCTCACATATTTCACCCGGGAGAGAGAGAGAGAGAGAGAGAGAGAGAGAGAGAGAATGTGGAATGGATATGTGCGTAGGTGTCTGATATAGAAATGTGTGTGTGTGTGTGTGTGTGTGTGTGTGTGTGTGTGTGTGTGTGTGTGTGTGTGTCCTAAGCTCCCCCAAACACATACATCACCCTGCAAATAGGTCGGGGTGGGGAAGGTGGATTTGACGGGGAGAGGGGTGCGCTGCGGGAGAGTTACATTGTTACACAGACCACACAGACCTTGAACAGCCTAAACACTGGGTCCTCCCTTCATATTACTGAAAAAAAAACATTATAATTTTTTTTTACTTTGACAAAACTATAGCAGAACATATACATTTGTTTCCCTTCCCTTCCCCATACTTTGCAAACCCTGAGGCAATCGGTCGTAGAGCAAAAAATAAAAATAAAGACGGATTTTCTTCTAATTCATAAGAGTTCTCTGGTAGTATAGGGGTTAATGAAGGCTGCATATAAACCCCTCCAGTCAAAGTGGCCACCAAACTGAATACAATCGTTTGGACGCAGCAAAAGTACAAAATAATACAAAGGGTGATTTTTATGGCAGTGCTTTACATAACACACTGAAAGCTTGTTCCATTCAGTAAAAAAAAGAAAAAAAAAAACTGAGTGGAGAAGTATTTCGTAACTAAATCTTTTTTTCTTCCTTTTTCATGCATGGAGGAAGGAACCACAAGCTAGAAGCCCCAAACTTTCTCCCTCCAAGAAAAAATAAAAACAAGATAATAGAGCCAAATTCACACCCCATACTCTGTTATATTGTAGTTATTTTTCTCTCCGACAAGGAAAGTATGTTTTCACCCCTGTTTGTTTACGTCTGTTAGTTTGTCTGTCTGTTAGCCGGATTACTCAAAAACTAAAAGAGAGATCTGGACCAACTTTGGCGGGAAGGAGTAAACATCAAACTATTTTAATCCACCTCTATAAAGTATATCACGTATTGAAGGAAGTGAATTAATGCTATACACGATGCACAGACTCTTAACTTTACTGTCCTTGATATTGTGCAGAAAACCAGAACTGCACTGCGTACTCCAAATGCGGTCGTATTAAACCTCTGGGTCACAATGTATTATATGAGGTGTTTGTTGATCAGCATTTTAGTTTTCTTCATTGCTCCTCTCTCTCTCTCTCTCTAAACTCCCCTTCACACACACATCATTGCGAATAGGTTGGAGTGGGGAAGGTGGATCTGATAGGGGTGGAGAGAGAGAGAGAGAGAGAGAGAGAGAGAGAGAGAGAGAGAGAGAGAGAGAGAGAGAGAGAGAGAGAGAGGTGTAAGCCAACGTAAGCTCCCTGTAATTCATTGGTCAGGGAGAACCAGAGAGAGAGGGAGAGGAGGGAGAGGGAGAGAGAGGGAAAGAAGAGACAGACTTTGGAATGAGGGAGAGGGAGAGACACAATGGAAGGGAGAGGGATATAAAACGAGAGAGAGAGAGAGAGAGAGAATTAGTCAACAAAAACCAATAATTACCTTGCTTTCTTTAATACCTTTGTGTAATTAATTCTCTCTCTCTCTAAAAATTTACTCTTTCACATTCTCAAGCCGAAAATTAAAGACAGTGGCATTATCTTTATTATTTTGACTGATATGTAGAACTTCATTGTTTACCATCATCCCATTTTTCATTCTAGGGATTCATTTTCTATTTCTGGGGACACTAAAACAATTGATCACTAAAATCTCCCATCTATACTGTCAAGATAAGGGCGAGGAACAAGCCTTATCTGCTATATCTCCAGCCTTACCTCACTTATCATTTATCTGTCATTACCTCTTCTGTTTATCCACCTTCCATACCCTCCTTTATCACAAGTTTCCCTCGTCTAGTCACCTTCCTTTTTACTCACGTTTTCACACGTACTTCATACATCTGTTTATATCCCTTGTCACTTCTCTTCTTTCTTTAATTTCCACACCTCGCGTTATTCATCCATTCACCTATTAATTCATTTATATTCCTAGTTATACACAACGTCCACTCGGCAAAAAATGAAAAAAAGGAAAGGAGAAAAAAGTCAAAATTCCAAAAACTAATCTATCTTCATAGTATCACTATGGGAAAGGACCAGGAAAACAATGCAATGATATTGAGATATATAACAACGATAATAATAATAATAATAATAATAATAATAATAATGATAAAAGGCCGCAGTTAAATAATCAAAATTTGTACTAAAACAAAACAATCAACGGTAGTACTAATATGAGTGATGATGATGATGATAGTAGTAGTAATAGTAGTAACAGTAGTAGCGGTAGTAGTAGTAGTAATAATAATAGATAAAACAATACTATTAGGAAGCTGTTGCAAAGGCCTGTGTGTGTGTGTGTGTGTGTGTGTGTGTGTGTGTAATATGGGACAGATATGGCCTCTCCCACTCCCACTACTGTCCCATCTCAACCACAAATAACACGACAGCAGGCAGGGAGGGAGGGAGGGAGAGATGGGGGAGAGAAAGGGAGATAGGAAGGAGGAAGAGGGGAGCGGAAAGAGGGAGAGGGGGAGGCAGTGGGAGGGAGGGAGGAAGAGAGTGGGAGGGAGGGAAAGAGAGAGGGGAGAAAATGGGAGGGGGGAGAGCGAGAGAAGACTGGGAATGATGGAACAGGAAAGGGGAAAGGGAGAAGAGGAAGATATGGGAAAGGAGGGGAAGGAATGAGAAGAGAAGGAAGGGGAGACGAAAAGAGGAAGTAAGGAAAAGGGAGAGAACGGAGGCAAGAGGAGGTAAAAGAAGAGAAAGGGAGGGGAAGAGAAATTTAGGAGAGGAGGGAAGAGGAAATGAAGAATATGAAGGATAAAAGAAGAAGGGAAAGACAGATGAAGAGGGGAAGGAGAGGAGAGGGAAATGAGGAGAAAAGAGAAGAAAATATGAGGCGAGGAGATGAGAGGGAAAGAAAGGAGGAAAAGAAAGTTAAAAAAAAATATGAAGGGAAGGAAAAGGAGAGGGAAAACAAGGAAGGAAAAAGGAGGAAAGGGAAAGGAAAAGTCAGCACCGCAACTCCTTTCCTTTCCTTGTCTCCCCCACTCCCATTCCTCCCCATCCTCTCATTTTCCCCCTTACTACCACCGCCACCCTTTTCTCCCCTCCACACTCTACCTCTCCCTTGTTCCCTCCCTCCTCTATAACCTCCCTTTTCCCCTTCCCTCTCTCCCTCTTTATTTCTCCCTTCCTCATTCTTCCCATCCCTTTCTTTCTCACACAGTCAATCCCTCTCCCTCATTCCTTTCCCCTGTCATCACATTCCCATTCCCCTCCCCTCCCTTAAACCCCTCCCTCTCTTTCACCCCCCTCCCTCAACCCTTTACCCCTCCCCTTCCCTCTCCTACCCCCTCCCTCAATCCTTCACCCCTCCCCTCCCCTTTCCCTCACACCCCTCCTCCCCCTCTTATCACCCCCTCCCCCAATTACAGCAGCCTGTGGTGTCGGCGCTTAGGTCATAAACGCAATTTTGAGTGTGTGTGTGTGTGTGTGTGTGTGTGTGTGTGTGTGTGTGTGTGTGTGTGTGTGTGTGTGTGTGTGTGTGTGTGTGTGTGTGTGTGCCTTGTACAAGTGTAGGCGTGTCCATATGTCCGTATCCTGGATGAGAGTAAGAGTCGTGCAATATATGTGTGTGTGTGTGTGTGTGTGTGTATGTGTGCGTGTGTGTGTGTGTGTGTAAGTGTGTGGGCATGTGTGTGTGTGTGTGTGTACTTTACATAACTATGTGGGCGTGTGTATGTGCATGAACCCCGAGTGTATGTGAGCGTTTCTGTAATCTGTGTGCGTGTATTTATGTGAAACAGGTCGTGTGTTTGTCTGTTTGTGTGTGTGTGTGTGTGTGTATGTGTGTGTGTGTGTGTGTGTGTGTGTGTGTGTGTATAAGGCTTTATTTGCGGTCATGTACGTGTCATTTACATGTAGGCATGTGTGGACTAGATTCTACGTTACGATGTGTGTGTGTGTGTGTGTGTGTGTGTGTGTGTGTGTGTGTGTGTGTCCTCCCCTCCCCCCCTCCTTGCGGCAACACCCTAAATCTTGTTATCCTCTCCCCCCTCCCCAGTTTTCCTCCCCTCCCCTCCCCTCCACCCTCCCTCTCCCCACTCTTTCCCATATCCCCCACTCCACTCTCTCCTCCCCTCCCCTTCCCCTCCCTCCACTCCACTCTCATCCCCTCTCCCCTCTCTCCACTTTCTCATCCCTCCCCCCTCCCCCTCTCCTCTTTCTCCTCCCTCCCTCTCTCCACTTTCCTCCCACCTTTCTTTGTCCCCTCCCTCCCTCCTCCCCTGCCTCCACTCCATTTACCTCTCTCCTTCAGTTCTCCTTCTCTCTCTCTTTCCTTCCTTCTCGCGTTTTCTTTCTCCTCTGTATTTCTTCTCCACCTCTCTCTCTCTCTCTCTCCTTTTCTACCATATTTTAAGAAGGAAGGAGAGATAGAAGGAAGTAAGGGAGGAGAAAGAAGAAGAAAGGAACAGAAAAAGAGAAAGGAAGAAAATGAGATTAATGAAGTAGTAAACGAGAGAGAGAGAGAGAGAGAGGGAGAGAGAGAGAGAGAGAGAGAGGGAGGGGGGGGGAGGTTAATGACAGAGAAGGGTGAAAAAAATTATAGAAGAAAAAGAAAACGTCTTCGAAGACTACTACTGCAACTACAACTATTACTACTACTACTACAGCAACTACTACTAAACTACTACTACTACTACTATGACTACAACTACTACTGCTGCTACTATTACTACTACTACTACGAATAATAATAATAATAATAATAATAACAAAACGAGAAAGAATTGTGCCACGAAAATCAACCTCCTCAGACGTCTCCTCTACCCCCCCCCTCTCTCTCTACTACCCGGGTACGCAGGAAGTGAAAGAGGAAGAAGAGGACGCAGAAGACGAAGAGGTCGACGATGAGGGAGAGGAGAAGGAAGAAAATACAGAAGATGGATTCAAGAAGACGACAAGAAGGAAGAAGAGGAAGAGGAGGACGAAGAAGAAGACTCCCAAGAAAACCAACCAACCCTACCAATATCTTTTCTCTCTCTCGCTCGCTCTCCACTTCCCCTCCAGTTCCCTCCAGTCTCTACTACCCTGGAGGAGTTCTTAGCGCTCTCCCACGTTCCTCCACCGTCCATCTTACTTTTGGAATCATTAGGAGGCCAACAAATCAATAGAAGATGCAATAAAATACATTTACAAGAGCGGGCCGCCTGCAGACAAGATAACGATTGAAGCTTCGGTCCCATCTGGCTCCCCCGCGCCCTAGCCCCGCCCCCAGGATCACCCCGGGGCCAATCACAGGGTGGAGGGGGGCGGGACTAGACGCTGATTGGCCCGGGCGCGGTAGGGGGAGGAGCCTGCGCGGGAAGCCTCACCCTGATTGGTTTAGATTCAAAGTCGGGGATACAAAGTGGTGCTGATAACGTCTTTACCCGCCTAGACCACCCGGTAATATTTTTAACCAACTTTTTTTTTTTCGTTTTATATATATATGTATGTATATATATTTATTTTTACTTTCACTTTTTTTTTTCTTTGCTGGGGGGTCTGGGGGTAGTTTTTACACGTTTTTGATATAAATAAATGGTTTCTGCATTAAAAGTTGAGAACGCGGGCTGGAGTCCAATACTAGGGCGGTGGAAGTTAGCAAATATTTCGTTATAACACCCACTGAGGCAGGGGCGTGTGGTGTGAGGAAGGCCCGGATTGAGGCACGGGGAGGGGAGGCAGAGAGAGAGGGGCAGGGTGAGGAAGGGGAGGATGGGATGAACGGGGAAGCGGGGAGAAGGGGTGGGGGTTGGAAGGGTGAGGGGAATGGAGTCAGGTGGGGAGGACGGGAAGGAGGGGTAGCAGAAGGTGTAGGGAGAGGCAGTGGGGAAGGGTTGGGCAGGGAATGAGGTAGGGAATGTGAGAGTGAGGCAAGGGGATTGGGGAGGAGCTGAGGGTAGTGTTCTGTGGTGAGAGGCAGGGATTGAGGCAGGAGGAGAGGGTAGGCAGGGGAAGGAAGCACGGATGCTGGGAAAGGGTAGGCAGGGAAAGGTAAGGGAGGTATGAGTGAGACTGGGAAGGGAGGGAGGGAGGGAGGGAGGGAGGGAGGGAGGGAGAGAGAGAAGAAGAGAAGAGAAGAGAAGAGAAGAGAAGAGGAGAGAGAGAAAGAGAGAGAGAGAGAGAGAGAGAGAGAGAGAGAGAGAGAGAGAGAGAGAGAGAGAGAGAGAGACCAGTATGACAACAAGAGTGGAGGAAGAGGGAAGGAAATAGCAGTGACGGAAGAGGTGAGGCAGGGAGGCGAGGAGGAAGAGAGGTATGGAAGGTAGTGAGGCAGGATGGGATTGAGACACGACAGGGAGGCAAACAGAAGAGGGAGGCAGGTGGGAGGGTAGGCAGAAAGAGAGACAAGCAGGGGAAAGTGGAGAGGCATGTACGAGAAAGGGTGAGGCAGGGAAGGAGAGGGTGAGGCAGGGAAGGAAAAGGTGAGGCAGGGAATTAGGTGAGGGAGGGAGGGAAGGAGGAGGTAGGGTACAAAGTGAGGTGAGGTAAGGACTGGGGAGGAGGGAGGAAGGAAGGAAGGGGAGGAGAGGGGGAGGAAAGAGAAGGGGGACGGGAGGGAGGATGGGTGGAGAAACTGAGGGAGGATGGAGAAGAAGAGGTGGGACAAGAGAGGGAAGGATGGAAGGGACAGAAGAGGGGTGGAGGGAGAAGGGGTGAGCAGGGAGGACGAGGGGGGTTACTGAAGGAGAGATAAGGAGATGGAGAGGATTAGGGAGAGGAGATGCAGAGAGGGGGGAGCGGGGAGAATGGAGAGGTAGAAGGAGAAAGAGGAGGGAGAAAAGGGGGAGGTAAAGACGATAGAAGAGAGTCACTGGTGAAATGAAGAACAAGAGAGTGGGAGGGAAGGGAGGAGAAAAGGTGAGAAGAAAGGAGATGAAGAAGAAGAGAAAGGGGAAGGGGAAGGACAAGAGGAAAGTAGATGGGGAGGGGAGGGAGGGAGGGAGGGAGGGGAGGGGAGGGGAGGCAAGAGGAGGGGCTTCTAAAATAGACTAAGAATAACAAGCAAAGTTTTGAACAATGAACAAGCGAGAGAGAGAGAGAGAGAGAGAGAGAGAGAGAGAAAGAGAGAGAGAGAAAGAGAAAGGAGGAGGAGGAGGAGGAGGAGGAGGAGGAGGAGGAAAATGGATATAATAAGAAAAAAAAGAGAAGTGGGAGAATGAGATATACATAGAGAAGGAGCAAGAAGGGGGGGGAGGGAGGGGAGAAGGAGTGAAGAAGAGATGAGGAAGGAGAGAGAAAAAGAGGAGGGGGAGGGAGAGACGGAGGGAGGGAGGGGGAGTGAATCGATAGTGAGAGGGAGGAAGGGGGAGGGAGGGAAGGAGTTCATGAAGTGGGAGGGGGAGGAGGAAGGGAGGGAGAAGGAGAGGGAGAGAGGGGGAGGGGAAGGGATGGAGAGAGGGGGAGGGGAAGGGATGGAGACTGGGGGAGGGGAAGGGATGGAGGAAACTGACGAGGAGAGAAAAAGTGGGATTTAGGGATGGATGGAGGGAGAGAGGGAGAGAAGAGGGAGTGAAAGAGGTAAAAATAATAAAGAGAGAGGAGGAGGGGAGGCAAAGAGGGTAACAGGGAGGAGGAAGGGGTAGGGAGGAAGTGAAGAAAGAAGGAAGGAGAAAGGGAGGGAGGGAGGAAAAAGGTGAGCAAGGAAATAAGATAGAGAGAGAGGATTAAAGACTGATATGAAGAGGAGAGAAGAGAAGTGGGGAGGAGAAGCGTGAAGAGGAGAAAGATGGGGATGAGAGGAGAGGAAAGACGATTAAAACTGAAATAATTATGATGTTGATGATGATGATGATGATGATGACAGGAAGGTAGTACAGGGATGAGGGTTGTTTACTATTAGGCAAATTAACCAGTCTTCCCCCTCTTCTCTCTCTCTCTCTCCTTTTCTCTTCTTTTTTTCACTTTCCCTCCCATTCCTTTCCTCTCTCTCCTTTCCTCCCTTCTTTCTTTCCCCCCCTCCCTCTCTTTCTTCCCTTTCCACTTTTTTCACTTTCCCTCCCATTCCTTCTCTCTCTCTCTCTCTCTCTCTCTCTCTCTCTCTCTCTCTCTCTCTCTCTCTCACCACCTCTCGTCAACCCTTCATCACTCGAGTCATCAGCAGGGGAGGGGAAGGAGGGAGGGAGAGGAGGGGAGGGAAGAGAGACAGGGAGAGAGAGGGAGAGGAGGGGAGGGAAGTGAGACAGGGAGAGAGAGGGAAGGAGGAGGAGGAGGAGGAAGAAAGAACTGGAGAAATAAACGGAGAAAAAGATAATATTAAATACAAGGGAACTCCGAAGGGAAGACGTGGAGCTCAAATGGTAGTTCTGAATAAGACAACCCTAGTATGTATTCAGTATGGACGGTGGATGTTAGTGTCGAGGCGGTGATATGTGATGTGTGACGCCATCTATTGCGCGTGGGAGGACTGATATAAAAAGCATCACTGGAATAAATATGGTCTATCTACTACTGCTACTATCTCTACTATTACTACTACTACCACAACTATAATCAGCACCACCACTACCTGGAGTACCACCACAACTACCACTATCACACTACCCGGCCTACCACAATATCCACACCCAGAAAAACCTTATTCACCATTCTAGCTACCACAATTACCACCACCACCACCACAACTACCATTACTCCCACGTCTACCAC